>NC_048901.1:7124367-7483083 GCF_011077185.1 Oxyura jamaicensis
CAGCAGCGCCGCCGCATCCCCGCCGCGGCGCCGGCCCTGCCCGCGTCCTGCCCGCCCTGCGCGGCGGCTCCCGGCGGCGGCGCCCGGCTGCGGCTCCCGGCGGCGGCTGGGGCTGGGGCTGGGGCTGCAGCCGCCGCTCCCGCATTCGCCCTCACTCACGGCCAGTACCGGGGCGGCTCCGGCCCCCGCCCCGGGACCGCGGCGACGTCACGGGGAGGGGAGCCGTGAATATTCATGAGCGGGGGGCGAGGGGGGGTTCCGGGCTCGGCCGCCCAGGGGGCAGCGCCGCCGTCGCGCCCGGCCCCGAGGATGGCGGGGAGGAAAGGGGCAGCACCTGGGCGGGGGAAGAAGCCGGATCCGGGGGGAGCTGGGGAGGAGGAGGTGGAAGCGCAGGGCCCCGGGCAGCGACGGTGGAGGAGGATTTGGGGAGAGGGAGGCAGCGCCGCGCTGCGGGGCTGCGCTGAGGAGGGGGCGGCCGGGGAGCGGAGCGGCCCCGTGCGGGTGCTGGGCGCCCTCCTGTACGGGGCCAGCCGAGGCGTGTCCGGGCAGCGCTGGCACAGAAGGCACCGCGGTCACTGCGAAGAGCAATGGGGCTGGGGGCTTTGCCGTTAACCCCTCGCATTGCCCCTCTCTCGCGCGCTATGTCCGGGGCACCTTGAGGAGCTGGAGCTGGGTTCCGAGCTCCCACCCGCACGGCGAGCGGCAGTGGCTTGGGGCACGGCTGCAGGATCCCAGGCCCTCTCCCGGCCCCGAGAGACACCCTGTCGGCTGGGGAAGGAGGCTGGGAATGCACGTTTTCTGCTCCACTTCACCCAGACAAAGACTCTCCAAGTTACACCGGTCACGATAAACTTCTAATGCTCGTTTTGCTCGCTCTCTAATTAGAGTTATGGAAACGGCTCTCTAGTCTCTTGTAAGATGGAACAGAACAGTCACAGAGAAAAATGAGGGAAAGTCAGCAGTAAAATAATTTGGCATACCAGCCAGCTATGCAGGGAACATTTTTTGCTTGCATTCAGTTGTTTCTCATCTTTTTCAAAGGGTGTTTTTTTCCATGAGGAATGTTATAAGTCACGCCTATCAGTTAAGAGGCAGCCCCTCCATCACCACCACATTACCTGTGTCAGGTAACAGCCATGGGCTCCTGCAAAGAGCTCGACAGCACTTTCAGGCTGTGGTACAAGGCTGGATCCCGCTTCCTGGTGGGCAGGTGCGAGCGCGCTGCTGCCAGGCCTGGGAGAAATGCCCTGCACGCTGCAGCTCGTTTCCTGCCTGAGCCCTGTGGTGCTGAGCTCACACATACCTGGAGGGAATTGTTAAATGCAATGCAGGCAGGTTTAGCCATCAACAAGAGTGGAAATTAGAGGGTAAATCCATGTGGACCTGGCCGCGGTTGTCTGCGTTTATGCACAAAAATTGCAAAGCCATACATGGAACTTTAAAATCTACCAGATTTTAGTTTGTTAACTTAATAAATATATTGTTGCAAGCAGCACCAGAAGTCTGTAATACAACATCCCACTTGCTGAAAAGTTAGATGTATGGCCCAATGGATTAACACATCAATGTAAATCTAAACAGAAACAGAGAAACTGCAAGACTTAGAGGAAGTTAAATTGGTTAATTATCCTCTTTAAATATTAGTCTTTATTATAATTGATTTGGTGGTGATACCTGGACAGCGGCTTTGCAAAAAGTAGATGCTGTACAAGATGACATCTCTTCTTGGGCAACAGAGTCCAAATAAGTTAGACAGAGAGCTGTAATGAGAAGGGACAAGTGCTGCCCCATTCCTCAGGCAGGGAGCTGAAAACAAAAGACGGTTTCACCCATAGATAGCATCGTATTGGCATCAGAGTCAAAAACTATTTCAGATCTGGTACCCAACTGAGATTGTTCTCTTTACCTTGTACTTCCTTACTGCAGTGACAGCCTGAGCGTTGTATGCTCATCTTGTGGAGTCATATACCAGTCATGGAGGCAGATGGATAGAAATAATTATAAACAATGATGAAGCACTATACAAAACCTTAAAGTAAACCATTGCCATTAAGGCTTGCACTTTATGCTGCTCTGCAACCAGGTCTGTCCATTAACTCCTACTGCCTTACCAGGGCTTTAAAAAGCAAAAAGTCAGGTAGGAAATCCTCTATTCATTCTGCTCTGTCTAACCATTTTGCACTTGAAGGAGTGTATCATTCAATTCTTGCTTATATGAATTTGTGACACGATCTATATTTGTGTGTAGGAAAATATGTCATTTAATCTCAAACAGGACATTGCTGAAGGATTACCTCTGACCTGAGATCCATCCGTTCACATGTCGCATTCACACCACCTCTGAAAATCAAGAGCCTGCACCTACAAGTGCAAAAACTCACTTTGTTCTGACATGCTTTATTGGTCTTGTAACACAGAAATTATAAAACAAAGGGGAAAAGGTCATAGTTATGCATTCACTGAGAGTTATTGACACAGACCTGGCATCAGAGGCAGTCAATCAGAAAGATCCATTTCAGTCTGGAGGTGTAAAGATTATTTTTATCATAATTTCCCGTGTGGATTCAAGATACTGCTGGAGGAAGGGATTTAACCCCAAGAGACAGTTTGCTGAAGGAACCCGGGTAGCTCTAAGGTCAGGGTCAATCCTATCTCATTATCAGGACATCTAGCTGGGGTCTTTAACCATCGTGGTGATCACATTTTCTAAATAAAAGTCAATAGCATCATGGTGAATATCGGTTATTCTAAGTAATGAGGAAGTGACAGCTTAGGAGAAGTATTTAGGTAACATTCAGGTACAAAGTGCTATTACTGTATTGTTAAGGGTATTAGGCTGTTAATTTAAAAACAAAATGTAAGCATCAGAAATAAAACATCTTGAAAGAAGATTCTTTTTCAACATTATAAAAGTCACCTTGTCATTCTTGCCTCTGATTTCAGTGCATAAATATACACAGCTCAGATCCTACAGCAAGGCCCACTGTGGTGTTCCTTATAGGAGCAGCATCTTAGGTTCGGCTGTTTTTTGTTGCTTCATTTTAGGACATTGCTCTTTGCATAACACCAGAACGGGGAAGCACACAATCTCATTGGGTGCGTAAAGCCATGATTTAAACAGTGCTAAACCTAATCTATAGTTAAAAATAAATAAATAAACAACCCACGGGAATCTAGATTTGATTACACTTATGAGAAGCCTATTTATTACTAACAAAAATGGCAATATGTTTTCCTGTTGGGAAAACACAGGGAGAGGAGAGGAGGGAAGGGCAGCATACACGCTAGTTTTAAAGAAGAAAATAGATTTAAAAATATGGCATTATGGAGCATGCATTTTAATACAATACTTAAAAGTCTGGTTTTGCAATCACAGCATAGAGAAATAATAAGCATCCACTTTTGTAATAGAATGGAAGTAGGATTTGTTTCTGCTAGTCATATGAAGTAACACTTTCTTCGTGCACTGAACACTGCAGCAATGACATTGATGTAATTTTTTCTTTACAGCAAGCTCGAACTAGGCCTAGGGTCTTCCTGATTGTGCTTTTGCTCCATGGGATCAAACCCACCTTGAACATCAGTGGAACCGAACTAAAAGCTGCAGCGTTATGCTATTGCTGCCACAGGTTCTGCTGCTTCTCTGGAAGTTTGCGGGCATTTCTCTACAGACATACTCAGGTCAGTAGCTTTTAATAAGTAAGTAAGGTGGCTATCAAGTAGAATAGAACAAACAGCCCAAGAAATGAGTTTAAATACAAACATTACTTTCCATATATGCTGCAACTGCTAATGTGTTAATTAAACAGAAGAAAATATATTTAAATTATTTATCCTTAATAAATGAACCATCTGAATAATAAATGTGTTCCGTAATCCTTGGGATATTAATTTAAAAAAAAAAAAAAAAGGCTCTTTTGCAAAAGGAAGAAGTACACGGAGGGTGGAGAGAGAACTGCATCTGCTAAACCAGCATGAAGAGCCCAGCCAAAGCCAAGCAGCTCCAGCGCTGGAAATCAGCACTGCCACCACCCGTCTGCACTGCCCCTCATTACCAGCGTATAATGCTGTCATTGCCGTTTACAAATGCAGGCTGGAACAGAAGCCTACATCTTCTAACACTTACAAAATAAGCAAGTAGTTCCTCATCTCTGGTATCTGAAACTGTAACAGCGAAATCCCCTGCTTTTAAATTCCCTGCTTTTGTTATGCTCTTAAATTTTAATAGACATTGGCCTCACTTTGGGCTCCATAAAAGGCTCAGGATTTTAATTGTTACTTCAAAAAGCAGTATTTATTTTAAATGTATTACGAGCCTTGCTTGGTTTTTATAATAAATAAAAATCATGTTATATGCTAATTAAATCTCACTCCATCACATAGAAGTAGCCCTTTGATGGACACGTGTATAAAAGACTTGTGTCTGGCAGAAAATGAAGCGGGCGATTCGGGAGGAGATATGACTCAGTTCCGAGCTAGCGGCCTGTTACGGTCGTGCTCCTGGCTGCGCTTTCTTTAGCATGGATTATATAACAAGTCGTGACAGCACATTCTCTCCAACAGTCCTGCAGTACTTTTTGCAAGATAGGGATCTTCTATCTGAATTTCTTCCTGACTGATTAGATACCACCTACCTAAATTCCCCATAAAATTTGAGTTGGAGATTGTACTCTTCACTCTTCATGGACGCAATGATTTTATGCACAGCAGTGTGCTGAATCTCCAGAAAGATAAAGAATGCAACATATTCAGGTCGTCTGCTGATAGAATCCACAGCCAATTGCTCAACTCTTTATCAGTGTTTTTATTGTTTTCCTTTTAATGAAAGTAAGAGTCTCACTCTGTTTTAACATTTACCAATGAGATAACACCTGCTAGGTGTTTGCCTTTTCATTTTCAGTGGTGAGATGAAATGCAGAGTACTGTCATCCTTCTTTGATGCTATCTGTTTTGGATCTTTCATTTAATATATTATTTTACGTGATTAAATTAGAGTTCGGAAGCAGAAGTCATTTTTTTTTTCTTCCCCATAGCAATAATGAGATTGTCAGCAGAGTACAAGGAAATGAGTGTATCTCTTACTAATTTTTAATGAATGTAGCACAGGGTTTTAAATTTGACATCAGGTCTAAATTGGGAAAAATACAGTACAAGGTAAAAATTAGCACTAGGAATGGTGAATAAATGTTTTGCTTACAGCCAAGACTTAATGTCAACAAACTTAAACCAGGAACACAGTGAATAATGTCTGTTTATTTGTTTAACACTTGACCTACAAAGGAATCCTAGTTTTAAACCAAACAAAAACATTACTATTGTGAAAGGTTTTCTTCCTAGCCCAGATAATTTTGCAGATCCGAGGCCAGACATGGTTGGGTTCGGTCACCAGTGAAACGCTCAGACCAGCAGGACAGGGTCTCTCATAAAGGGCAGGAACCGGTAGGCAGGGAAGCGCCAGTAATGATAACTTGTTAACCCAGCTCAGTAACAGCCAGGTTACTGAGCAAAATGCAATTGTGACAGCTGTCAAGAAGTGTTGGCAATCTCATGTTTACATTTAAATGCTTTGTTGTTTGTTCAGGTAAGATGCCATGTTTTGCCATGGCATCTCCCCCCAGTCTCTTTTGTGAGAGTGTTCTCAGTGTCATTGCAGCTATTAAATAGGTAACAACCCTTCTCAGCTCTCCTATTCTCCCACATTTGAGCCCCAGAAGCAATAAACCAGCTGTTAGCCTGTTAGGAAGAGACCGTATGACCCAATCTGCCACAGTGGGCCATGGGGCCTAACTCAACCTGTGAGATAGTGCGGCCTTACCCCGTCAGAAAGGTGACCAGCACCTGTACCATGGCTTGCATCAAACGGAGAATGAGAAGTTAATGTAGGGTGCCTGGCGCGAGTGTGTAATGCTCTCTTCAGATTATTAGATCATGAAATTGGTGCTGCTTTACAACTAGCTGAACTAGGGTCTTTCTTTGTGACCAATTTTTTCCATAGTCAGAGATGCAAAAACGCGGTCTTCTGGAACACTGTGTCAGCTCTGCGTGGCATGGACTTCATGCTTGCTGAACTTAAATGGCCGCACTTTAGACAACCTCAAATATTCAGAGGAAGTAAGGACGTTAGCATGCCATCCAAACTGCAGCAGTTTTGGTTTTGGAAGCAAATGCCATCACCTGAAGACACAGTAGGCAAATTCTCTAACTCTTCAAAGCGTTTATTTCTTCTTCCACATATTTTCTCCTTCAAACCAACAAATTTTCTGCTAAGTTCCATTTTACAGGACATGCATTCTGTAAGCAGCATGGTAGAGATGGAAACTGGTACCCCTTTGTGAGGGTTACAGCCGATGTTAATTCATGATGCTTTTCTGTCAGCTTTGTACAGACTTTAAGCAAGATGTGAATCCCTGTAGGGATATGAATATAGCTATTTTAATGTGTGGAGGGGGAAGAACATTAAATATCCAACATAACCTTTGAAGCCTAACTAAAAATGCAATTTGGCAAATTTTTACAAGTACTGAAGGGAAAAATGACACCATTTCTATCTATCCTGAGTGGCCTTTATAGGGCCACTTCAGTCCCCACAAGACTGCATAACAAAACTTGCACAAAATCTGCTTTTCATACCCTTTGCCTTCTTTAGAAGTTTTTCAGTTCTCATACCTTCTCCCATGAACTTTTAAATGAGCAACTAGTTTTTCTTCACCCTCAGTATTCTCCATATGAATCAATACCTACTGCTCCTACCATTCTCTAATTTCTGTACATTTTCTTCCTGAAGTTCTAGAACAAAGTCTTAGATTCTAAATTAGGGTAAAGTGGCATACAACTTGTGAGTTTGTAACAAACATCTGTCATTGTAAACTAATGCTTAAATACCCTCTATTTATTCATCAGAGAGACATCACAGATTCCCATTACCAATTCACAACCTTCAAAATGTAGAGGAAAAAATACTTAAAACAAAATACATCTTCAGGAAGCTAATATTCTAACACACAAATACAGTCAAAGCTTGGAATCACTCTATGGCTACTAATATCCTTGTAGCTGCTGCTTTTCCAATTATTCAGTTGCCAGTTTATACTAGACTGAACATGAAAAATGATGTGGATAAAGATTTTCCAGTCACTATAAACTTTCTTCCTCGAGCTAAATTTGAACTAGATACTTTCTATCGATGTTCTTTATTTTTTGATTGATAATATTTTTTAATTTCCCGCCTTTTCCTCCGTGTCTGATTTCTCTTGATTATTATAATCATATAATCTTATACATTGTATATTTTGTTTGCATTCTTCTAACTTCTTGATAGTATCCATTTTAGATTTTACTGTTTGATTTGAGCTGCAGAGGGCTCTTGCATGTAGACTGATATTGCAAGACCTGATATTTACAGGAAGTAATCCTTTCAGTAGGAACCTAGATGACGAGTGCCATCCAGAGACATATGGAGCTCGAGGCATGCTGGAAAATCAGAAGAACCTAGGTGCAGTGAGTCAGAGAACCTATGCTGTTGGGTTTTTGTTTGGTTGGTTGGTTTTGTACTTTTTTCACCCTCCAGATCCTAGGAATAATATGAAGAAAAAGATCCAGACAACATATCTGCATCACAGGAAATCAAAGTAGTTGGATGCTCTTTTCCAGCAGTACATCACGTTGCGCAGTTGCATCATTCATGGCTTTTACTGTTCTAAACGTATTGGTTTCCTGTGCATTAAATGCACTCTTGTATGTAGGAAGGAAACTATGGGATTTTTGTGGTTCTAAACGGTGACCATATCACAAAGCTCAAGAAAAAATGGATTGGAAACAAGTTGTTGCTGCAATACAATGATTTCCAATGATGATAAATAATGGAAAAAAATACATCAGAGAGATTCAGTGCTGAAATACATCCACATAGCTATCCACATGAATCTGAGAGCTTCAACTTTAACAAAAAAACATCTGAAACCAAACAAACGAATTGCAGTCGAGCCTTTATAAAAAATGATTTTGAGAGGCCCAGAGTGACTTCAGAGAGGAATCACATATACAGGACAGAGATAGCAGATTTATCATTTCAGGAGGCAAGATGAATTCGTAAAAATATAACCATATCCATCTGGCTTGCTGAACTAAAGGAAGTAAAACCACTGAAGAGTTCAAGTCCTGGAATAATTCCAAATGCAGTGCTATCCCTTCAGCATAGATTTAGGTAAAACAATGCTTTTCTTACAGGAAACTGTAAAACATCCAAGGGCAAATAAGCAACCAATTTTGTCAGACAAAAAAAAAAAAAAAAAAAAAAAAAAACCTTCCAATCTGGAATGGTAGCTAAAGCCATATTCTTCATATGTCTTGTTTCTCCATAAAGGTTTGGAATTTCCAGACAAATATTGTAATTATTCTCAATTTCCCAAAATGATAAGTTTTAGTATAGAACTTGAGCTAGAAACCTTTTCATAGACATGAAGCAGTTCAGGGCAAAACATCTGAAAGGGGGCAGAAAGGATTCTCCTAGGTGCATTTGCTGAGCAAAACCTGCCTGGTTGACCAACACTAATGTCAGATTAAGTGGTCACTACCAACAGATGCCAGTAATCTGGAGGAACAGTTCATTGAAACACAATGCACCCTACCAGTCCCATTCTCTATCACTATCTTCTCTGCTAGAAAATGTTTATTAGCTGCTGCATAAATGAAGTTAAAGGACTTACTATTCCCTTTTCATCCACTCACTTTCCAGCAACACAACACAGGATTTTGGATTAAGTGTATTTATTTTTTTATAGAATATCATTAGTGAAAATGTTCTGGTTTGGAAAAATGTGTTTTGCTACAGTTTCAGGGAGCCTGTTAGTCTTCCGAGTAATTGAGAATTTCCTATTCTGAGGACTGCGGGTTTCAGGCAAAGCTTGTGCTAGGCAATGAATTCAAAATGGATGTATTAGCCCATTAAGTGCCTCAAATACTACAATAAATAGACTAACAAAATGAAAAGGAAAAGAAACAGAGCTTTTTCTCAGAGAGCTGCATTTTCTTACTATCTCATTAGAGTCTTGCTGCAGAGACTGCAATTTTCCCAGTGAAATTTCTTACCACCAATATCAGTAGGCAAGTATTACTTAGCAGTAGCCTAACACTCTTAGCATTTGTAAATCACCTATCACTGGCAATGACAAAGCAGCTTCTATGTTTTAGTAACTTAACAGTTAGAAAAGGGCCACAACTTAGTTTTGATAATATGAAAAAACATTGTCATACAAAGATTATTATTTTTCAGAAGCTCCTAGAGTTACCAATTCATAGATTAAGCAAAAGATGTGATTAAATTACCAAAAACACTAAGCAGTGTGAAATTATTTCAGGTGTTCATGAATCAATAAAGAGCGTCCTGTGCCTTTACTAGGTTAAAATTGCCTGTTAATCAATAGCAATGATCGATTCTCCTAAAATGTTTTTTAATAAGTACATCGTTATTTTTGCCTACTTTGGTTGGAGGTTTGAGATGACAATAATGCTCCTGATAGCCATGCTCTGAATGCAATTCCACTCTGAAAGAGAAAGCAAGCCTCACAGCTCCTGCTTGAGAAGGCCACCAGCTCCTTCCTGTCACCGTGGCTCTTCCCACATGAGCCCCTAAAGCATCAACAGGATGCCTTTGGACAGCAGCTGCAGAACTGCACAGAATCATCACCTCTGCCGAGCTCTAGGAAGGCTACGCAGAAAAGGAAATTAGCACACAGGAGCCACCGAAGCCCTGTTGCAACAGAACAAACTCTGATCTGACCAAGGTAAGAGGCTGCTTTCCATCCCGGTATTGAGACGCTCCAGTGCTTGGGAGGCAATGCGTGGCGGGGATGCTAGGTGTAGAGACAGAGGCTGACCACACACAGATTACTTTGGTTTCATCTGGACTCACTGGTACGCAAGGTCTCAAAGCACCTCGCCCAAGGTTGTCACTTGGTTTAAGTAAATAGCATCACATCCCATTGGGCCAAGCAAAGAGAGCGATTGAGCTTCTAGAACATTCAGCACAAGCTTTCTATTTGTCAGCTGCTCCTGCCTTTAAGTAAACCAATTGGTTTTATGATTTTATGCTTTTACTGCTTATCAATTACATCAAGAGTTTGATTTATTATTTTTTTTAAATAAGTGTAAGATCAGCATCAAACTAGATACTAAAATCATTAAAACCAAAGCATTTAGATAAAATTGAGTTAAGAGCGCATTTACTTTATTGTTTCAGTTTGGCTCAGGTGCTCTTTTCAAGCAAAACTGTTGTCCCAGCCTGCCATGCCTTGTTCACGCTGTGGAGCAAATGCAGAGTACATGAACTGGATTCTTGATGAATGGCATTAAAACAGAGGACGTGGTTCTCTGAGGGGTGACCACGCGTTGTGCACTCCAGCTCTTAATGGCTGTTCAGTCCATAGGACTGGGCCAGGGTAAAACTGAACACCAAACTGTGCATGAACTATGTATAGTGAACAAGTGGACAGAGGTTTCTCAGCAGCACAACTTTATTTGTTAGACCTTCTCCTAGTGCACAGCATTCCTTGCTACTGTATGCAAAACTCAAATGTGTTTTACTGGTTTGTAGTTCATTTCACGTCTCTCTGAAAATCAGCACCAATCTGGTAAGTGTTGTGCGTTTTTCTTGAAATCAATTTAAAAAACGGAAAGTGGACAACTAGGAAGTGCAGGCATTTTTGCTATTCTAGGATCATTCGTGGAACTGTGCATAGACCTCTTTTCCTCATTTTCCTTGCCTGGGGAATTCTTTCTGGGAGTGTCATGCAGAAAGACCTACTTCTTGGATGTTGAGTTTGCATTTACATTTTTCTCCTTACATGCACAATAATAGGTGTACATATTTTTGACCCTAGCTGTACAAGGTGCTGTCAAATATTGATCTGATTTGTTTAATTGGTTTTGTATCTTTGCTCTGGCACAGGGATTTAGTAATCACATGGTGACAAGCATTTCTGCATTCTGTATAACTTAAATACCTTCTTAGTGCCTGGACAGTTTAAATGTGTACATATGAGGTTCACATTCTGCAAACCTTCAAGTGATTAAAACTTAATTTCCAAATGTTTGCAGGAGTTAAATAAAGTCAACCTGAATTAAATTTTCAGTCCAAATGAATAATGGTAAAATAATTTTTCTAGTGCTTATCCAGCTTTGCCCATTTTGCCTTAGAGGACCGCAGCAGGTTAGCATGTAGGCAAGGACTCTGCTATCAATTTATTGTATATAATTTATGTCCTAAATAAACTAAATAAACATAAATGGATTTTGTGTGCGTTTGCAGAAGAAATTAATCTTGGGGAAAAAAAAAAAAAAAAAAGTTAAATTAATTATGAAAAGGCATTCTTGTTAAAAAAAAAAAAAAGCCAAGGTTGCAATAACCTGACCAGTACCATAGCCTTTGTTTAAGAAATTATATGTGAGTCACTGTCTTGTTTCTATCTGTATCTTGTCATACAAATTACTCTTTGACAGAGAGCTGATATCTCACCAAAAACCATTATAAAAACATAATTACTACTTCTGCATCATTAATCTGAAAGAGCAATATGTTTCTGCACAAATGGAAGCGAGTTAGGAAGATCTGCCAGTCCATGGTATCTCAGATGTACAATAAAACTGTTAATTAACAGAACTGAGACCTTTGTGAGGCCTACATAGTGTTGTAATCTCCATTAAAAAAAAAAAAAAAAAAAAAAAAAAAAAAAAGGCAAGAACTGGGGACAGGTTGTAATTCTGGGCATGTTACCACTTCTCTGGGAATTCTTTGAGCACAAGATATCCTACAGCATTTTCCTGTGATAGCTGTAGCTATCAGTTTCCTGCTCTTTTTTTTCTCGCTCAGGTTCACCTGAAATGGGAAGCAGGGCAAGAACTTCCCTCCTCGCCCCATTTGTTGTCACTCAGATGTTCAGTTTTCCAGCAACGTGCTCATGACTGAATACTTTCCAAGGAAGATTAAATGCATATTTTTCCCCCATTCTTTGAATTTTTTTCCCTTTTTAAAAACATTTCTATCATCCAGTATCTCCATAGTATTCAATGAGCAAGTTATGTATAAATGTGGATTTGTGATTAGTCTTGAATGTGCCCCAGCTGCTGACTTGCAGATATACAGCATCCTCTGATGGCATTGCACGGTTCCGTGTTTTTCAGATTAACAAACACCCTAAAAAGGCATCTGATGAAGTAGTGCAGGTTAACGAATCAACTTTCCGAAATGGCTAATCAGACAGGAATGAGAGGAAAATTTAGGAAAATTGAAGCCAAGGAAAAACAGAGGTGAAAGTTTTGCAACATTTTCCAGATCAAAGACAGCTTTATATGTGAAAGAGCTGTTAAATTTGACCCTGAAGAGAGTAATAGTACACTAAGTTTAGAAAATAGCTGAGAACATGTAATATCAAATGTTGCCAGACTCTTCAAAGCATTTGTTCTGTGGAAAAGGCCCTGTGCTGCTTTCTCTGCTAAATTGTCTACAAACACGTCAGCTGTATTGCTAGTAGATCCCTGGGGATGATAACCATGGGCACGAGTTAGAAGGAAAACCATCCAAAGATGCTCAGATCTCGTGCACCCGTTGTTACCAGGTATGTGAGAGCTCTGAAAGAGCAATAGGGGAATTCCTTCTGAAGAAACTTGAGCTGATCGCAGAGTTAAGGGGGGTTGGGGCTGAGAAACGATGCTGATTCCCCACAGCAGAGCACACACTGCTTCATCTCGTGTGTACCGGGAAGAGGAAGGGCGATGAACTCGCTGGGCTATCACACAACAAACACAAGTGAGACTCGCTAGATTATGCAAAAAATAGTTACAGCATTCATGTTAGAAATTCTGTTTTGCAAAAATAAGCATTGCTCATTTAAGGCTTCCCAGGAAAAGCTGTTAACTTTTTTTTAATGAGAATTATATTACATTTTTAGACTTCAAATTCTCACAGCACCTCAGAACAGGAAGAGCAGGACAGCAAACTGAATGGTACAATCCCCCCAGAAGTGATAATCCTGTTTTTGCCCTCCAGTTATTAATATATAAACTATATTTTATGCTAGATTATTAATTACTGTCCTTATAAAGAGCACTATTGTAACAAAACCATTTAATCTGTAGCAGTAATTTATTACAGCACTATGAGTAGTTAACAAAGAAAGAGCTCGTTTCAGACACAAAGAATCAACAGCCACTGGTTTTCCCGAGTTTTGCCTTAAAACCTAGTGTCCAAAGGCTTGGAGCAAAACTTCCGGTGAGTTCAACTAGGCCAAGAAATCGGATCCCTAATCCAATTTGAATTAAGTCACATATGTGAAATACAGAACAATAAAGTTTAAAACTTATTTCTCAAGACCACTTTTATTTTTTATTGAGCTCATTCTGCGTATTAACAGCAATACTCGGAGCTCTCACTGGACAAATCGGTGACTTGGCCTCCTTTAAGAAGCTTTGCCATGAATCATTTGTAACCGGGTACTTTGGGGTGCAAAGACTCAGAGCAATAAGCTGTGCTCATCAATTCAAGCGCAGAGCGAGCAGGGGATCTCAGTGGTCTCAGCTACAGTCCTAATTAAAATATGTTCAGGAAATGAGCTCAGGCACTGGCCAGCTGGTCAGCCATTTGCTTGACCACTTGCTTGCTCCCTGGCCCCTTGCTGGCTGGCGCCAAGTCACAGTTCCCCAGGCTGCGAGGGCGCAGTCCCAGGACTACCTCGTGCCAGGGACCGTTCCCATAGCCTGTAGGGACAGCTACAGGTGGAGCACAGGAGACGTAGCGCAAGCTGCACTGTGGAAAGAGTACGGGTATTTCAGATATAATCAAGGGGGGGGGGAGGGGGGTGATATTTTTTATTATTATTATTATTTTTAATCCAGAGAGATCTTGGCTACTTGCTATCCTATAACAAAGATAATATTATATACAGTTGTTTCCTGGTTTATACCATATTAAGTTTTTTCTTTCTTCTGTGTTTAATCTGATCTGATACTTCCTCTGAGTTTAAGCCTTTACTAATTTGCTAAGTGTTCACTATGCTTACTGCAGCTAGCAAATAGCTTTGCTCTATTTTCCTTTTATCTGTTGCTTGCAGTGCTTTTGTTCCTTGTTCAACTGCTTGGGCTGTACATGGCATGTTCCTTTAAAGATAATTCAAATCATCAAATATGAATGTTTTTCAGAGCTATTTACTGCATATGTAACAAGTTAATTATTTCAAGACACATAAAACTCACAATTTAGACAGAAGAAAGATTTAGAAAAATAATATATGAAATATATATGTACATTATTGAGAGGAAGAAGCGTGGCCATGTCAGCACATGGGCTGCTAAAAAAGGGGTTGGTAGTATTGGGATGCATTGAGAAAAGAAAGTCCTATTCAAGTTGATTATTTCTTCTCCTTTGAACAATATTTACATTAAAATCAAAATATTGCCTACATTATAAGTCACAGATCAATCAGAAAAAAAAAAGAGATCAAATGAACAAAAACTGTTTTGAAGGAGGAGGGGGAGACATGAATTGCCTTCACAAAAATCTAACAAAATCAGTGAACAGTCTCAAAAACCAGTGATCACAGTACAGTCAAGGTAAAAAAGCACATACAGACTGGAGACACATTTCTATCAGCAAGGCCCACTAACAATGCTACTGAGGAACATCTGTACCTAATTGTTTAAAGTATGCATTGCAAGATGGAGGAATCTTACAAGAAAATCCTCGTCACATTCTTGCCCTTGCAGCCTGCCTCCATAAACTCTTTAAGGATGCAGGAGAATCTGACCCACATTGTTTATTAATTATACTACGGCATTTTCTACAGAAAGATTTCAAAACATTAAGTCTCCCAGTTACTCTCTCTCCAGAAATGTATTAATAACTTTTACAGAAGATTTTTTTAATAATACCAGGTTTCAGTGCCCTGAACGTTATCACACAGCACACACATCGTGGAACAGAAAAACTGTTCCCAAGGGGCAGAGGAGCAGGAGGGCAGGAGAGCCACCCCACACTGCTTCTTTGCACCACTGGGAGGACAGTAGCCCTTTTTTTTTTTATTATTTTTTAATGGAAAAAGCTACCAGAATGTCTAGAGAACTGAAAACCGTGTTTGGCACAGACCAAGCAGAAAGTTCAATCTATTAATTTTGTCAAAACACATCACGTAAATCTGGAATCAGTTAGATAGAATCAAGATAAGTAAATTTCAAGGCCATTTAATTTAGCAGACAAAAATCAGGAAAAAGTGCCAAAAGCTGACACTAGAAATAAGATGAGTTTGTTTTTATAGAATGGATTAGTTATTGAGCAGATTACCAAGAAAGCTGAGAAATTCTTCAACAGACATCTTTAACATGAGACCAGCTGCTATATGACCAAAAAAAAAAAAAAAAACACCAACCAAAAAAAAACAACCAAAACCAAACCAAAACAAACAAGAAAACACCACAGCCTACTGGAAGCTGTGTATAGAAACAGAAGGGAAAATACTTAGCAGTTAACTCAGCTAAATGATTGTAATGATTCTTCATGACCTTAAAGACCATGAATTGCTATGAAGCATGCGACTTCGGTGCAGATGCCTCCTTATCTTGAAAATGCTAAATTGCATGGTTCTTTGCTCAGCCCTTCATGTCTTTTCAGAAGTAGCATACCTCACAGAAACAACATCTAAAGGAAGACATCAAGAGAAACTTCACATTAGGGGGAAGTTCGAAATTCCTGCTCTCTGGATGATATTTTTGTTTGTTTCTAAAATTAGTCTTTTTAATTACTTTTTCTTAATTACCTTTTCTTTTTCTCTTTGCTCTAAGTAATTAAACAGAGATATTCCCTTGGTCATCTTATTAGTCACACTTCTTAGCTCTGAGACTCACCCAGAAGAGTATGAACTTCTCAGTCCTCATAGTAAATCATTACCTGCATGACCAGCAAATGGGACAGCTTTATAAATAAGTGATGAAAAAAGTGAGGGATTAGAGCTTTCAGTCAAGCCCATGTGGTTTAGAGGAGTGCCACTGATGAAAACTGTGGTCTAAGAATGCCAGTTTATAACCGCTGTAGGTCGTGCCCTCAAGAATCCTCACACTGGTAGGTGGATGGACAAGAACATGAATACTATGAGTAACGCTTTGTGTGTGTGTGTGAAGCTGAATCAAGTCTTTAGACAATGCAACAGGGGAGGGAGAAAAAAAAGAGGGAAAAAAAAAAAAAGAGAGAATTGCTCTTTACCTTATCTTCAGCAAATATTTTCAAGGTAAAAAGAGCTGCCTTTGGTAGTCTCCACAGACCCCTTGGAAGTCAGAACTATAATCCTTAGATAAATGACTCTCCTGGGTACTCAGAGAGAGGTAGGCAATGGCCCCATGAGCACAGAAAGTGAGAAGTTAGAAGAATGGGACAACATAAAAACTGAAAAAAAATAAGTGAAATATAGGTAAACATGGATCATGCTACATTTTTTGCCACAATTTCTCTGCTTAAAAAGGTAAGAATAACATAAGAATTACCTAATAAAAGTTAGATTAAAGCTTCTGCTATTTTTTGCCCTCCAAATCTGCTATTCTAAAGGAGGTGAAGTGCTGATAATTAAAGAGTCATCTTATCCAGGGCCATGATGAAAAGCTATATACAGATTTCAATTTCACATTATCTTTTTCATGTGGCAGTATCAGACTTCCATGCTGTGGGGGTGTCATGAATGCATATTAATAATTCAGTCATATTTTATTCTCTGTGCTTTAATTTTGGTTAATATGATAATCCAGAAGACAATTTTCTTTTAAATAAAATATAGGTGTTACAAATCTAAGATGATTGCAAAGAAATATCCTAAACCAAGCTATGTACAACCATTCAAATGCTTTTTCCATTTCCTATTTCTGAACTAATCTATCTAGAAATTATCTTGAGCAGACGGAATAATTACAGTTCCAATTTCTTTGTATCCCTGTCAGATACACAGTATACAGGTGATACTGCCCAGGAAATTAACTGTGGAAGTCTTTGCAGGTTCTGATGAAATAACTAATGAAATACTCCCCTTGAGCCCTTGTGAACTTTGTCTTACGGCACAAAACCCGGCCATTCAAAGCAAGCAATTTTGTGGTTTTTCTTTCTTCAAGAAATGGTCAGAAACTTTTCAGTGTGTGGCAGCAGCAACAAAGCAATTGATTGTTTTATCAAATGACTGGGCGCAGCACAATAACTGGGTAAGGGGGTTCTCTCAGATGTACAGATGCACAAGTTTTTGGTAATGCATGAGCACATCATCAGAAGTATGAGTGACCTAGGCACTTGTCATGCTATATTAGTGATATCCTGAGGCACCAGGTTTATAAGGAGTAGGTGACTAAGGGTGGCCAGCGAGCTCCAAGGGCCACCCTCAGAAGTGAGCCAATGGATATTTGCTTATTGGGTATTTTCCTTCAACTTCATTCTACACTGGAAAGAGGTGCTCTTGTTTAGAGGTCAGCTCTCATACAGAGAGAACTCAGACCAGCCTCATTCCCTTAGCTGAAGGTTTAACATCACAGCTAGCCTGATATAAGAGAGTTTTGTCTTGTTTGGTGGGGAAAATATCTTCATAACCTGTCTTTTACTGTGGGAAGAGCTGGAGGACATCTCAGCAAGGTCTATGTAAGGAGGAGTCAGAAGGCATAGATGGTCAGTTCCCGATACTCCACAGTCACCACATTTCTTTTGGTCTTATCTGGATGAAACACAGCAGGAAGATGGAAAGCTTCATTTGGCCACTTGAGAAGTAATTAGTAAGAGATGCAGTAACACGATCTGAGAATAATGAAACTTATTGTCAAGATGCATAATATATCCTGACAGCTTTCATACACAGTGTTTTTATATCAATAAAATGGCCATTGCCCCTTGGCTCTTGGGCTGTGTGACTGTCGCAGGTGACATTTTGCTCCAAATGATGTGGGGATTAACGTCAAGAGGAAATGTTCAAATGATAAAGTGGGGGAGAAGGCGGAAGGATAAGTGAAATCATTCTACTCAGGAGAACAAAATAAAATAAAATAAAGGCAGATCAGAACAAATCAAGACTTTAACAGAAGATTTTAAGATTTCCCTTGTATTCCCCAGCCTTGTTCTTCACTTAAAAGGATATTCATCTTAAATAAATGGGGAAAAAGAAAAATGTTTAAAAGATCGCTACAAAATACAACAGCAATGTTCTGCAGCAAGCACAGTGACTGTAATATCAGTCTTTGCAACAGTGCTGGGACTTTCTTCTTTGCTCTTTGTATTACATCCTTAGGCAATGGTTTCTGCAATTGGCACAGGAAGATCAGAGTATTCTTCCATCGGTGACAAGATTGGGAATTTAGTTTCTTACTCCCTCAGCCTTTCCAGACAAGATAGCACTTCAGTTAATATGATCAATTCAGGAGCACCTCCGAGGTTCCATTAGCTTCAAAGGTTGCAAAACAAAGCACACAATCTGCCTACATAATCTGTGGGCACCAACCATACATTGGGTGCTATGAAGAGGTAATAACTCTCTGGTACTGTAACTTTATGGCTTCTCTTTTTCACTAGGAAAGAGTGTGCCTTTCCCCTATATTTAGGCAGAGCCAAACCTTACATCCACCTTGAGAAATGAGCAATTTCACAAAGACAGGCTTAAAGTAAATTCATGATAAGAAAAGAGAATTCAAGCTCTGAAAGAGAACATGTCATTCTCACCTAAATGTATTTTATCAGCCTAGGCCACAGCATAGTTGATCTTTACACAAGCACACAGCAGAAGTTAAGAATCTCTAAAAATGGCACTTTCTATGTGCAGGAGGAGCCCAAGATGTTATTCCTACCTAATTCCCTAGGAACTGGGGAGAAGACAAACCCAGAGCCCCATCCCACATGTCTGCACCTTGGCTTACCATGAGGATAAGCACATCCTGGGGTCTCAGCCTGTGCTACAGCCCCACTCCCAGGAGCCAAGAGCAGCCTGCCTCCACAGAGCAAAACTTAGCCCAGACCTGCAGAGGGAGGTGCCACCTTCGAGACCCCCCAGACTAGCTGAAACCACCAGTGGAGCCTGTTAGGCAGCATTACAGCAGTGCCACAACTGTTTCCATGAATATTTTTATGTTTTATAATTAGATTTATGCAGTGCTTTCCTGACTGCTCATTTGAAAGTTTTCTTTCAGAACACTTCACATCTAAACTCCTAACAATCTTACACCACATCCCAGTGGAAACCCACTCAAGCCCATGACTGGGCTGATCCAGAGACACTCCGATCATATAGGCAAACTCCCTGGAAATCCATGGGGAGCTCTGCATACAACAAAGAGAGAAGGAACCACACGTTGAGACACACAGAAGACAAAATCTGCTGTTTTACCAACGGGTGGGCTGTTGACTGACAGTACAGGATTTCTCATCGCCCGTAACAACATCCTACAGACTCAAAGATTTACTTTCCTGAATTTCCTTTTTAATTTTCTGTTCTTCATTCCAACTACACTGACCCCTATTAAAACTACAATAAAGGCAATCACTCCTGTAGTGGTTACTAGAAATCATTATTTGCATTCACGCCTCTTAAGGGTATTTAGATTCTGCTTTGTGCTATGAAACCACAATAGGAGGGAAGAAGTAGATGTCCTGAAAAATAAACATATTGAGAGACTTTTCCCTTTTCACCATAACTAATGCAAGGAAGACAGAAAGATGGGAAGATGCCTGAAAGAGAAAGATCATTTTGATATCAAAGACACATAAATGAGTAATAGATACTTTGATTTCTGATAGAGATTTAAAATTGATGCTCTGCTCCATATGAACCCAGATATTAACACAAATGTCAGCCCTCCATGAGCACCAGAATCCGTTACTTACAGAGCAGCAGCGAGGAAGCAGAAGCGTAACCTATTTGTCAAACAAAATATTTTCCATGGTTGATTTTTTCATGGTTTATAAGAATCATAGCCATTTCAAGCAATGTATAAACCTGCAGGTGTGTAACTGTGCTTCCAAAGAGTAAAATCCAATAGGCTGCAAGTACCAAGCTTAGGAAAAAATATTTGGATAGAAATATATGTCTTTGTTTCTTTATATTAGTAGCAACATTCTTATAATTGAGAATACTGAACAGTTTCAATCATAAAACACCATTTTTTACTGGATGATCTTTAAGGTCCCTTCCAACCCAATCCATTCTATGATCTAGTTGTAATTCCCAAAACACCAACTAAACTTCTCGGCTTAAAGTTTTGCTGGGATTCTACTTCATAAAAAGTTCCAACAAAAACTCTTTAGCCTTTAAACAAAATAAATCCAAGCATTATTCTATATTTGTTTTATTCATCTGAAAACTTTCTCATATCTGTACTGTTCAGCCTCTAGAACAGATTTTTTTTAGAGCACTTGAAAAGGGTCAGAGATGCACTTTTATTCATCTCCAATGGCATTTACTCAAGTCCATTTGAGAAACAGCCTCTGTAAAATTTCATTTTGCATGCGGGTGTTTTATACTTGTCATTAAAGCACGCAAATGAGCTCTGAAGATTAAGCTCTGTGTTCTTTGAGCAAGCCTATCACACCTTTTCAGGGGCCAAGGATTCCACTTGCGTTTGCTGTAAGAGGAGTGCTGTGCTTGGCACGCAGCTCGCGAGAGAGGCCCCATGGCACCTGTGCTCTCCAGTCCGCCCCTCCACTGCGGGCACAGAGGAGGAAGAGGAGGAAGACCCCAAGAGGAGTGCTGGGGAGGCTGGGAGCAGGGGATGCGGGGTGGTTCTGGTGCCAAGAGAGCCCTGAGAGCAGCGATTGCTAACGGTTTGCTGGCAGAGTAGAGAAAAGAAAGATATATTGAGATACCATGTAATTAAAGCTACACTGGAATATGTAAGAATCTAAATGAAACCCAGGGTAACCTAATTCCAGCATGTTCAAGCTTATTAGTGTTTCACTTGGAAACTGTAGGAGCGTGATGGGCACATGTGGGAGTTTTTCTGGGAGCAAAAGGATCAAAAAAGGGCAGAATAGGAAGGAAGAAAGATATGATTGTTATTTTCTAATCCTTAGAGTGGTTTGAAAGTTGCTAAGCACTGTAAAAACCCAGAGTAAGTGACAATTCCTGTATAAGCATTTAAAATCTAAAAACATATCACAAGCCAAGAAGTAAGAGGCACAGCACTTAGTTCTGGCTGTGTCAGTGGCAAAGGAGTACTTTGTTTTGCTTTATGGGCAATAAATAACAAAAACCCTAGAAGACGCAGGAGGACTGACAAGACTGAGCAATCCTCACCAGACAGCGCACACGGCTAATGAAACACGTTGGCTCATTGCCTCCCGAGCTCCTCCACTTTACAGTGCTCTCCTGCACCTGAGCTTTCCTGGTTGAAAAAGGCAAAGGATGAAGTTATAAATCATAGGAGAAATATAATGAGTTTGGCACATCCTACATATTAATTCATGCAAAGCTCTTACAGAACTACTTAAGTGCCTAAAGAAATGAGCAAGCAGCATCTGCAAATTAATATTTCTTTTGCTGCAGAACATAACTTACATTGCCTTTCCAAAGGCAATGAGTCAGGAAGGGGCATGAGGCATGAAGGACGTGAATAATTTGGTCTCCTGCTACTCTCAAACGAAAAGGCATCTCCGAGCATAGGTCATCATTACCAACAATAGCAAGTACAAAGCACAACTGAGGTAATGCTTGTTGATCTTGATTCCCCCTACAAGGAAAAAAAAAAAGGATTTTTGCTACTGTCTGAAGTGCACAGAACTGCATGCTCCCTTTCCCACTATTCATTCATGTTGCTGAAATAGCATCTAAGGTGAGTCTCCTGCTATCCTGAAAGGCAAATAAACTTCCCTGTGCACTACAGCAGATAAAGTGCCATCACATTTTACTCGAGTTAACAGAAAAAAGTGTAGGTCTGCATAACAAGCTGAAAATGTATTTTACATTGCAATATAATATTCAGTGATGTTATGTTACCAAACACCAGGCAACCTGACAGATCCATCTGTTAAAAGTGTAATTAGACTAGGTAACTTGTATTGGTGACCCTCTCTGTTAAACAAAACAATGGATTTTCATTCAGAGGGGCACCTTGGAAGATTAATGGTAATAATGAAGCGTGAAATATTTCCTTCCTAGGGTGGTTAATCTGAAACAGAGGAAACAATCATTTCACCCAGGAGGGATAATCCTTTGAGGAAAGTTTACAACGAAATAACTTATTGCCATATATCATCCCACATATGTTGACAAAGAAGCTCTGGGTTTGTGCTTAATACAATAAAGGCCAACAAGCACAAGGAATGGAATAGGTACAGCATAAAACCAGGTACGTGGTAACACCATCAGGGGATAGTGGAGAAGGCAGGAAATCAGTGTCAAGAAGCAAAAGGATTAACAGCAAAGCAGGACAGAGAGCAGAAAGTAAACAATGGGCAGAGAAGATGGAAATAAACGTTCAAACCAAGAAATTGGGAAAATGGATATTTTAAGGTCAATTTTTGAAGCCTGCGCTGCCTCAGAGCCCGGAGCACAGTGCAGCCAGCTCCACGACTGGGTGGCCACAGGTGTTTGTTCAGCCATCTGCACTTTGAACAGGCTCTACCAAGTAACACAACCACAGGCAAGTCTGTATGGATGTGTGTATATATGCAAAAGAAAAAATAATATTAAAGGGGAAAAATATTTTTGTTGTTTTTGTTTGTTTTCAGCCAAACCTTTTCAAACAAGCACTGGTGTCCATAGGAAAAAAACCCTTCATATCAACTCACTTGCAAACAGCCCTTCAGAATCTTGCTCCTACACCCATGTTCCATCTTCAAAGAACACTCCCAAGCCTTTCATTTTTGGCAGATAAGCCATTTGATCAATATTTTCAACGTTAATCAAGGCTAAGAGCAATTTCATTTCTACTCTCCCTAAACTGCGTTGCAATCTAAGCAAGTGCATCCCTCTGTTATTTTGCTCAGGGTAAGTGGATTTGGTTGAAGTGGACAGAAGCTTTCAGTAGTAACTAGTTCTGTTCAACCAGTAATGCTTCATATTTGTCTTACCTAAACATCAGTACAGCAGGAAACACTAAATATTCTCTAGAAAAAAAGCTCCATTAAATAACTATATTTCTAAATTGTTTTTTAAATTTTAAGTGCCTTTTCATTACTTGAACTGATGACTGGTGTTGTCTTGATAATTCTTTCTTCTGCGAGGTTTTATGTTCGCAATATGCTCAGCCTGAAGCACTAATTAGAATCAGAAAACAGCTATACTCATTTTCTTTTTGCTGTCCATATTTATTTCATGAAGCTTCTTTCTCTCACCTAGCTCAGCATTGGTAATTTCCTTTAAAAAGTGTACCTGAGACAGCGACAGTGTAATGCTAGTGGGTTGCCAGCACATGTCAGAGGCCGGTGTGATGCTGCCCTCACCTCCGCGCTGTGCCCCACACCAAGCGGGGCGCAGAGCAGTCACACGCACCGTGCCTCTCTTCTTCTTCCATACACATTGCCCCAGGCCTGGAGACAGACTGAGCAAATAAACCTTTTTTTTTTTTTTTTTTTTTTTTTTTAATTCAGTGATACCAGGAGGAAGGCAAGGAAGGCACTTCTGCAGCACAAAGAAGAGGGGCTGTCTTTCCTGAGCTACGAACTGAACATTGCCAAGAGCTTTGCCTACAGCTTCTCCTTCCACAGTGTTTTATTTGCTGCAATCATGCCATACTTGAGATAGATACTGTAGAGCTCAAAGGCAGGGCAAAGCCCAAGATTTGAGGAAGCAGCGGAGCTGCAGTGACTTAAGCCTCCTTGGCAGTAGGTTCCAGGTATTTCTAATTGGACAGTCTCTGTAGCAAGAGAGAAATCAATTTAGCAGCTAGTTTGTTCTTTGGCCTTACTGACAATCTTAGCTAAATGTGGTTCTGGCCGTGAACAGCTACAGGATGTTCTCACTAGCCTACTTCCTAAATTTGTGTCATACAGCAGTCAGTACTTTGTTACTCTAAGTAAAAGAATATGGAATCAAGTGTAGAAAGGATCGCACTGGGTATCAAATTCATTACCATATTTCCCTTCATGAAAAAACAATGAGGCTTGACCATGGCAAGCTCTGTAGCAATCCTATAGACTTGCCTTTGCCTTTTAGAGGACCGTGTTGGCTCTGTCCGTCTGCATTAGACACTTTAGAACTTCACACAACTTGTTTTTTACCCTTTGTTTCTTTCTCTGATATTACAGCATAAATAAATAAATAAATAAATAAATATAAAAAAAGAAAGTTCCCTTTCACAAACCTCTCCAGAGCTAACAGGAGCTTACTGAATGCTATCTGCTGTGCAAACACAAATTTAAGACAATTTTATAGGGCCTGTTATTTATTGGTATAACAGCTTCTTTGTTAGGGGACGGCATTATAATTATCTGCTTTTATCATTAACACTTGGAGGCAGTGGTTAATGCAGGGGTGACAAATCACTGAAATGACCAACAGTTTATGGCTTTTAGCACTACAGAATGTCTTTCCTATTTCACATCCCTTGTGCGCATCATATTTGTTGTAGATGTCGTCTGTTCTCTTACACACACGCACATCCATAATTAAACACGTCTGATCATAATTTATTCACACAACCAATTGCCAAATCTCTGTTGTTTAGTGTTAGTGCACATTAATTAAACTTTGGAAGGTAGTAGAACAAGAGAAAAAATTCTAAGTATCGTAGTAATATCTTTGTTTATGTCTGCTCTGAAGCATCATCGAGCAAATAAAAACCATACACATCTGCTTAATTTTGCTAGCCATCGGAAGAGCAGGGGTGAACTGCCGGGGTCCTCAGCTAAACTACAGAGAATGGAATCTGAAAACTTTCAGGCCAAAAATCAGGAAAACGCTCTACTTTAAATAAAAGTTCAAGTACCCAGGTTTTGCTGGCATTGTGTTGCAGATGTGAAGGCACATCTGCAAAGATCTCTCACCAAATTCAATGCAAACTGCACACAAGAGCACTGCAGACCACATTCCCCCCTCCTGGGAGGTGCTGAGCTGTACCAGAATGAAAGATATATTGTCAGCGTTAAACTACTGCTTTTCAACATGGATAGCAGCCAGCTTCTGACACCATTTACATAGAGAGCCTGTCACCACATTGTGCAAGTTTCACCCCCTGGATAATCATTATTCACCCCATACAGTTAGTTTATTTATCTCACCCTCCTGCTCCCGTGCTCACAGAAACATACGCAGCTTGGAATGAAATCTAACACACACACCTCTTTTTTTTTTAAAAAGAAGAAAGAAAAGAGACTGTCACTTTTGGAAGGAATGAGTAGCAACTGTTAAAACAAAACAAACTCCCCTTCAAATCCAGCGTGAAGCAGCCGGCCAAAAGAAGAGTGAAGCTTAAATGACCTGATCTATAACCAAGGCTAGTTAGGATTCCTTTTGAGTAAAAAATAGAGAAGAACAACTGGCAAATGTCAGCCTCATTATCATGAACTCTTTTTAGCAGTGAAACAAAAATTAGCCCTTCAATCTTTTTTTTAACAGACCAGACCATTCTCTACCCTCTTCCCATTTCTTTTGAATAACTATCATGTTATGGGAACACCTTTTCCCGTTAGTATTAAAAGCACGTTTCCACCTTAATGGCTATATGCATGCTTTGCACAAACACTTGATGTTTAAATAGTTTGGACATAATGCTGTGAAATAGTAGAAAAAGGAGAAGCTGAGCAAAAAGAACATTGAGTTCAGAGGTAATTACTTCTGCAATACTTACAATTTTTCACATTCTTCTTTAGAAATACTCAAAAAATGGAACATTGCAGTAGATATAAGAAATTCTGAAACACTTTTTTTTTTTTTTCAAGTGTTAGTGCCACTGTTGAAAGCCAAGGTAGTATCTTTCAATCCAGAGTCTCTAATAAATGCTACAAAGAATACTGCTGCCCTGAACCCAGTAGACCCCAATAGGGGGTTTCCAAAATAATAAGTTAGTGAGAAGTCAGATCCTAACCACTTGCAAATTACTGAAAATAAATATAAATAATAAAATACTCCAGAAAAGTTAACAGAACTGTTCCATTTCATGCCAGTTTGGGCTCTAGCACAATGCAATTTGACCAAGATACTATCCGACTATCTTTCTAGCCAACAGTTTATTACTAACACATGTTTTTTTACAAGTCTATTGGCTAAAACACATGGCTGTTTCCCTCTCTCTCTCTCTCTTTTTTTTTTTTTTTCTTTTTTTTTTTTTTTTTCTCCTGTTTTTGGCACAGTTTTGGTCATTGGTTCTTTGACACCTTCCAGGAACCCACTTCAGGCAGATCCTGAGACCAGGGCTTTAAGGCTGCAGTGGGTCATAACAGTCTCTCCCAGACATCACCCAACAGTTACAGCTCTCTGGGATAGTGATTGAGTACTGCACTGATCAGCCAATTATCCCTGTTAGTGTTATCAAATTTAATATTTTACCATATATGGAAAGACATTGTACACATGTTCCCAGCGTCTACAGGTAATACTCATAGGAGAGACTCTGATCTCATCTCAGGATTAGTTTTCTGAATCCTTCCCCACACTCATTTGTTCAGCTTTTTGGACTGGAACAAGGCAGTATAGCTCTTAATCATGCTGACCTGCCCAGGGATTTGCATTGCTTATTCACTTCTAGTGAGTCAGGACTACAAAGACATCCCATCCTTACAGCTGATGTTTATTGCTTCCCTAGCGTCTGCAAATATAAATATAAAGCCAAGTCTTTGAAGATTAAGATCCCACATCTACCATCCCTCCCCAGAATCACACAGGGATGTACCAGCTTTGTGCATCTCACGTGAGCTTTCCAGTTTACCTAGCTGTAAAGGCCCCGCTTCAGCTGGCTTGAACCTCCAGTAGGCAGGCTGGGTTTAGAAATTCAACTCCACACAGATGGGAAAAAAGATAGGAACTAATGCACATATTTCTGGCAGCTGACTGGTAGCAAAGAGAAGGCATTCTGCCTCATACCTCATTCAGAAAAGATCCCTTGGTGTCAATTGCAGTCAGCCAAGGCCATCAGTCACGTTGCTCATGACCCCCAGGAGAGCAGCACGGACACTAAGCATCACATGAGAATTTCTTCCTGCATAGGACACAAGGATTCCATTCAGTGACAAGTTTAAGATCAGAATATGTAGGGTATGGTATATATAACAGCCCATAAGATACACTAAAATGTTAAATTTCACATTTGATAAAATGGGAATAATGATACTTTCTTGCTCCATAGGGATGTTATGAAGCTCAGTTTATTCTTAATAAAGTTAAATGTGAATCGCTGATGTGCCCTATCAATGCCAAGTACTATTACCTCTAAATAAAACAATCCTTCAATGTCTGTTGCCAAAGTATGATTTATAGAACAAGCCACAAAGCAAGACAAGGGGACAACTCTGACAGATGCAGACCACGGCAGCCTGTAGAACAAAGGGTGTTGCTGACACGGAGCTAGCAGCCTGCACAAGCAGCTCGTCGAGAAGCAAAAAGCAGCAATGTATCGCTTAACAGCTGCCCTAACTTTATGAGCATGCTGCTGGATGCTAATAAGTATTCCAACATCTATCTGATTGTGCACAATGATTATCTGTGCTACACCTTGAATGCTTGCTGTAAACAGATGCTTCCAACAACAAAGCACTTCTCACTTTTCCTGGACTTGCAGATGCACGGATTGTGCTATTCCCCCCTCTCAAGACAGCAAAGAAAGTCACAGCAGAACTCCCCAGAGTTTCTTGAAGTTTCTTTTCTTACGGCTTTAGTTCAGGGCAACAGTAGATCATTCAGGTTACCTCCCTGAACGTTCTTTTAAAATATTATTAAAAACATGCAGGACAACATTTTCCACTGTTTCCTATGAATCCAGGAAATACAGATGAGGAGTGCATGCTGGAATCACACAGAATTTCTAGGTTGGAAGAGACCTCAAGATCATTGAGTCCAACCTCTAACCTAACACTAACAGTCCCCACTAAACCATATCCCTAAGCTCTACATCTAAACGTCTTTTGAAGACTTCCAGGGATGGTGACTCCACCACCTCCCTGGGCAGCCTGTTCCAATGCCTCACAACCCTTTCAGTAAAGAAGCTCTTCCTAACATCTGACCTAAAACTCCCCTGGCGCAACTTTAGCCCATTCCCCCTCGTCCTGTCACCAGGCACGTGGGAGAACAGGCCAACCCCCACCTCTCTACAGCCTCCTTTAAGGTATCTGTAGAGAGCGATAAGGTCGCCCCTGAGCCTCCTCTTCTCCAGGCTGAATAAGCCCAGCTCCTTCAGCCGCTCCTCGTAGGACTTGTTCTCCAGGCCCCTCACCAGCTTCGTCGCCCTTCTTTGGACCCGCTCAAGCACCTCGATGTCCTTCTTGTAGCGAGGGGCCCAAAACTGAACACAGTACTCGAGGTGCGGCCTCACCAGAGCCGAGTACAGGGGGACGATCACCTCCCTAGCCCTGCTGGTCACACTATTTCTGATACAAGCCAGGATGCCGTTGGCCTTCTTGGCCGCCTGAGCACACTGCTGGCTCATATTCAGCCGACTGTCCACTATCACTCCCAGGTCCTTCTTATATATCTTATCATCCTAACACAGTCGGTTCCTTGAATACGATGCTCAAATTGCAGTATCAAAATAGCTATAGCTGATATTCCATAAGGAAACAGATCCCTGATCCATCAAATACACTTTATGACAGAAGGAGAAAGGCTCACAATGATGATACAGTATTTATAACTACTGCTAGAAATGAAAAATCCACAGTAGCCTAACTCATGAGGACACAGTCAGTAATAGCCCAATTTCACTGCTAAGCAGAGACACTATTAACTTGTGACCCAGTAAGTCAGCAGCTGTGAAATAATGTTTCCATTAAAAAAAATGGAACATGTTGCTTATAAAATGTTTACACCCAGTTTACCAATTTGTGTAGTAATGATGCTTAAAGTATGTTTCTCCTGAATGGCTTTGAGATGCTAAATGCAAAACAAGAATTAGAGGGCTAGAAAATAGAGAGCAGATAATTGCTAACAACAACAGCAAAAAAAGACAGTACCGGCATATTGCGCATACCCAACGAAATCCATATGGCCACGGCTATTCTCAGCTCTCTCTGTAAATTCCACTTTGTGCTTTCTTCTGAGATTATATGTTCATGTTTTTAATTAAATATCCTGCAACTGTTTGTGTTTCATGGCACAAAACTAGGCCACGTGAAACTACGGGATAAATGAAGTAAATCAGCGACTGGCAGTGGGAGCGTCGCTGCTGCCTGCGTGAGGAAAGGCACGCATCTCTCCTGCAGGTCCCACGGGGGTGAGCGCAAGAGGGCAGCTAGGAGGCAGGGGGCATAAGACCCAGAGGGGGACACCTAACATAGCATCACTTCTTTACGGAAACAAAATAGAAATGTACCCTCCAAAACTTCTGTATGCAAGGTTTCCTGCATTTCAAGATTAGAGAGGCCTAGCCCCAGTGGAGTTACCCAGGTGTGCTTAGTGTGCTTCTGATTTCCTAGTGGGCTTTGTGCTACGTTTTAAGTCATAATATGCACAAGAACTCTTATCAACTATTTATTTATTTATTTATTATGTTCATGTCCAGTTCCTGCTCTGGAAACCTTATTTTCCCAAGTTTGCTGATGTAGCTCCTCAGAAAAAAATAGCTTCAATAGGAACTAAAACATCACTTGTCAAAGACTCCATAGGAAAGCCTTGTTACTTTACTGGAGGAGGAAAAAAAACATGCATACAAACATTTGTTTTTCCTGCCAATTTTTCCATTATTTTTTTCTCAATGGAAGAAATTAATCCTACAGTGTTTTCTAATATTTTGAAAATCCAGAAGACCAGGCTTCCACCCCACCCCACCCCCAAAATAAATGAACATCATACAATTGACTTAAGGGTTGGACTCTCCGCTGTCTAGGTAAACTTTCCTATTGACTCAAAGTTTCTGTACCACAGTGCTACAGAAATGTGGGGACAGGAATACGGAAATTAAAATGTGCATATAAAATTTTAATCTAAAAAAGGGATTATAAATTGCTAACATAGAAAATACTGAGAACATGGGCAGCAGAGGAACCCCTACAGCAAAAGTTTGAAAATGAAGTTGGGAGGAGCTTTACACACGGTTCATACCTAAGGCTGGATGTAACATTCACCTGACTGGGGGCACTGCGCACCTACTCTGTGCTAGACAATAGGGAACACTTAACATAGCAGAAAACCCTGATGGAGAAACAAGAAAATCATATTGCCCTTTTTCCCCCCAGGAAATCTGATTCTCACTGTATGACTAGCTAAAATGAACTTGGAAAAGAGAAGGAATCTGGATTAGATCTCCCCAGGGCATCTGTTTTGGTTGAGCTCTATGGAAACTCCCGCTGATACCTGATGAGAAAGGGAAATTAGAAGTGTGCATGCATCCTCTTGTAAACACGGGCAAAATGGAAGGTACTTGGAGTGGAAGATACAGTACTCTGAAGCCCAATAACGTGATCAAAGATAAGAACAAATTGTCCCAAGAGCAAGATTTATTAGCTGCTGTGAAAATTGCTAGCAGGACCTGAACTTCCTCAGATGAAAGGGGACTGAGAAAAGGTGTTGGTTTGTTCTCCTGATCCTTGTCTGAGCTCACAGCACCCTCTGCTAATGAGATTCAATTTGGAATTATGTGCCTGGCAACTTTTTGAAGGCAAAAGCACAGATAAGTTACAGGTAAGGAGAGTGGTATCGCGAAGGAGGGTGTGAAGAGGGAACTTTGAGATAAGCAGAAGTCTTCCACTAAATTCTAAATTTATAAGACTGAAGAACACTTTTTGGCATGACACCTGATGGACGTTGATAATAGAGCAGAAAATCCACCCCACTCCGCCCTCCCCTGTATTTCCTGAAGAAGCTTCTCACCTAGTATGGCTTCTTGGCTTCAAAAGCCTTGTACAGGCACAAAGACAACTCTGAAAACCTGACATTATAACACTAGAACACCATTTGCTGTTCTTTTGGCCCTTGGCTCCTACATGCACATGTAAGAAAATGCACATTACTCACTCTCATGGGATATACATTGCGTACAGAAGAAATCCTATTAAGACACTGCACAGAGTTTATAGTGCGTTAATAGCTCAGTGCTACAAAATGGAAAGCTTTTGAAGATAATTTGTAGGAAATGGCCACATGCCAAACTGCTGTGCAACACGTGTCTAATGTCTTTGCTGATATCCCCATTTCTCTGCCAGTTTCCTGCAGCAAATCCTGCAGCAAACTGGCAGCTCCACTCAAGTGGATGAGGCTGAGATCACTGAGATCTGCTGGGAATCTGCCTCTTCTCAGCTCTGTGTTCTTTGGGCAGCCACTCACATCTAAAGCCTGGTGTCTGAGAACTAAGGTAGCACTGATCCATGTGTGAATATAGCCAGTCCAATTTCTCCTTCTGCCCCTCTAGCCCCAGGTTACAGGAATATTTCAAAACAGAGCACCCCTGAGCTTTTTTCAAGCCAAAGAAATTATGCTTTTATACAGCATCACATACAGCATCAGAAGGGACTGTTTCTTCTTGGAGTAAGAACTTGAGGTGTCAGTATCACACGGTCTTTGCTTCATGGCAAAGCTCAAAGCCACACACAGGCACTCTGAGGGAGAGTCCAGCCTGCTGCTCGAATCTCCTGGAGTCACATTCCCCTCTAGTCAATTCCTGAGGCAGCCAGAAGCAAAATCTCAGTACCCAAGTAGCAACACACTCCCTTCCTGAGATCCTTGTGCTACATGAAACTGAGAAGCTTATATCTTTTAGCTACTGAACATCTGTTTAAAGACCACACTAAACAAGAAATATTTCAGAGGAAGATGAAAGGATGGAATGGGCAGCTCATCCTAGCAGCACTAATGCGATTCGGAAGGTGCAAGGGCAGCTAAAAGTGCTTCAGAATTATGACAATAAGGATGAAACTGTGATGAAGATAAGTTTGCATCCTACTTCATAAAGCATAATTCCTTATTTATCTTGTTTTTATGTGTGGTAACATCCAAAGAGAAAGCATTGATGTAGCATGTGAATATGTATTACAAGTACATGAGCTGTGCAACACTTGGTAGGAGAACCTGGGAAAATCAGAAGGCTAAACCATAAAGTATGATAAAAGTATGACTTTTGCATAGATATAAAAATGTTTGGCACTATTTTCAGGTGTAGGAAGTAGCTAGAATTCAAAAGAGATCAGTCCCAGCTTTGAGAAACTACTTTATAAAACCCTTCATAGAAAATTAACCTTACCATAAAATGATATTACAGCTATTGCATTAGTTACAAACATAGTTCTCAGTAGAACTAGAGAACCCAGACCATCTGCTCAAAGTGCCAAGGAGACAACCACTTTACTTCAGCAAACAAATAAAGACGTACCACAAAGACAGCCCCACTACAGTTCAGTAGATTTGCTGTTAAAAAGTGAAGCCTCTTAGCTTTGCAAGCACCTGACTTCTGCAGCTTTATGAATTAAATGGGGAAGATAACAGTATTTACTGATGAATCCTCACCACTGATTTATTTGTTTGTTCTTCTTGATATTTATTAACGTGATTAGCTCTGAAGGGAGAGAAAAAGGAGTATTTATTTTTTATCTAAACATTTTACATGGGCATGTGCCAACTTTAACAGTTGTCAGCTGTAAAACAGCCGAATATTTACTGCAGGCTCCAGCAGCAGGAGCCTCAGCTTATGGAGACAGCCCCTGGCAAGCTGTTGGAGCTTCTCCTTGAACGGGCCTTAGCTGAATTGCAATGGCATAAAATCATACCTTCCGTGCACAGCAACCTGCTTTTATTTATTTTTTCGATTTTAGATTGTTTTACCTAAATGCAGCATTTCAAGTTCTTCTACTGAGTTTTTACAAAGATCAGAGACAAACATATAAAACATCAATCTGAAAGATTAAGAAAATACACTCTGTTTCTATGGTTATTTTAAATCAGTTTTATGCGGGCTTTGACAGGGGTCTATTAAATCAGAAGGTAAAGATTGAAGTGGCAGTTCCAGTAGAACTGAAAGAAAGCTAAAATAATGGTGGTCAAAGAAAGGGTCAAAGCCTATGTTATAAAGGAAAAGTTGTTCTTAAAGCAATACAACGATTTTTAATCCACTGGATATTCTCAGGGAAGAAAGATGCAAATGAAAGGCTCTAGACTAAGGCAGAATCCACCAGAAGCTTTCCCTGGTCTCCGTGCCTCTACCCAGCCCAGCATCACAATCGTATAACCTCAGCAAAGAGTTTTCGCTGACAGTTGTGTGCCTTACACAGCACCACATGTGATTTTGGCAAGAGGTTAACGTTCATCTCCAGGGAGGCTCTGCCCCCCCTTCAGATGGCACTCGGTGGTATGCCAGCAGAGCATGAGTAAGAACACAGAAACATCGTGTCAGACGTGGCCCACTTAGCCAGGGAGCCTGTTTCTGTAAGAAAATAGGAAAGAATATAAACCCAGGAAATATCGTGAGTTCCAGAGTTAAATAACAGCAGTTTTTTCAGATAAAGTTAGATACACACAACGGCATTAAAAAGCTATTGATCTACCCGTACTTTGTGAAGGATACTCCTTCTATTTTTCTAAGACTACTGCCTGGTAAGTCAGTGGGAAATGCTAAAAAAAAAAAATAAAAAATCTGTATATATACTCCTACTCCTAATTTTTAATTCCTCATACCATTACTGATCTTAAAGACCTCATAACCTCTTATGCTGTGAGAACTGAAAGATGCTTGAGCAAGAGTTTCTCAGTGATTCTGAGCTGTGAATGTCTACATTTCTACACTTAATGCAACTCCTATTTCACACTCATTTAACGATACCTAAGACTGTATCAGACAATAATACAACATTCCAAAGCACACAGCATTGCAAGAGCACAGGTTTTCAGAATAAAACGGTAAAAAAATCTCAGAAATACCACCATCTGCAAAGTGGGAACTTGGTTAGCGTGCCAGTGATGGCTGTACCAGCCAGTGCCAGCCTCTGGAAGTACCTCATCACCTCCATGTGGTAAGCCTCACAGAAAACCATCATCAAGATTAGGCAGGAAAAAAAACAGGAGAAAAGACTGTCATGTTATAAAGATATTTGGTTTGGTTTTAACATCTGGCTTATTTTTGCAGTTCCATAAAATGTGACTTGAAACAAAACGGACTTCATGTTGCACCTGTCACCATGCATTTAAGGCTTTCCTCCCTGTAAGCGTTCTACAGCAAACCACTTCACTGGTCAGATGGACATGTTGACCATCTCGCCTTTCTAACCAAGCGACAGCCACCTGCCTCTCATGTAGAGACTGAGTAACTTGGTTATCTGACCAAGACCCTTAATTACTGATTTATATTCACCTGCGGTGACTCTGCAGCAATCTCATTCTAACGGCTAAGAGTACAGGAAAGCAAGTCAAGCTACTTGACCCTGAACAAGAACAAAACTATTTGGCACTAGAGAAAATCTGGAGAAACAGGAGGCTGGTGAGACTATCCAAGGTTCCAACAGCCATTTAGTAACAAAGATCCAACAGCCATTTAATAACAAAGCTACTTAAAAGAGAAGGCTGTATTGTTGTTCAAAGAAAGCCTTAGATAAAAACACCTTTACATTGCCAGTTAAGGGACTAAATTCTTTGGTGATATTGCCCACCAGATCCCTCTTTAGAAGCTTGTTCATGAAATTTCTTAAAAATACACCTTCACATGATGTAAGTCAGCTGAGTAACAGACAATTTCACCAGAAGGAACAACAGACAGAACCGGCTGACCAGGCTCCACTGCACAGCGATACAGAGGAGCTTCAGCCAGGTTTTATACCAGCCTCCTATGGAGTCACTCAACACCTTTCATCCAGGAGTTAAATCACAGCAAACACGCGTTGTCTGTGAGGGGCAACTCAGCTTCAGGGCAGGCTCACACGCTGCCTCCACGCAGCTGGAGCTCATCCTCCAAGGCAAAGGAGGGTCTGCGGCACAGAGCACGCAGTGTGGGGGCCACCAGGCAGGCTCCCCCCAGCTGCCCACAGGTGCTGGGAATGCTGATGGGAGACGAGCAGCATCCAGAGCACAACAGGTTCACAGCCACCTCCAGCAGCTGCTTTCTGCAGGACAGATACGGCCTCCAAGCAGAGAAGGATGCAGCATGTAGCTTCCTTCATGTGCACATTTGTGCCAGTGTGCGTGTCGGAAAGGACTCTGTCTTAGAGGAACCATAAGACAGATCTTTGATGCTTTAGCATGCTGTCTTTCAGGCCAGAACAGCAAAGATGTTTTCAGAAAAGCTTCTGAGCAATAGCTCCTCTCTTTTAGGACCCCACAGAATAAAGGAATTGCATGAAAACAAGACAACAGAAAAAATACAAAAGCAAAAAAGGAAAAAAAAAAAAAAAAAAAAAAAAGAGAAGAAAAAAAAAAAAACACCTTCTCAAGCTGACGGGTGTTTTTCCAGAGATAACACCGAAGCAGAGACGGTAGAGCAGAATAAGTGTGCAACAACAGGAAAAAAACAAGAGCCCAGTTAAGGAATTTCTTCTGAGTTTTTAATTGGTCAGCAAACTGATGGGTTACATAACAAAAGGTGTGTTACTGTCAGTGATGGAGAGAAGACACAGGTATGACACAGGTAATATTAGGGGAATTTTATCTAGGACAGGAAAAGATTTTTCTTTTGCCTAGAAAATTAAGAAACAAATAAGACATTCTTTTTACTCCAAGCCAAGAACTCAACTGCATAATCCCGCTGTAGTGTTTTTATAATAACCCACTGTTACTGCTCATGTTGCAATGAAATGCCTTCTCTTTTCTTTTCAAAAATGAAAAAATAAATAAAATAAGACTGTGGGTGTGTAAGAACATGTCCGTCAAAGTTTTCTGTTCAACATAATACCCCAAAGGTATACAGCTGTACACAGGTGTCACCATGCTCTCCAGTTCCCCTCATCTTCCTCCAGGACGAGCCAGAGGAGAACAGCAACCAGAGAAATATTGTCAGATGGAAGTATCCCCAGCCTCTCCACTTTTTCCAATGTACATCTCATAAACACAATCACATTCAGTGCCACTTGCTGTGGGGCAAAACAGCATGTGGTGGAAACAGATGGTATGTCCCAGACTTCTTAGTTATGGCAAGCGAAGAGCCTAAATAATTGTACGGGGAGACTCCAGCACACCTTGTTCAACTATACACAAGCTGGGATAAGACTTACTGCTCCTGAAATAACTTTACCTTTTTCGTTATTATAGTTCACTAGGATTTTTTCTTCAACTTTGAACATATCTGTGCTTCCTCTTTAAAGAGTTATTTGGGAATGCACATTACTACTGCTAACACTTCCTATTAGAACTCCTATTAGAACTGGGAAAGAGCTTTAGGCTAGCATGCAGCCGGGGCCCATGCAGCAGGCAGCATGAGGCAGACCTTGCCCCAGCATCCCCGATGTGAATGCAGCAGAACTAGGAGAGTGCATACCACAAACAGGACTTTTCAAGTTCTCCTTTCTGGACGAAGAGTGATGCACAAAGCTCTCGGATAGGCTTGGGGCTTTCATGCTGCCATTTAGTCCTTTAAATCTGGCTGGACTATTGTGTCTAAGTGGTTGAGTTGGAGTTTTTGAGACCAGAGGGAAAGGAATAGAGACCAGCCTGGAATATAGGAGTAGTAAAATTGGTCTTCCAAACCTTTGCTTCTGCTTTAAAGAGCTAAATATTTTGGTAAGAATCTCCACAGGAACATCCGAAAGCCAAGTCCTGAGTTAGTGTCCTAACTTCGCTCAATATGTCCGTACACAAATTGTACCCAGAGACATTTTTGTGCAAACATTTCAACGCAATTTATCAGATGCTATCACTTCCCATTTGCATGTAGCCCAGAAACAGAGTTTTGCTTCTGTTTGTTTTAAATTCAAAATGAACTAAGATTTTTATTTTTTAAGATTTCTTTATCTGAAATTTAATTGGACAAATGCGGAGCACAACATGCTCCCAGGATTTGATGGTTATGAGCAGAGATGTCTTTCTGAAAATATCCTCATAAAACTTTACCAGAAACCCCATAACTTACTGGATTATTTGCAGAAAGTAAACACACAGGAGAGTGACAGAAAGAAAGTGAATTCATCAGAAGATTAAGCTGCACATTCATAATTCCTCCAGGGAGCTCCAGCACAAACACTGCACTCTGTAGCCAGCAGGGAACGCTGATATGCCCCTTGAACACCGCTCATCTTCATCCTCAGTGGCTCATTTAGATAGCAACCATGTTGCCCGTGCTAATTCTGCACCACCTGACAGTCCTCCTTACAGAGAAAATGGACAGTTGAAAAGACAACAAAGAAAAGAATAAAGTGTTCAGTGTTTAAGACAGCAAAGGCCTGAATGAGCTACTCCAAATAAAATTGTTTGTATGTGCATCGGGTGTACCAGTTATCTGAGATATGCATTAGTGAATTTTGGGCATGTCTAAAATGTATTTAAAAGAATCTAAGTAATTTTATCTTATTCAGAGTACTGATGGTGTAAGAAATCCCAGCCTAGCTAAACAGAAAGCAATCAGTCAGGAAGAGGGGAAGGGTGCAGGAAAATCAGCAGATAAAATTTGGATTAAAAATACAAGTCTGTATACACAAATAATTTCCTAGCTTATTCAAACATACTGTTGGCACTAAAAAAAATAAAAAAAAAATAAAAAATAGAGCTTAGTGGAAATACTGCTGTTATGAACCTGGCCAACAGGACACTGCTGAACAGCGATGCAGGGGCTGATATATGTAGGGGAACATGAAGCTGTTTCAATAGCAGGCCAGAAGGCAACAGGGAGCGCACCTGGGCCACTGCTGAGGCTGAAGGCTTCCCTCCACCCCGATCATTTCAGGTCTCTTGATCAGTCCTAGTCTCTACTACACATGAGATGGATTAAGTGTTTCTAGCACGGGTGAAAAATATCAGTCAGAGAGGAGGAAAGAAAGGAAGATAAAGAATACGAAACACTCAGAGAATTAAGCACAGGAGCGAACAGCACGCTAACATACAGACACACGTGGAGCAGAAGGAAGGAAAATGTTCTTCAATTCATCTTCTCTTACCAAGAAGAACAACCCCATGAAAATGAATGCTGAGGAGCACAAAGCTGTCATGGAGCTCAGTGCTGAAGCCCAAAATCCATGTTTTTTACAAGCCAGGTTAGTTATGGACTGCAAGGCAAATCATCAGCAAACTGTTTAATCTTGTGTAAAAGGTGCAGTGATATTAATGGAAAACATTAATTCTCAGCTGGCTATCAGAATACACAGATGTCTGATTATTCTCACCTCTGGGGATTTCCGTGTGTTTCTAAAAGAAATTTGTCTGCTGCTAGAGATCAGCCAGCATGGTCCAATGATCTGGCCAACCCTTATGAGAGTATCTCTGTTGCTTATTTCTGTACTTTACGTATAAGAAAAAATGACACGAACACTCAAAACTAACATGTCCTCAAAACTCCAGATTCACTGAAATAGAAGTGCTATTTTTAAATAAGAGTCACAGCTTCTTGAAAATGACCTTTCAGAGACCTTGATACCTACGGTACAAACTTAGAAAAGTTTTGATACAGTAGCCTTGGAACTCTACATTAATAACCAAAATCTGTTTTGTAAGAAAGTCAAAAGGGAAAAGCTTTTTGCCTTCCATGAATCATTCTGATTGCATTTCAGTTATTTTTCAACCAAAAACTTTATAACCTTCATTCTTTAAATAGTACACACTGCAAAATTGTGGTCATTTTCTTTCAATGGTACAACAGCAGCATTTTTATTCCCCTGTGAGTTTAACAATATATCTGCATGCGTCCTTCTACTGCTTCAGATCTCCACTACTGATGGTGTTAGAGAGGTGGGTTGTTGCAGGTTGTGTTTTTGTTTCTCCAATTGGGCATTAGATCTGACAGGAGGAATAACTATTCACTTGTCATCCTTTTTCAGACACTTACTCCTTTTATCCCAAGGCCCAGATGCCTTTCGTTAGATTATGCTTCTTCTAGAGCTTTGATCTCCCTTTACAAAAGGCAGAAAGCTGTGCTGTACAGGAATATGAAAAAGTCCTGGCAAACAGCCTCCAAAATATTGTATCTTTCCTCCCTGCTTTTATTTTTTTATATCTCCTATTCCTTCTGTAATTTGCTACAGGGTCCCTCCTGAAAAATATGGGTGAAAAGTAGGTATTTTCAAACTAGTTTCTCACACTGAAAATTCAGTTTTCCTCAGATAACCCGAGGGCACTAATAGGATCTTTTCACATATTCCTGCCTGTCTTCCCTTCCATCCATTAAATCTCTAGATCAAGGGTTCTTGGACTCAGCTAGTGCAATCTTCTCATGCTGTTTTCCTAATTTAAATGCTTGTCTTCACAGTATCTAATACTTCATCTGTTCATTGCAAGTCCCCTTAATTCTCTGAGTTGATTAAACACTTAAAAATATATGCATTAAATATTCATAAGAATCATTTTTGTCCCCCTGATTCTAGCCCTGGAGAAGTATAAACAGTCAATAGGGTTGTGCAGTACAATCATAAAGGCATCTTCCCTTCACTCTTTCCCTACATCAGATTTTTTTTCCCACGTTTTAGTGGGTCACAGGAAAATATTTGATCACTTCTATACTGTTCTCAATCCTTGTGACTGTTTTCCTCATCCCCCAGAACTGCCCTGGCATCACTGCTCCTCAGGCAGTCCCACTGCTGTATGTCTGCATCACGGCCACAGTAACATGCCTCGTCCTTCCTTCTGAGGAGCTGCTTAGTTGGTGTGCTGGGCGCACCCAGCACACGAAATGGCCGCATAATGCAATGACGATGCTTTAACCTGGACACTTCTTTCTCCTGAACACAGACTTGTACGAGTTATTCAAAGTGGATGGAGATTCAGAGAGAAAAAGATACCGACCATATCTGAGAACTGCCTTCACGCAAGGCAGTGACAGAAGAGGAGCAGGAGAAAGGCCAGGCTGACCCAGGCGGCTGAGCAGTGGGCACCACCTTCTCCTGCCCCCAGCGGCAGCAGCAGCAGCTCCAGGAGAGGGGAGCAGGGAGCACAAAAAATTGCTCTGGTTATGAGCCTTCAGCACTAAAGGATATTTGCCATTGCTTAAAATCTGTCCTATGTTACTCAGCTGCTTCACACTCCCACTGGTGGTGGCTTTGGGTAGACTAACAATTAAAAACAAAAAAAAATACAGCATATTGCCTCATGCTCACATGAAGAAATGAGAGTACTGAGAAAAGACGGCACCAAGATTATTCAGCAACCTCCACAGTTTAATATTCAACTCCAGCGTTGTTATGTTCAAGAAAACTTCAGCAAGAGCAGCAGAGCTAAATTCAGCTCGGTCACATCAGTGAAAGGTGCAGCCAGAGGAGCTCCTTCTGGAAGGACTGACCTGTCCTGAGTGCACACACAAAACACAGCTCCAGCAGAAGTCAACGGGAGCTTTGCCTTCAAAGAGAGCATATTTTCTCCTCAAGCATTCAGCAGCCTTTGTGACCCGTGAGACAGCTGACCAACCGCTCAGTTTCTATGGCTTGCTCATCGAATACCTACTGAAAGAGTGGGCAGTTTGAGGCTTTTTATTTTCAGATGTCTACAGCTGCAATTTTTGTTTTGGAACAAAACACAAATGAACCCACAGGCAATACAACCTCTCTCTAGGGAGGCAGCCTCATTTCCTAGGCAGCTAGCACAGAGCCATGCTCCCCGTCACTTCTGAGGCCCGGCAGGAGACACCGCGCATGCCTGCAATGCTCTTACATCCCAGGACTGACTCCTGCAGTCCAGTCAGGTAACTTGGATTTTGACTTCAGTAATTGGGAACATGGTTATATCTGCCATATTATACTTCCACAAAGAGAAAGGGGCTGTAAAAAGAGTCTGCCTTAAGACAGAAAACTTCAGATCATTATATCAGAGCTTCCATCTCAAGGTTTTGCTCTAACTGAAAAGACTTATTTCCAGCAGAGAAAACTATCCTATAAGAAAGTGCAATTTTTTTTCTCCTGTGCCAAAGAGAATTACTTGGGCTTAGGAAGCTGGATATAAAAGAAGATTATTTGTATTGAAATTTCTTTTACTGTGGCATTGAAACCCCAGTTCAAGAGGTCCTTGTTCAAGAGGCTGCCCTTTACAGCTCCGAACAGCCTCAAATACGCACGTTCCTGGATGGGTAGCAGCATGCTACCTCACCCTGCTGCTCCCATTTTTCTGCGATACAGTGGTCCTGAGTAGTGCTGTGCTACAGAACTCCACGTTAACGGCAAAATTATTCAAAGCCTCCAGTGAGGTTCAAGCCACTACTACTGCAAACCAGGGTCATATTTACGCATGCATTAAAGCAGCAAGCGTCTTTTCATTATTTCCAAACTTTGAGATATTTTCATATTGTAACTGTAGCAGTGCCCCAAACACATAATTAGTATTTCTCTTCCACTGACACCTTCTCTTCATTCCTCTTGTCACCCTCCTGCTGCTGTAAGTCCTTCCCAGCTGCTATCCCACACAGCTCCCTCTGATTTGAAGCCACCACCTGACAGAGGCAGGCTTTAAAAGCCGAGTTTGTCTTTATTTCCATCAAGAGCAATCACAGCTGCAAGTTTCAGTACCCACAGAGGCTTTTAACTGTAACTTTTTATTAGCAGTGCTATATTGGGAGTAATAAAAATTCCCAGTTTAATAGTTTAATAAAACAAAGAAGTTAAAAGCCAGCATGGCTGTGCAGGAGCAGCACTGAGACCGGAGGTGCCAAATATTTGTGTTTTAAATGGCTCGGCTTTCTCCTATATTTTATGGTTATAAGGAAAGACTCTCCAGTGGGATGCTCTAGGCATAGACAGATCTCTGCTTTAAGCTGAAGAATACCACTGTCTTTTTAAGTACACCCATACAAACACTGAGGCTAATATGCACTGAGGCTCCCACACACTGTAGCTGCATATCGGCACCTTTTGCATAGCAATTGGGAGCAAAATGTCCTTTTGGTGTCCCAGCTAGGATTTCTTTAATGTGTTCTGCAACCAGACCTGCTGCCAGATGCTTTGAAAGAGCAAGAGATTTCTCTATAAATGAGGCTTTCTGGGCTTTGAAAAAGCATCTCTTCACATTATATCCATTGAAAATCTGACCCATATTTCTTATAAGAAATTTGGTGGTTTTGTTTGTTTGTTTGTTTTGTTGTTGTTGTTTTTAAATCAGGAGCAAGTTTGGTTTACAAATTTGTTATCAAATAGCAAGGGACAACCATGTAAATCCAAGTAAACCACAACTGGAAGACCACAGCCAGATAGCCCAAAGCAATCAAATGGAACATAAAAAGGCCAGAATTCCAGGTCTACGTATTGCCACTTTCCCCTGACAGTGAGTTTTCTTTCATTATTTTGCACTGCCATAAGTACTACGGGGACTTAATCTTATTTTCACGTGTCAGAACTTAATCTGAAAATTCATCTTATCAGGAACTGGATTAAAACCAGTAATCATAGCATAAAAAATAGATTAAAAAAACTCCACGTGAGGGCATCACAACAGACAACCAGACAACCCTCTACCAGGGCAGCTCTGCCGCCCATCTTAGCAAACCCCCCTTCAGGGAACAAGCAGCTCAGATGCGGTTATCCCTTCCAGTCACTCTTCCCCATTTAATTGTCCAAATCCTCCAAGACTGCATTCTCAGCGCTCCTCTCTGAATATGAGGCTATTCAAGTGCATACACATATTTGTTACTTGATTCTTCTACACAAGAACATTTCCATCCAACCTTATTCCAAAGGATGGTTCACCCATTTTAGTACTCGTCACTTGAGAAGTTTCTATTCCCTCTTCTACTGGCAACTGTCCTAGACCGTTATTAGTTCCCATCCTCTGTTAATTCCCTCTTAAATGACCTCTCACTGGGCAATGAGGGCAAACTATTTCAAAACATGCCATATGCATTAGCAACACTAATGAAAGCAGAACAGTACCAACGGCCGAGATGGAGGGAGAAGGAGGTCGCCCAGATACTGTATTGTGGGAAATTTGGAGCTTATATTAGCTAAAAGAAGCAGACTTCTATCTGTTCCACTTACTCAGTTACTTTCATATTCAGGAAAATGAACATTAACCTGCTTCTTACAATTTTTATAAAGCCTAATTTCTGAAAAATACTACAGGTACAATCAAAGGGATTTTACATAAAGGGAGTTTATGAAGGCTGTATTTTCATAGACTCCTTAAGGTAAAATATTCTGACATCTGTTTTGATGCATTTTGTTCTGTCCTTTGCTTGGTTCTGGGAAATTTTTGCATACCCATTTTGGACTAGAGAAAGTTTTTGATAGCACAACAGGTATCAGTTCTATTCTGGTAGTAGATAAATGCATTTTCAGTAGAAATATTATTTATATAATCCCTAACCCTTTTTATTTATTTAAAACAAGTACTTTTCTACTAAGTTTTTCTGATAAAATTTGAATGAAAAGCTTTCAGAACGTCAGGATTAAATTAAGCCCCCAAAATAAGAAATTGTATAGTGGTCCCTGAATAACCAACTCAAATTTACATTTATACAAGATTTAGGAAAATGAAGTCAGTAGTTTATGGGTGAAGACACTCTCTGGACTTCTAGATTTTGGCCTTTGCTCTCAGTGAAACAGGCAATATATTTGCAATCTGGGAGCCTAAAGTGATACTTAAGACCAGAATGACAAATGTCTTTGTTGTTTTGAAGCTCCCCCCCTCCCCCAAATAACATCCAAAGTTTCCAAGTTTCAGATTCATTTCACTCACAAGTGGAAAACTTTTAGAAACCTAAACTATATTCTATAGTCCTTTTCTGATAATATTTGGTCAGCTGGAGCTTTTCCACTACCATCTTGCCCATCTACGCATATGTACTATATGCCCAGGTTCCTTTCCTCAGTTATCCTTATTTCTCAGTGGCAATGTTATTCAGCTTCCCATTTCTCACACAGGCTGGCCTGACTCCCAGAAGGGTGGTGTTGCCTACCATATCACATTTCACAAAGCCTTCTCCACAGCCTGCTATAAGTGGCAACTGCTGGATTTCCGTCTGTAAAATTCTGCAGCCCTGGCAAGACCATTTAATTGATTTGTGGTCATGGCTGAGGCGCCAGGTGGGTCTGCCTGGAGTAGGATCAATCCCATGGTACTGCAAAAGCATAAAGACAAAAGAAGCAGGGACTGGTAACTCTACATCAATAATTTCAAGGTCATCTAGAAGTGGCAGTGCATAATTGTAACACTGGCAACCTGATCTCGGTTAAGCATCTGAAGATTCCTTAGATGAAAAAGAATGAAGACAACTGTTTTTTAAAATCATACTCTAGAGGTATTTTTAAGGTCTAGTCAAAGGCTACCCAAAAGCGTGATTTTCCAACTGTGATCCCTTGTGTTATTTAGGGCTCAGGCATTTTATTTATAAAAAAAAAAAAAAAAAAAAAAAAAAAAAAAAAAAAAAAAAAAAAAAGCTCCTAGCATTTAAAACATGTAGTATAGGGATGGTAGTAGGACTTCAAATCTATATTTGTACTTGTAAATACTGCTTTGCTCAGGGGAGTTGCACCATTTTGGAAACCAACTTTATTTGGCATTCCTATTTTGGAACATGGATAGTCAAACGCCAGGCATAACATCTGAGCAAAGCAGGAGTTCCCTCCCAAAGCACACCACAAAGCACACCAGACGAGAGTTCTCTCTGCACATAGCCTTTTGAAAATAGTCAACTACTGTTACTGATGTCTCACGATGTCTCATGAATATTAGCAACTCAGGAGATGAAAAGCAGCACAACAGGCTTCTTGAGAAAGGTACACCTCTTGCTCTTCTGATACCTCAGTGATTTACAAAGCAAAAAAGTTTGAGAGAGATTAACTCGGTAAGAGATAAATATCTTTTATGGAGATTTTGTCATTTCCTAGTACCAAGGGAAGGTAAATCACTGTTTATTTCTCTTCTTTCTGCATCTAGACTTCTACCAAAGAGCAGGTGAACTTTAAACTGGCTCCCCACATTTCTTCTTCGTAACAGTTATCTCCAGGTGAGGATAGATGGTAGCCTGTCTCCACTTTCTCCTTGCTTCTCCTTCTGAAAGAATATTACCGTACAATGGAACTCAAAAGGCTTTACTCACTTTTCCCTTCAAAGTTCTCCAAATGAGCTTTTTCATCTGTTCCCACATATTTTCTGACCATTCTTGTTTGTCCTAAATATCACCAGACACAAGGAAGTTTTATAAATAAAACAGCGTGTGCAAATGCATGCAAATATACTTCTTGGGATCCACTTCTACTTCCCCCACCCCTCGTAGGTAAAGAGCAACAAGACTTAGGAAGAAAACCCAAATTCTGAGAATAACAAAAACATGGAATACAGTATTAGAAAAAGCTATGAGTGCTCAGAGAATGGGTTTGGAATACCTGACCATCCTGAGAAACCGAAGGAAAGGTGTGAAACAAACAGGGTGTCATTTGGTGGGGATAAGGGTAAAGCATTACAGATAGGAATAATCAACTTCCAAAAAATAAAAACCACAAGAGGTGGGAACAATGCAATAAATACAATTTTCAAAATAACGATACCAGGGTTATGATAGATCACATTGAAAAAAAAAGCATTATCATATTGCCACTCAAAAGTGAGCATCATGTTAGGAAATACATGAAATAACTCCTGTATCCACCTTGGTAAGGCCTCACATGTAATACATCATCTAAGCACTACTTCGGAGAAAGATTCAAATCAACTACATAATACCAACGGGAGAACAATAAAAAGTACCAGCAAACCAGCAAATTATCACATAATCATAAGACTTCTGAAACCTCTAAGAAAAGGACTGAAAGAATTAGGATTCTATATTTTCTGGTAGGGCTTTTCTCTATATGCAAGATAAAAAGAGGGAGAGTTAAGAAATTGTTTGTTGCAAATAAATTGTTCTTCTGCCCTCTGAGGGCAAAAGAAAGAATAACGGGCTAAGCATTCAGCAAGAGAGATTCATGCCAGACACAAAGAAAATGTTTGTGCAGTGAGAATAGGGGCGAACCGTAATAGGTTACTTCAGCACTGAAGACTTCTGAAGAACATGTTGCAGAAACATTTGTCAGAAAAGCTTGGTAGAAGTGATCTTGCCTTGTCAAAAGGCATAGACTAGAGGGTCTCCTTTTTTTGTTTTAGCCATTTCTTCCTATAATTTACTATGATTTTTAAAAAAGCTGCTTGCCTGCAAATATCAACATTAATTCTCAACCACATTAGTGAGATACAGCGGTAGTTTCTTCTTCACTTAAATCTTCTCCCTCAAAGCCCTGTGCTGTTGTCACCCATCTTTATAGCTGATTAGAAAGCTGTTTGGACACCGTAAATATTTGTCCTTCTAGACTGCGCCCAGCACCCCCACAGGAATCCCAGCCTCCGCAGCACAAGGAATAAGTTGTGACTGGAAAGCCAAGCAGACACAAACCTTCCACTGAGACTGGAAGCTATGCTTATTTCTGTGAGTGTTACTACAGTAATAATTCACAGCTATGTTCGGCAACACTCCATAAAGCTTCTTGGCTGCTTTCACGGTTTCATTACAAAACTGCAACCAGCACAAAATTAATCAAATGTTTCAGCAGACCAGAGTGTTTCAGTATTAGGAATGAGTCCCTCAGACTAAATCTAAAATATATATTATTTTATTAAGGAATTAAACAAAATGTGCCTTGATGTGTAACCACTTAAAAACAACAACAACAACAAAAAAACGCCAGTAATATCCAACCTCCAAGCCTGGCCTTTGCTCTCATCCAGAGGATAAGAGAGATAACAGTATGCGTTTTGAAGTGAACAATGGGAAGTGATCAGTCACCCACTATAAAATGCATTTAATCCACACGTACAACTTGTTTACTATAGTTAGAGATATGTGGATGTTACAAATGAGACTGCATAGTGGTGCCATTGTGCTGTAACACAACTGGATACACGTTCACCAGGTACTTTGTATGAATTAAACAGTGCTGTGTTACAGATTAGGTATACCTGATTTGTCCAAAACTGGACAACATACACTTAATGGAATACAGCACAAGATGAGGGAAGCTAGTTGAGCTGGCATTTTTGTGGTTGACTACAAGACTTTGCAAAGGTCTGTCTATGCTCTTCTCTTCATGGCGTTATTTCATGCTAGTTCCAACTGACCTCTTTAACTTAATCCAAACTCAGTTTTAAGTATAAAGAAACTCTTGGCCAATCCGTAAAATCTGTATGGTTCCCCCACATCAAATTGTCTGGTAAGGATGCACTCAGTAATTCTCTAAAGCATCCATGGAAGTCCTGGAAAAACCCTGCTCTATGCAGGCAGTGAGTCCCTTCCCTAGTGGGGAATGCTACAACCTGAATTTTTACATGAGACATTTGATGCTCTTTTAAAAAAAAATCCAGTGAAACAGTTAAATTGAATTTTGTTATTTACATGACTGAAGTCTAAAGCTTTACTATTCTTCAGAGCTATAACGGTATTTTAAAATAGTTATATCTGAATATTTTCCAACAATTGATTTTTCTCATATCCAAGTATGTGACTATTTTCATCTCTTTTTTAATAAAAAGTTTGTTTCATTAAAAAAAAAAGTCATAATGATTACATAACTTTCAGCTTCTACTAGGAAAGAGCATTTAGATGAAGCAGAGAGAAACTCAGGTCATCTTGGAAAGGATTTATAACCAGCAGAACTAGCATATGTTCTTCGAAATTGGATTAACTGATTTTCTCTTGAATAAAGACATCATATCTAACTCTTGGCATTTCTACCACAAGCATCTAATTCTACTCTCATATAAAATAACTAATCAGATTGATAAAGGTTAGGAACAAGTTCTGATGATACAGTGCACATCAAGTGCACTTTATGTATTTTATGTATTCATAACAAATTAAAACTGTTTAAATAACAGCTTTACACCAGACACTAGCTCTGTATCAGCCATCATTAGATGTCAGAATATCACACTAAGTAATGCCTTAGAGAAAAGAAACCAATTGGGAATTAAGACATAACAGACCCTGATAATAAATGGTGCATATTCCTCATTCTGTCATCATGGTGGATCTTATTCTGTTGTCATTTCACTCAGAAACTTAGCAATGGGAATACACTGCTTTATCTCTGATATTATGGTTAGATTTAATTGGTGCAATTGCTTTCTATTAGAATTATAACCCCAGTTTGCTCTAGGAAATTGCCCTTTACTACTTAAGAAAAAAAAAAAATGTATCAAGTGGGGAATCCTCCTAGTACTCAGTAGAGATTTTAACTTGTCCCCCATGCCAAGGCAGCAGAAGTAGGCATTAGCATCTGGGTAAGGCAGGCTGACCATTTTACAGCTTTACATGTCTAGCAAAATTTCTCCACTTACCTTTCAACCTATGCATGAAAACTGCCTTCCTGACGTGCTCTGGGGGAAACATGCTGAGAGTACGCCTTCGCAGTCAAGGAAGGAAAAGCTTTTTTTAAAAACCTTTAAGTCTACAGGATCCATTCTTCTGCCACTTCCCAAGAGAGGCTTCAAGCCTATACCAAATCACAACCTTTCCCAGTTAACTCTCTCACACCAAAGAGCCCAACACCTACTATGTGACTTCTGACCAACCACATCTACAACACCTGAATTACATACCAATTATTTAATACTTCTAAATCCAATTCAAAAAAAAAAAAAAAAGATTAATTAATAGCAGCAAAAAATGAGTTAAGCAGTTGTAAATTATAGTATGAGGAATCATTTTTCCCCCCAAGATTCTTTAAGCAGAGAAACAGCTAAACTCAGTCAGCAATGATTAAAAACAGAGATATGAGATATAGCGGATTTGAGGTTCTTTGCAAAACATATCAAGATTCTCAATACTTCTTCCATCAGCTTTCCTTAATACATCCTCTGTACCTTAATAGCTGCCTAGGCAGATCTCAAGTGCGAGTCTTGGGTGTTCACGCAAGGTACAACAAACTGACTAAATTAAACCTACTTCTAAAAAATTTCAGAATTTGGTTTGATGCAGTAGGCCATAACAGCAAGCCAAGTAAACAGGAAAAAACACCACTGCTAGCTTACTAAGACACCAGGAAAGCATTCTTAAATTCACAAAAAAAGGGAAGAAAAAATAACCAGTTATTGCATTAGTATTTTAAGAACTTGTTACATAAACCTCTATCAAAGCTCAACTGGCCAAGCATGCTTCTTCCATTTATTCTATTTTTGTCAAAACAATAACTCTTTGAAGAAAAGGATTATGCCCATTTCTTAGCTCAATTTTTTCTGTCCCATTCTGACTTCTAAACCAAAAATTACCTATTGAACGATTTTCCATCAATAGAGTTATAAAAGAAAATTAAAATAGTTAACATCAAAATAACTTGTTTTATTTTTGCTTTGTGACAGTCAGAAATAACTTAAGAATTCATTACAGTAAAGCTCAGGTGAGTTTTTTTAACTGTTTACTTTACCCTTAGAACTGAAAACCCCATTCTAGCCAACACCAAATTAGGATGCCCCGACAGCTTCCCACACCACAATTGCTGCCTTCCTCAGCCTAATTTATTCTCACACCACTAACACAGGGTAAGGAAGCGCTGTATTGCCCATAGTGCAATTAGTCACTGCAGGTGGGTTTCTGTGGCCTAAACCCAGGCATCCAATGCCATTACTGATGCCATTACAATGTTCCAGGCTATCCCACATGCCTCCTAGCTGCCACCCCAAAAGGCATGGTTGGACTACCTATACCTCCCCTGTCTTTACTGACTTTAGCAGCCTTTAATTGCCCTGAGCAGCCTCACATGGGACTGCTACTGCGTAGCCTCCAGCTGTGGGTCCAGAACCCCCATAAAAGCTCCAGCCTGGGCCTCCAGTCTTGGTTTAAGCTGTGTTGGGGTGTTTGTTTTTTGTTCCTATATGGTTTGAAGTTAGTCTGGAATCTAAGTTGTTGTCTTGCTTTTGCTTGGTGCCTGCTAACAATAGCATTTTCCTGTTCTGTGTCTCCAGCCCCAGCACTGTGGGACCATCCCAGCAGGCAAGCTGTGGTCTGGCCAGCGCTGTGGCTGCCCTGGTCTCTGCTCATCTCCCCTTAGGCTCTGTTCTGGCTGTCCTCTTATGCTACTAGCTCTATGCCTGTGTTTTGGATAGTCCTGCATACGTGAATGTTATCCTATGAGCTTTTCTTTCTCTACTTTATTAGAATAACATAAATATTATGTCCCTACATGTATAATTTTATACTTGGCTCCAAATGCCTACTTCATTACTTCTGCTCAGTTGCTGCCTAGCTAGGGAGATGACTTAGCTTTCTAACAATGGATTACATCTTCATTACTGGAGCTCTCTGGCTTTCAACAGGCTCAGAATCCAGGCTCTTATGGGGAGAGTTAGCAACTACCTAACTAGAATAAACGACCATCCTACCACTGTTGCCTGTGGGGTTTCTTGGCTGCTTTCCCCTTCACTAGCATCTTAGGCATGTGGTTTGCCAGGTACTGCAATAGGGCATCTTTGTGTTTACCCCAGGGCTGTGGGTGGCAGTGTATTGCGAATCCTAGCTGTTTTTTGTAGTCCTTAAATTGCATTCACCCATGTCTATGCTGCAAGTGATAATGTAAAAAAACTGAGTGTTCTCCCTTGGGTAACAGGCTGTACTGATTGCTGACCCATGCTGCTGTTTACCTTCCTTGACAGGAAATAAGTTTTGCCTTTCCTTGTCATTAAGTCTGGAAAGGACAAAAAGAAAAAAAAAAGAAGAGGGGGAGCAGGGTAGGAGTAAGGGAATCTGCTGGAAGTCACAGCTTGGGAATTCTGTTGTCTGGTCTGTGTGTTATACTTGAGCTCACACTGCAGAACAGGAGGCTCTGGGGGCTGGATAATGGGTCTAACAGTACTGAGTTGCTGCTGTGAATTCAGCTCAGGTCAATAAGTTCAGTTGCCCATGTTAATTTTGCTGGTGATTTCAGTCCAGGTCTGTAGAGGATCAATACATACAAATTAGCCCATTGTCATAACTGCCATTATTCGTTACATTTGTCAAGAATATTAAGACATGCCAAACAATGAACCTTATTCTCACTAACAGGCTCCTTGTAAGACTACACTAGATCTAAGCATATGAGTGTAATTTGTATAAGCAGGAAGAACATGTTCTTACTCTCACTAGTGTACCTACAACAGATAAGCAATTAGTATTTCATGCCTTCAGTTTGGATGTATGTTTGCTTAAAGCAGAGTTTTACCTTAAATAGGCAAATCTGACTTTCTCTTCTGAATATTGTTATCATTTGAATAATGAATGAGTTTTCTGAGAATTTGTTAGCCTTAGTTTTAAGTTTGTTAAAGGCATTACCATTAAATGTAACATGTCACAAGATTTCTTTGGTCTTGGATAAGTTTTAAGGTAAGAAACGCATAGCCAGACAATACTATGTCAGTTAACAATAACATGAACAGAAGAATATGTGGAAATAATCTCTGTATATTTAAGAGTGCGTTTCAGGCTATCTAACACTACAAATACTTAAATTCTTTCATCACAATCATGGTTCTGTTAGATCATGGCACTGCAAAGTAAGTTGTATAAGCATTTTAGCTAATATTCAGAGTTGTTCGTCTGTCTTCTGAACATAGCCTTAACGCTTGATCTGTAGTAGTTGTTCAGGCTGTACGGACAAACCTTTGTGTTTGCTCTAAGCTATTAAGATGTACTCAATTCTAATAGCAGCTTCTGTTTCAGAAAACACCGAGTTCCACTGGTACAGCTGAATAATGGTACTACTCTTATGCTATGTATGAATCTAGGAAAACACTGAATTAAAGAAGTTAAAGAACAAAGTTAAGGTTGAATACTTAAAACTTCAATAACGTCAGTGCCTGCTCCAGAGTAAGAAGGATGTGTTATGTCTTTATCCCCCTAACTGCCTAAACCAAACACTGGGAAGGCAGCATTAGCGGTTCCAAGGGGAAAAAGAGCTTTGCACTTCTGCTAGAGTGATCCCATCTGGCCTAATTAAATCATCTGCATTGACAGACTTCTGGGGGAAGTCTTATTGTGCTCTCCCAGCTGGAGGATGAAAATGCGATTGCAGCCTGCTTGAGGGAAATAATATGGAAGTGCCTCCCAGGGAGCTGGGATATGCTTGAAGCTTTTAAAAATGCAGGAGCAGCAGGTGAGGATAAAAATCTAGGGAAACTATCATCCCCAGCTTTATGAAAAGCCAGTGACCCACTTTCTGCTTGAGATAAAGATATCACCTGCAGGTCTAGTTCCTCCTTAGTGCACAAGGCCAACGAAGAACTAGAAAGGAAGATTTCCTACAGAAGGAAATGGTACTGGGACAGGATCATGAAGCATGGGCTGCAAATAAGCTATGACCAGTAATATAATGAGTGGCTGAGAAGAGCAAAATGAGCAAATGATAGATTAATGACATGAACTGCCACATCAACTGCCAGGTTCCATGAAAATCATAAGCCATTTAAATGTAGAGTCTCTTCATCTGCTGTTGTCTCTTGCTGAGCCCTTGGAATTTGTTTGCATTTTTTCCCCAACATGTAGAAGTGTTTTACCTTTGAGTATTGACTTACATTTCTTACATGGTTTTGTGGTCCCAGAAGGAGTGTTCAGATTGAGATATTTAGCCCCAGTTAGTGGTAAACTGTTTCTCATTCCTGCTCCTCTGAAGGTGTTGAGAGCTGTAAAGAAAAAAATCCATGCACTTCATACAGATGGGGATGTTTCTGGTTTTGTTGTTTAATATGCCCCAATATAGTTAAAGGATTGGTATAGGCATCTTGTCTAGTGACATTCTCACCTAGTGAGTGGCAATAACATTCAGTAAGTCTGTGAATTAGTGAGTTGAGGCAAGCAAATGTGTGTGGTGTTCTGTATTAATGTCTTGTTATCAGTTATGGTATAAAAACCCATATGATAGGCGTTTTGGAAAATACCAAGAGTACCACAAACTCTTCAGAGAGAGATCAGCTTCTAAGATGTTGCAAAAAGCTGACTTTCCTACTACATGTACCCTAAATAAAGTAAAAATACTCTATTTGAGAGATGTGAGCTGAAGCAATAATGATTATTGGGGTACTATACCAAGCAGAGTGAAAGTAAATGATTCCGTTGAATCAATTCAACTTAAAGGAACATCCTTTAAAACTGGAAGCATGGAGCTGTAATCACTCAGCTCCATTTGTCAGTGGCATGGCACATCACACAAATAATGCCCAAATCACATAGCATGTTGCCAATGATCTTTGCATCGATATAGTAGTCTCAGGGTTTTTAATTGCTTAACATTCTTATATTCATTGTGGTGTAACTCAGAAATGGATTTATATTAAAACATAATCATAGACCTGGCTCAGGCTTCACAATCTATAATTCATGTGCAATCCTGAGGTCTTCTGTGTGAATTTCAAATGAACAGCATGATGTTACACTTGGTAGCATTTTATCTTGTGCTAATATCACACTGAAACATAAGCTTCTTCAAGAGGTCAGCTGTGAGTTTAATCAGCTGTCAAAATTCAAAGATAAAACCTCAGTACATATGCAGATTCCACATGTTTAATGACATTTCTTTTTAACTGTATTCTCAAGTAACTAAGTTCTAAATCTGATTACATATCTAGACTGCAGTACAATCTAGATGCTAGCCATATGCACCCCTGGCCATCAGGTTATATAATCAGTCAAAAGAAATCTGTGCATGAACTTCAAGTGATGAATAAATGCTATTACTCTTCAAATAAAAAGGTGGAATGAAAAAATTTGCATTTGTATATGATGCTTTGCCTCGTGACTGCAATCTGTAATCACAGGAAGCACACTGGTATCTTTTAAAGGTCTTTTTTAGTTGTTTGTCCAGTTAATCACAGTTTGCTGTTAGCCTTCCTTTCTGTCTGCTTTAATGAGTAAAATAATTCATTTTAAAAAACTAATGAAGATGCAAGTTCTCAAAACTGTAACAAATGTGTCATTGGTGCCAAAGGACATGAACGTGATTAATAACTAGCTCATTAAACTGAAGATGACAGGACTTGAGCAGAACTCTCACTTCTGCTTCTGCATTGCTGCGGAACCTATAGTAAATCACATCCTTTCTCACCCTCTTCCTTCGTATCCTTTATCTTCTGTCCTGATGTGCGTTTGCAAAGCTTCTACTAGTCTTTGCATGAAGTGCACTGGGGTCTAAAGGACCCACACAATATTACAAAACTTGGACATAACAAATACAAAGCTACTTATTTCGCTTGGTTTTTGGCAATATTGTCCACAAAGTCAAGGGAAGCAAATTGAAACACTCCTTCCTTGTTCACTAGGTTTTGGTTCAAATGAAGTCTGAAGTAGTTTTGGATGAAATACAGATCAGAAGAATCAGACGCACCTTTTCATTGTTCCCATGTACAGGAGTGACCAGAGCTATCTTTTATTTTTTCAGTGCTTTCTTTGATAGCCAAGACCTTTAAAAATTAACTTACAGTAAATTTCCACTAGATCACACCAGTTCTGGACTTATTTAATAGACTTAGCATCTTCACCAGCTATATTGCCACCAGTGATTTAAAGTTTATTCTTCCCTGGCACCTCCACAAGAAATGTGATGGCTGTTGGTGTCAGCACCACTGGCAGCTCAGCTTCTAAGCAGCGAGCCTTCCATAGCAGTCTTGGTTGGTTAGTGCTAAAAGGAGTAAGATATGAAACAAATGTGCCTAAGTGTACACGTGCCTGTGAGTAGAGTGCAGTTACTAGTGGTTAAGAATTTACAGCAAGTGGAATAGTAGCGTAGGGAGGTGCCATCTTACATAGCTGTTCTTCCAGCCAGCGTTACACCTGAGGGCATAAAACTTAACAGAATTGTAAGTTTAATAGACTCCAGAAGACAACCTCACTTCTGCTAGTGTTTTTGCTCTTTAGTTACTAGCAAAAATTCAGAGCTATAAACAAAAATCCCCACATGATGATGTAATATTCAATTTTCTCACATTCAGTAAGAGTTGTATTATTGCTCTTTATAATGACAATAATGAATTCCAGATCAGACACTTCCTATCACTTAATGACCAGCCAGGTTAAGTACCTCAGGCAATGCCAAGAGCATCAACTCCAGCCAGTCAGCAACTGCCAGGAAATACCTGCCCCTGAAAGTCGTTATCCTTAAGCACAACAGGAGAGAGAGGCTGGAGGTGCACTCTGGGGAACTCCAGCTTTGAGTTTCTGACCTGCTTGATTTAAAATTACTGTTACACAGACTAGATGGGCATATCATAAAACTACTCCCTAGGCACAGGTAGCAGAGAACAGTGCTTGTATTGGGTAATTGTTTGTTGGGCGTGACTTAGAGTTAAGGTGAGACTAAATTCCCTGTCTTCAAAATGCTGGGATTGCTGTTGAAGGAATATTAGAGTAATGACTTTGACCTTCTCAGATTTTGTGGGTGAAGAAGGTGGTGCTGGTTTTAAGCTAAGGAATATATTTCTTTCAAATACTGTAGTTCTACTCTGTAGAAGCAATTGTTCTTTTAATCATCTGTGTGGGGTGTAGGGAATAACATTCTCCTGAAAGATTTTCTGACTCAGATCTGGTCTATCCTTGCCTATGGGTTGCATGAAATAACCTAATTGTATTAATATTTAGAATGTACTATGTCAAATTTTGTCTGTCCTTGCCCAGTTGAGGAAGATGCAATTTGAATTGATCATTTATGGGAGAATAGTATCTAAGCTTCAGTTGCATGTGAACAGCTTAGCTATGGATTTTCCTTTTTATTATACACTAGATTTTAGAATTTCCAAGTATTGAAATCCTACAGTAAATACATGAAGTCTGAAGAAACTGATTTATATAGCATAAACTGTGTTAACAGAACATTTTTATAAAAAGAATGAATTATAGGAGTTTGCTTCTAATTTAACAATATGAAACATTAATATATTTTAACAAACGCTACTTTTCCAAAGACTGAAAATGCCTAATTGAGATATTTACAGTAACTTCCCACAGAAGAACAGCTGCTAGGTAGCATCTGATTACCTATAGTCACAGCTAGGAAGTAGATCCAGCAGTTTGTGGCACAACTACGTGAAAATGAAAATAACTGCTACTTTTTGTTGTTCAACACAGGCCACAATGCCAGCTATTACAAAAGGGCCCTGGATGGCTGCTCGTTGGCTCTGCAGCGTTCCAGAGGGGCGGCCTAATCTGCAGGCACCCCAAAGCATGGATGAATTTGCAGTCCAGGACTCTACACCACCATCTGTTCAGCATTCTGAACAGCCAGGCTCATCTTCCTCCAGACCCAAAATGCATTTTTTATGGCACAAATGTATTTTTCTATGAGCAATTAAGGCAGCTCCAGGAGATGGATTATTATAAGATGCACTTAAGTCACTGAAATGTTAATTGGATATTCTGGACCAGCCAGAAAAAAACAAGTCAATTTTCCAAAGTTTAACTGATTTAGAAGGCCTGGTGAAAACAGCCCAACCTAGTGTCGCCAATAAAACAAATCAAATCCTGCTTGCCTACTTCCACAAGTATGCACTTTATCAAACTACATATAATAATATGCATGCAGATTATAAAATTACTGGTGTAGGGTAGTGTAAGGAGCAGAATCATTTAGCATACATCATGGAGAATTTTCTATAGACATTGCCTGCTACATCTTGGAAACAAAGAGGAGGTTTGGGGAAAGAAGTGGAATAATACGAATTGTGATAACAGCTTATTAAAAGCAGAATTCCTTTCCAGTTTAACCAGCAGGGTAGTTAAGCATACTTTAAGTGCACCAGTAGAGAGCACATCACTTTTGTGAAGTCTGATTTTACACAGCATCTGCTGTACTAAAGCACAATCTATATGCAGCAAGTTTCTCTGTTTTTGAGACTGTATGGTATTGTTTGGTTTAGATGATAAATTCTTTGTATTCCTATGAATACGAAGTCACAGTTCCTATTGTGTATAATATGCTATTTAATAAGCACGTATAGTTGTGCTGGTCATAGCACACCACCACTACAGGTTTTGCACTAGAGTAATCCATCTTGTGCTAGACATTGCCATACTGTTTGTTATTACAACTCTGAGACGGAGATCTGTTTCACTGAGTTTTTTAGTGTGTTTACCTGGTTAGCTGGCTTATGTTAAGCACTCACTTTAGTTTTCTCAATATATGTGGATCAGAATGATGCCCATCTACCATAGAATTGTTCTGAGATGGTAGAGACTGATGGCACAATTCTTTACAAAGCATGTAATATATAAATGATTCTACATAATTCTTGAAGTGTTTGGTGTACTTCAGCAACAGATTACACACTTTCAGATTGTGAACTAAAGCTCCCTGTAAACTAGGTTACTTTTGTCCATGCAAAACACGCTTGGTCTTCTGATACTAATGTGGTTTTGGTACTTTTTGAGCACCAGTTAAATTTTATTTTTACCAGTGTATATATGTACACCCTTTCAGACTAAAATAAATGGCTAAACAATATTTTTTGGTAAGTTAGGGTGGATATTAGAGCTTCTGCTTAATTTCTCCATTGTATTTGCAAAGTCAAAGTTAGATGTACTCTGAAACAATTCAAATATTAGTCAAATACAGATCATGGTAGAGTAAACTAATTGTCAGGAAGACAAGTCACATCACAACTCTGACATAGCAATTGTGTTCAGTTTGGCAAGGCTCTCTACAAACAAGAAATGCAAATTAACTCTTCCTGTGTTGCTATGTTGTATATAGTCAAGTGGGGGGTGGGAGGAATAAATGTCTGGATACAATGACATGTCAAAGGAAAAGAAGATTCTACCTTCTATAAGCACAAACACTGTAGTTTCTCTTTCCTTGAGTCCCATCTTTTCCATACAGAATCCCAGCTGCCTAGTTTCTTACAACTTTATTCTAAGTAATTTGCCATGATAAAGCTATTAAGCCCTCAGGCCACCTTCCACATTGCTGTGCTGCCAGTGAGAAGAACAGACTGCTCAAATTGCCTCCAAAGACTAGGTGCAGAATGCAACTTTTTTGACACAGCCTGTGACACCCTCACTGTCATACCAAAAGCAAGTACCTCAAGTCCACTGTAGAATTAGTTGCTTTGTTAATTGTGATGCTTGTTCCTGGCTCTCACCTACAGCTATGATTCCGTTAGCCTGGTCTCCTCAGTTGATGTGACTGCCCATTTTCTCTAGCTGGAACTTCAGTCTCTTCTCTATAATCAGACAAACATCAAAATCACTGCAGTGGATAAAAGCTTTCAGTAGATCTAGAGCTTAATAACACCAGTTCGTATACCATCAGCATCCTACCATTATCTGGAAAGTGCCAACAGTAATGTAGAAAAGAACATCACGTGCAGGTACCACACTAACAGATGTTCATTTTCTGTTCTTTATTCTGCACCTCTGGTCTAGGGCAGCTGTCCCCCAAGGACTCTCTTGGAACCCCATGACAGGGCCCAGCTTGTTCCCCAGGGGTCAGGGGTAGGCAGCTCCTGCTGCCAGCTGCGTAGTGGTGAGGAGCCACTGGTTCCAGGACTGCTTACATGGCAATACACAACTGCAACAGCAACTCTGAGAAGCAATGGCTTTGGAATAACCTCCTAGCTAATGGGGTGAATAGACACACAAGGTTTCCAGTAGAAATATGTCAGCAACCTGGAAAAAAATATGTCTAAAGTGGCACGTTTTCAAGGAATAGATAAGTTTTTAAAAATTGGTACTTTACAGTAACCTCATACTTATCTGGAAGATAACTAGGTGTGGCTTTTCATCTCTTCAACTACATTTCCCAATAGAGAAGAGCATCTTGGCAGATGGCTTCCTTTTGATGCTATGAAAAAGACTTCCAGAGTTTATACCTCACACAAAGGTAGTACACCACCTGTACATTAGTGGTAGTACATTAGGTACATTAGGTAGTACACCCTGACATTAAGCATGGTTCACACTTTTGGTTTGGGAGCCAAGTCTTTATGTCCACATGATTTTTTGACTTTTCTAATGTGATGTATAAACCCATTCTTCCCCTCCTCCTTCCTAGTGGATATGTGACTTGGGATGTGGCTGGTCGGAGCTTGCAGGCAATTGCAGAAGCCATCATTTGGTGCTAGTTTTCTAAGAGCATGTAACATTGTATAATTGCCATTTTTGTATATCATGTTTGAAATCCAGCTTGGAGCAATTGGATGATAATTGGCTCCCACTCTATGAATTTTTTTTTTTAACTTTGGAAGTCAAAATTAATGTCTCCCCCCGAGTAATATCCATTTCACTTCTTTGAATACATTATGGCTTCATTTTCATCTTTAAATCACTCTTTGTCAGTTCTTGCCTATCAGGCCTTCAAGTATTCAGAGATATGAATCAGTTTCTTTCATCATTTACACAGAGCTTATTCTAGAAGCCATTACTGTTATAGTTTAGAAGCCTACTTTAAAAGTATTTTTTTCAGTCTTACCAAAAGAACTTCCTTATGGCTTCCAAAAAGTCTAAGATCACTAATGTGAAAAAAGTAAGAAAAGAAGTGCAAAGAGGCAGAACAGCATATAGCGTGCTATACAAATCTAAAGTGAACAAAAATAAGGAGTTTTACTATAAGAGCCTGTTAAGTAGAACATATATTGTCTTACAGTATTGCAGTTACAAACATATCCTCCCCTTCCTAAAATCCATTTTTAAAAGCTAAGTATCACAGAACCAAATATCACAGTATTTCCATAAAGCCTAAAGAGCTTTGTACCTACGATGAACTCTTGTGAAAATGTAGCTAATATCAAACTTATATAGTTAGGAGAGAAAGTCTAATGTGCTTTTTCTCAACAATTTATTTTTTCCATGTTCCATCCTCTCCATTACAATGGTTTTACTGGCTGAAAGAAACTTCTTTGGGACACTAACATTGTCTTTCATTAAAAAAGAACAAAAATATGATTAGCTGTATCACTTGCACTGAAAAAAAAAACCAAACACCTTGTAATATTCCTTTTCTATTACCACATGCCTGAAATGAGAGATGGGAAAGTGGCTACCCTTCCTACTATCATTCTTTTCAGTTCTACAAAACAATCAGTATTGTCAGTATATTGATATAATGCTTATCAACATCAAAGCAGAACTTAAAGGACCCTTTAAGCAAAATAGCTAAGAACAAAGATCCATAGACTCTTTTCTAAATCTTACTCTATTATCATCTTAGCACAGATGGGCACTCACTTGTAAAACCACTTGTCCTTAGGGCTAAATAAATAGTAGTCTCATTTTATATACATTAACCATACACAACAAATGATTACCAAAAGGTCTCATTTCAAATTATGCTGAAATATGCTGAGGGGCAGGTCAACAGCTCTTGAAACACTGACTGGTGGCACTCATGAAAGAAGCTCTGGAGTGTTTTTCCCTCACATAAAGACAAAGTTTACAGTGTGAATACCAACAAGCTCAGTTACATGATCTAAATGCCACCTTGTAAAAACCCATGAGCAAACTATGTTTTCAAAAATCATTTTTTTCAAAAATCATTAAGCCTCTGCTGTTAGTAGTTCTGTTGAAGCAGCTGGAAGACGTGGGGAGGAGTGGGGATGAAGGGCTCTCCATTTGTATCCTCCTCTCAATGGACAACCAGGTGAAGATTTTTAGGTCTTTTTTTTTTTTTTTTTTTAATGGTCTTTTATTAACCAGTTAACAATGGATTTATCCTTTCAGGTTTCTACAACATCTATGACAACTTCTTTCACTCTAAAATTACAATTATTAGAGCCAGGATGGGGGAACAGATTTTCAGTTTCACTAAAACTTTCACATTTCAAATTCTTCCTTTCTGCACAAAGAAAAAAGCAATGCCTCGCAGAGTTTCCAGGGAGGTAGCAGATCTCTGGAACAGCCCACTGCTGAAGACACTCACTAAGACTGTTCCAATAAACACTCATTACCAATATCAAGTTGGGCAGGTAACCTGGGATTCAATGTTTGCTGAATTTCAGATGTCCAAATGGCTTTAGGTTCTTCCAAATGTGGATTAGACTGCCCACTATTAATATACTAAGATTTAACTAAAACCAAAACCAACAAAAAATTAAACATTTCCACAAATGCCTTTGTTTCTAGCAATTTAAAGAAATGGATTTAAGGCAAATTGAGGAGCTGCTCCACTAAGCTAAGGTTGGTGCTTGGTGGGAGGGTTCTTCAGAATGGCAATTGTTTCATTTTGCTTCTGCGTTTTAACTTTTCTATTTGCATAGATGTTGCACTGTGAACACACAGCATTAGGCTTATAAAATTGAAGGAATTCTGATACGCAGACCTGAGGTTTGGTATTTCCACTGAGTTGTCAGATGCATGCTGCAGAATTGTTCTGGGACCTGTAAAAATGATTCTGCGTATCTCCTGAGAAAACTGATATCACTGCGTGTATCTAGGGGAATGAAAACTTTCTAAATGGAAAAGTAGATCAAAGATCAAAGAAATGGCAGAGGAAACGGAGAGCAAAAAAGATTATTAAAATGCACAGTAGCAGATCAAGAGCTGAGAGACAGTGAGAGAAAAGTAGAAGCATTGATCTTTTATATAGCATATTAGTACAAAAATGATGGGGAAGCTGTATATCACAGAATCAGAGAATAACCTGCATTGGAAGGGATTCACAAGGATCATCAAGTCTAACTCCTGTATCCACATATAATATGTAGCATGAGTAATACTATTTGATTGATATTAATAAAGACACATCCACATCTGAAATACCCACCAAAATTTTTGTTAATTAGTACTACTCATAGTATTTTGCCCACAAATGTCCTAGGTGTCTTGTAAGGGACATAAGACTTGTGAACTCTACTCAATAACTCAACAAAGCTGAGATGATAGACAGCTGGACTTGAAATGTCAAAATATCTTACTGATAAGACTTTCCTGTTTCTGTAAAATCACGAGCAGCCTGGTAAGCAAAATTATTCCATTGAAACATTTTGATTAGTTTACTTCTCCTAAAGCTTTCTGACAGATGTGGATTTTAGAAAGTGATTTGTTGGGGAGTACAGTATCTGGCAAATAGATACTGCACCTAATGAGCTTGGAATCTAACATACAAGAGTTTGCCATAGGACATAAGCTCCTGAATCACACTGCAAAATTCAGAAACAGTGAAAAGAAACCTGGCGTTATTTTTTATTATGTCCCCACTTTTAAGAAGCTGCCTTCAATGTCCCAAAATCAACAATGGCTCATGCACAATTCAGGTATGTAACTTCTAAAATTATGGTATCAACAAGGTGTTACATGACCTTAACAGCCCTGCACAGAGCTGTGTCTTTGTGCCAACTTCCCATAAATACCTCCACTGCTGCTTCTGGTCAGCTCTGTCTAGAGACTGAATCATGCTTGGAATCCATTTTTGCAAAAGTAGAAGCTACAAATATAGGCAAATACTGCAAATTCTTTTCCCAAACACTTGGAAGTGTTGCCAGTATTTATTTTTTTTAATGAAGAATTAAAAACTAGATAATTTGACAGATTCCCTTCTCTGACTCTTACAGATGACTTATTTTTTCTACTTTTCCTCCTCCCTACAGACTCACCAAGATACAACAGGAATCCAGAAAAACTGGCACTAGGCTTATCTTTGAAACCTCAATGGCGTGTGGATTTGAAATTGTACAGTTATTTTTTCAAGAGCTGAACAAACGGTGACACAGTTGGAAACATGGGTGTGAAGACCAGGCCTGCTCTCTCTACCAACCAATGTGAGGACTTTGAATATTCAGAATCACAGAATGGTTGAGGTGGGAAGGGGCCTATGGAGGCCATCTGGTCTGAGGGGCCTATTGAGCTCCCTGCTCAAGCAGGGACACCTTAGGCAGGTTGCCCTGGATCACATCCAGGCAGCTTTTGAAGCGCTCCAAGGAAGGAGGCTCCACAACCACTCTGGGTAACCTGTGCCAATGCACTGTCACCTGCACAACACAGAAGTGACGTCTAGTCAGATCCTCTTGTGTTCCAGTCGGTGCCCATGGCCTCTTGTCCTGGCACTGGGCACCCCTGAAAAGAGCCTGGCTCCGTTCTCTTTGCACCCTCCCTTCAGGTATTTATAGACGTTGATGAGATCCCCCTGAGCCTCCTCTCGTCCAGGCTGAGCAGTCCCAGCTCTCTCAGCCTCTCCTCACAGTAGAGGAGCTTCAGGCCCTTGATCATCACGGTGGCCCTCTGCTGGACTCTTTCCAGTATATCCAGGTCTTTCTTGTACTGGAGAGCCCAGAACTGGACATGGTACTCCAGATACAGTATCACCAATGCTGAGTAGAGGGCGAGGATCATGATAGTTTGCCATTGGCCTTCCTGGCAGCAAGGGCACGTTGCTGACTGCTGTTCAACTTGTTGTCCACCAGGACTCCGAGATCCTTTTCTGTAGGGCTGTTTTCCAGCTGTCCTGGTGCCTGGGGTTGTTCCTCCCCAGGTGCAGGACTTTGCACTTCTAGTTGAACTTCATGAGACTTGTGTCAGCACACCACTTCAGCCTGTTTAGATCCCTCTGGGTGGCAGCATGGTCCTCTGGTGAATCTGTCACTCCCTTGAGTTTTGCATCGTCTGTGAATTTGCTGAGGGTGTGCTCCACCCCATCGTGCAGCTCATTAATTGCGTTAAACAGGACTGGACGCAGTACTGAACCCTGTGTTACTCCGCTTGTTAATGGCCTTCAACTAGACTTTGCACAAGTGAAATACCCTTAAAAAATCCTTTTCTTCTCTTTTCTTTTTCAAACATTCCCTTCTTAATTTTTCTTAGAGGCAGACATATGATATATATATATATTCGTAATAAACAGTTTAAAACCACTTCCCCTTTCTCAGATCCACAGGCCTCAGGGTGCTCTTGGCAAAATTATATTTTTCAGCTGTCACTTGATAGCTGAATGTGAGCTTGGCAACTGGGAACCTAACTGCTCTGTTACCTGCTGCTATAGCAATGAGAACAGTTGTCAGAGTGCAAAAACTAAGTGATTTAAAGTAATAATTGTTTCCAAACTGTCATTTACTCCATTTTCAGCAGACTGACGCCTGTTGCCATGGGGACAGTCACAGAGAAGAGCAGCAGAGAAGTCGGATTCCCCCATTTGTTCATACAGCTCTGTGCAAGAGACAGGCTGTGACAGTGCAGCCTCCGATGGTCCCTGTTCCTTTCCAGCTGGTTCCCCGTGTGAATCCATTCTATTCACAAAACAGTCACCCAAGCAATACAAGACAATTTTACCCAGAGGTTCTTCAGTCCTTGAAGAGAGGACTCTTCAAGTTGTAGCAGTTCCTATCACATAAAACCAAAAATAATAAGTATGCTCTCTATTTATTGCATCTTTAGTAAGAATCAGTAATATGTTTATTTACACAGTCATTAAATTGAGCTAAAATGCCTGCTTCCTATCTTCAAGTTGGACATCCAGTCCCATTTTGTATTAATGAATTTTAGGGTATACTTAGGTAATAAAATATCTTCATCACAAAAATTTTTAGGTGAGAGTAACTTAAAACTTGCTGTGTAATGCGGTAAACTGGATAAATGCGTAGAAACAATGTCTGATATAAACAATCAGAGGAAACATCATGGGACTGTGTGGGAAGATAATGCTTGTACAAGCAACTGAAAAAGAGTTCATCAGTGTTTAGGTCAGAGGGAGGAGGCAATGCTGCATTTAGACTCCTTCCCATATGTACAGACTGCACGGGATGCTGTAGAAACAAGTGTACAGAGTAGAAACCTGGGTGAAGTCTTCAGCTGTGACATTTACCTGTACAACCATCATTTTCCTGCCCACCTCCTGTATGCCATCCCATCCACGCACTGGGGCCATTCTCTGGATGGCTGCAGGCTCCCTGTGAAAGCAGCTGCATAGCCACCACCTCCTCACAAGGCTGGAAGAGTATTTACCTCCACAGGGGATTCCCCTTGCACAGCTTACTCTGACTCTCTTGGGAACTCTGCATGTAATCGGCTGCTGCATTTCATTATGCCCATTTTGTATCATTAAGAACTGAACAAGTTGGCAACTGAGTTGAGCAAACAGAACCAAGTAGTTTACAGGCTAGCAAAAAGGATGAGAGCTGTCACAGTCACCAGGGAATGAAACAGATGCAGTTATCCAGAGCACAAATTAATAGGCTGGAGTCAGACCCTGACCTGAAATTCAGATACCGGCCCTGGAACAGTTTCTGCTAAGCACAACCACTTTAATATCAAAGGCTTTAATATAATTAAATATTCATTAAGTAAATCTTAAATATTTTAAATTCTATGTGACAGTAATTATTCTGTTCTTTTGATCACGACCTTTTATTTTTTTCCACTGTATTTCCATGAAGCCTCCAGAGCTTTGTACCTATGCTTTCAGTGCTCAGTTACTACTGTGTTGATTTAGATCAGTGACACCAGAGGCAGAACCCACAAGGCTCATGGGAGACGATTGTTTTTCTTATGGCTACTTGTTGGTGAACTAACACTGAGAAGTGATTGGATTGAAAATATCCTACAGGCAATTAAAAATATATTACAATGTCCGATAGACCTAAAATTATACTTGGTACACCAGTCGACACTTGAATAACAGATTGTCCATACATCAACAGCATGCTTTCATTCAGCACTTGTTATAAGGGCAAGCAAGTATTGAAACATAGAGCCCCTGCAGTGCAATACCACACACGCCTCAGCCCTTACTCAGTAATCATTAAATATGTCAATTAGAATACAGTAAACAATTCAAAACCAACAAGTTATTATCCCCTGGTTTCAATACTTGACTGACTGCTTGTTGTTAGCCTCCTCCAGCTATGAAGCTGTGTGGATTAGCTTAAACCATCCTCCTGAGACAACGAAGAGCATATATGGCAAGCACGCGACCTCTGGTGAGCATGTCCCTGTACAGCGGCAGTGTGCAGTGGGCAGACAGCAGTTTGTGTGCCATGGGAACTCATCTGCTTTTGATTGTATGTCCATATCCTGTGTAGCATATTGACCTCTCTGGAACAACCAGGGGGAGTAACAGAGACATTGCTGTACGTACTTTGGACAAGACACCACGAAACTTGCTAGTCAGGCAGAGACTACTTCCATTCTGATTTAAATCAATGAAAGTTCAATGAAAGCTGTGTTAGGTGGGAAAGCTTACCCTGAGTTTCCTTTGGAATATTTGACAGAGAAGTGGGCAGTCTTTCTTCTCACATCTTTTTTTTTTTTCAATATTCAAGACCAAAAAAGGTTCCTATAAAACCCACCTGTTTTCAACATGGATTATGTTGTGCACTTCGCAGGCTTTTGCTGTGACACTTTGATGCTGCCTGCCAAATGTTTCAAAAGGTCTCTGAGTTTGTGAACTCAAGTGCAACTAATTAAAGCAAATGGAGAATTCTGAAGTCATGAAAAACATAGGACATCAGTAAAACATAAAGTCTAGTAGGTCAGTCCAGAAGTTAGCAAGTCTATTTTGCCAGCCACTGAATAATGACAAGGATGGGGAATGCCAAGTAGCATTGTGGAGCTTGTGGCAGTAACAAGAAGAAAGGTCCACTCACCCACACATGCAGTGCCCAGCAGAGAGAGGTATTCAGCCTGTCCTTTGTCAATTAATACTAACGACTAAAATCATCCCCCAAATGGGTATTTCTGATGTGTCATCATTTTCTGTGCCATTCTGCACCTATCAACAAAGAGTTTGATGCAGTCAACGGAGTAGTTGGAGGGCATGCAGGAGGCTGGGGATCTATTCTTTTGTCCATTCCTTTACCTGAGTAACACTGTCTTTCTCCAAAACCCTGCAAAACATATAGATCTTTGCAGAGTAAGACTGGAAATTTTGTAGGGCTGGAACTTGCCGGCAGCTCACAGTCTGAACACAACCAATACGAATTAGGAACAGAATAGGCTATATTATTACCTAGCCCTTCAACACAGCTACTGAATAGAAAGGAGGAGAACAGTTCTTACGTGCTCTGCAATAACCTCTCCAACTCTGCCTGAATCAGCACAACCCACATGTGGGTGTGCATGTAAGTACATCCTTTTGTCATACGGAGGCACTGTAATTTTACATAATCTTGCTATAAATTATGCTCAAGGATGCCACTAGCATGAACGACTGCACCTGGCTTCCTTTTCCAGTATTTTGTCAGCTATACAATTAAATTGCCTTTCTCCTAACATAGGCTTCTCTTTCCAGTGAAGCATTTTGTATTGCTATTTATATTCTGGTAATTTCTACAGGTTGTAACAGAGAATGTTTCTTGTTCTATTATATCTAATTATTATCATGTCCAGACATAGCAAAAGCCTTAAGAACCTCCTGATCCAAAAAGTCAAACAGCTCATAAATGTAAAGAAAACACACACACACACACACACAAAAAAACACACTTCTTAATTAGAATTTTTACTTAAATCTGCTATCTCTGTGTTCCCCAGATCCCTCGGGCAGGATTACGTCAAAGACTTGAGTTACTGCCAGAACATCCACAGGGCAAAATGCAGCACTTGTGTGGCGACACTCGCTTAAGACCCACTGCTGTACAGTTATGCTGAAGTGGAAGTCAGTGAGAGCAAGTGTCAACGCAGGTCGGTACTTTCCTTTTCCAACACACTTCTGTTCTGCAGCATCTCAGAGTTCTCTGCCTTGTGTGTTGATTTTAGTACTAACATGCCAAGGACAGGAGCAATTCACCCATACACCAACCAGTATCCAATCGGAATGACCAGTCACCAAAATGACTACAAGACAGAACTTCAGGTATTCAAAAGAACTAGGAAATAACTGCCCACAGTAACCTATAAAAGAAAAGAAAAAGACACCAACAGAAAGACAACAATTTAAGAGAATGTTAATTTCTTAAAGCCATCTGGATGAGATGACAAAAATCACAATGTATCTGGATATTACCAGATTAAAAAGAAGTCATTTTTGTAGAGAAAATGTTGTGCTGTTAATTTAGATGTTTGGTTTTATTTAGCTTTTAAAACAGGTATTTTTTCTTTGTTTCTGGTACATTATAAACCAGGAAGAATGATCTGTTAGGAAAGGGTCATAGATTACGAGGGGGTAGAAATAAAATAGAAATATACTCATCACATTTATTAAGAATATATCTTCTTGGGGTCAAGACCAGTTATATGTGCTTTAGCTAGTGTCCATAATGACAGGCACGAACCTTTTATACACTGCCATAACATGTCACATTTATTTAGCATAAGGAATTCAGTAGATGTAGATCATTAAAAGAACCCATGCAAGGAAGCCCAGTGAGATAAAAACCTGCATGGCAAGCTGACAGAAAACAACACCAGGAAAGCTGTGCAAGGAACCAGCAAATAAGCAAGAACTCGGGTGGCGCAGAGGGAAGGCACTGTGGTCAGCTGCACGTCCATGGTTTGCATTAAGATTACACCATGGTGAAAAATGGCCTTAACCAGGGCTTTGGGGACTGTGTTTGGCTCTGTTATGGGCCTGTTCTGTTGATGGTGAAAAAATCTTTTCACCTTGCTGTGAAATCAAAGTGTGGGGTAGAAACAGCAAGATGTGTATCTTGAAACCGTAATTATGGAGACACTTCAGGGAACACTTGGCTGATCTAGTCACCGAAGTCTTGTGTCTTAGTTCTCTCAGTGTAAAGTGATCAGTTTCTTTACAAAGTGGTAATAACACCATCCAATGTTATTTTTAAGGACTGTTCCAGATACAGCAATAAAAAATGTCTTTAATATTTTATCAAATAAAATCTAGAAACATCAGTGCACATTTGCTAAAAAGGTGTTTAAAACTGACGCTGTTTTATTGGAAACAAATGATGATTTACTTGTCATTTTATCTCTAAGAGGCATCACAACATCATCAGCTGTTTCGAATTTCTCAACACAAACCAGCAAAAAGCCACCTTCTTCTGTAAGAGGCATTCCATAATGGGAAATAAGACATTTCTCTAAAACCCCCAGATTGCAGGTGGCCTGCTTGTCTGAAGGAACACTTCACCAAAAGGATCTCACAGTCAGTGAGCTGGGGACTTTTCCTACACCGCCAGCTGCTAAAAATGTAATTCTGTTTTGTTGCTTTGCAGTGGAAACCGAGCAACACAATGCCAGATAAAGGAGAGCCAGATGACACAGGAGAATGGATAGCCTCAAATAGGGGCATCTAGCCAGGCTGCTTCAAGTACTCAGCCAGTCTGGCAGCTTGAAATATCCATCCTGGATTAGGCCATTATTCTGGCAGGTCTAAATGTTCGTCCTTAGCTGCCAGAAGCACCAAATATTTCGGTAGGAGATAAATCCTTCCTCCTTAAAAAAGCGAGTAAATTGTCCTTTTTAGATTGAAAATCCCACTCTTGATTCCAGCCCCAAATCACCAGGGCTTGATTTTTATACTTAATCTTCCATAACTGTGTATGTTACTGATCAAAGGATTCTTAAATCCTTTCAAAATAGTACTACCTTACTTGTCTGAAAATGAAAAGTTGCCCACTAAACTTTCCACACAGAAACTCTATTTCATTTATTCTGGCAACAAAAAATATTGACTACCCATAGGTTTGTACAAAGCTAAAAGGATTTCCAGTCATTTCTTTACTATTGACCATCTTTCCTTTAATATTGGCCATCTGTCAGATTTCAGGGCCCTACTGATAACAGAATACAGGTTTCCAGTGAGGTGTCTGCATGGCCCCTGTGAGAAAATTGGTGTGCAGTTTTGTAATTCCCCATGTGCACAGTGATAATACAAAGTAAGTATGGGCAATTCCATTATCCTTTAAAGAAAACAAAAATATCTGACAGCAAGCACTCCAAATCCTGGTAAGATTAAGGGAATGTCCAGCAAGGTGGTTTAAGGTGGCTAACGCAGTCTGAATTTCCAGAACACAACATTCCAGATGAACACAGAACTCTAGACACTATAGTCAATCTTCACATATCAGATCACCTATAAAATCAAGAAAAGCATGAAAACAGATAGTAGTGAGCAATCTTCACCATCTGTTACAGCCCAAGGGCTATGGAATATCAAGCAAAGCAGTATTAAAAAAAAAAAAAAAAAGAAAAAAAAAGTGGTTTCTTGCTCACCATGTGGTTAAAATATAAAACTCTGCTGCATGGCATTGTAGATATCAAAATGGTTCAAGAAAGATTTAGGTAAATAATAGCAGAAATAACCAAAGCTTATTAAACAACAAATAATAGAATGTAGTGGGTTTCCATGGCAAGGCTTTGGAAGTGGGGGTCTGTAGGGGTGGCTTCTGTGAGAAGGCCCCCTCAGAAGGCTGAGCTGGGCCTTGGGTGTCTCAGTCTGAAGATGAGAGGGCTGCCCAACCAGAAGGTGCTTGAAGATGAAGCCGTGCCCTCCATGGCAGTACACAGAGAACAGCAGCAGATCAGTCAAAACGGTGATGGAGACTGGAGTGAGCCCAGCAGAGGGCTACAAAGATGATTAGGGGCCTGGAACATCTGTCATATGAGGAGAGGCTGAGGGAACTGGGCCTCTTTCTCTTGGGGAAGACAAGACTGAGAGGGGATCTTAGCAGTGTGTCTGCAGGGAGGATGTCAAGAGAATGGGACCAGACTCTTCAGTGGTGCCCAGCAACAGGACAAGAGGCAACAGGCACAAACCGAAACACAAAGGTTCCAGCTGAAAAGGAGAAAATACTTATTTATTGCCAGGGTGACAGAACACTGCAATAGGTTGCCCAGAGAGGCTGTGGCATCTCCTTCTCTGGAGATACTCAAAACCCACTTGGATGCAATCCTGCACAATGTGCTCGAGGTGACCCTGGTTGGCAGAGGGGTGGGACCAGATGATCTCCAGAGGTCCCTTCCAACCTCAGCCATTCTGTGATTCTGTGACGAGACTCTTAACCTCATAGTACAATATGGTTGGGGGTGCCTTGTTTCACAGTTTCAGCAGAACAGCTCCTGAAAGCTCTGGCCTTGTCAAAGCATTGCTTTTTATTTGCTCGGTTTGGTTTGGTTTTAAATGCACTGGCTCATTTGACCAAGAAGCCTAACATTCAGTACCTCCACATAATGGAAGCAAATTCTTCATGAGGTTTCTAGTTTCAACTGGCTCTTCCAAGAACGTATGTTGCTGCATGGAGTTCCATGTCTTCCTTTTGCAGCCTTCGAACCAGACAGGAGAGCTCTTCCTCCGAACGAGGAAGCAAGAAGCCACAGAAGTGGTGAGAAGGTTTCTCCTGAACACTAGAGATGAGGGCAAGGGGGGACCTCAGAGTGGCCCCTTCTCTCCTCCTACCCGCAGGCCTCCTTCCACATAAGGGTCTCTTTCAGGCCAACGAAGCCCACTCCCAACACAGCCATGTCTGGCCTCAGGCGTGGCACGCCATCACAGGGGCATCACTAAGGTCTCCTGATGTCACAGTGGCATCTGCCCCTTGTTTTGTGACGGGGCCCTATAAAAGCCCATGCGCCTCGCCCACCACTTGCTCAACTTCCAGGTCCTCTAGCGATTGCCAGCATGGCTGGAATGAAGAGGTCCTGGGAGACAAGCTGCCCACAGCTGCGTGGGACTCGATGGTTCCTCGAACCAAAGAGCAAGTGGTGGCGGAGGAGTGCCAGTGGACGTGGAGCGACCGGGGCAGCAGATGCAGAGCCAATGGAGGTGGATCCACCTCCAACCCATGTGGTTTGGCACAACGTCATCGTGCCAGGGCTTCCACCTGCAAGGAAACATCAGCATTGCAGGAGTGCCCGGAAAGCTCCCTATCCCCTGGGCCTTGGATGTCTCAGTCTGAGGATGAGAAGGCTGCCCAACCAGAAGGTGCTTTAAGACGAAGCTGGGCCCTCCATGGTGGTGCACAGAGAACAGCACCAGATCAGTCAAAACGATGATGGAAACAGCTGTTCCTCTGAAGAAGCAGAAGGCTTCAGATCTGCCAAAATGGTGATGGAGACTGCTGTTCCTCTGAAGAAGCAGAAGGCTTCAGATCTGCCAGGAAGAAGCACTGGAGTGCAGCTTTGATTCCACTCAAGATGCTTTGTAACCACTTCTTCCCCAGACTGGGCCACAAATTGCATTAATAATAATAATAATAATAAACAGTACAATAACTTTCCTCTCTTATTTGTTAGCATTTTTGCAACTGTATGTGGTCTCCTGCATCCCCTTCTGGTCTCCCCAGCACAGGAAGGGTACTGATGTGTGTAGTGTGGGCCCAGCCCAGGGCATGTGAAAGAGTGAGGGGCCAGGGCACAGAGCATACAGGTTCAGGCAGAGGGATCTCCTTTGGTCAGCATTAAGGAGAGAAGGGTCAGTGGTGGCCCTGACTGCTGACTACAGCTGCCTGCTGGAAGGGAGCAGAGAAGATGACACCTGCATCTTCTCAGAGGTGCTCCGTAGCAGAAAGGTGAGTGGTAGCAAGGCCCAAGCTTCCAGATGGAGACATCCCAGATAGAAAAAAGCAGAAGCTTCCCCACAAGGGTGTTCAGGCAGAACAAGTGTCCAGAAAAGCTGTGGCATCACTGTCCTGGGGGTAGCTAGCCTTGACAGAAGTAAGGCTGAATGTTAGAAGCCTAGAATCATAGAATGTTTTTTGTTGGACCTTGAAGATAATCTGGTTCCAATCCCCCTGCAATGGAGAGGGACACCTCTCACTAGACTAGGTTTCTCAAAGCCCCATACAACCTGGTTTTGAACACTTCCAGGGATGGGTCACTCACAGCTGTAGTGGGTTTATGTGGCCAGCCTTTGGTAGTGGAGGGCTGCAGGGGTGGCTTCTGTGAGAAGAATCCAGAAGCTGCCCTGTGTTAGATAACGGGCCCACCACTGGCCAGAGCCCAGCCAATAAGCGATGTTTGTACCTCTGCCAGTATATTTAAGAAAGGAAAAAAAAATATCTGTTGCACAACAGCAGCTAGGAGAGTGAGGAGTGAGAAACAGCAGACACCAAGGTCAGTGAAGAAGGAGAAGGAGGTGCTCCAGTCACTGGAGAAGAAGTTCTCCTGTGGCCTGTGGAGAGGACCATGGTGAAGCAGGCTGTCCTGCAGCCCATGGTGTACCACAGTGGAGCAGATCTCCAACCTGCAGCCCATGGAGGAGACAATGGTAGAGTAGGTGGATCTGCCCTGTGGACGCTGTGGCTTGTGGAGGACCCCTGCTGGAGCAGATTCCAGGCCAGAGTTGTAGCCCATGGAGAGGAGACCATGCCAAAGCAGGTGACCTGGCAGGAGCTGCTGTGGGGGCCCCAAGTTGGAGCAATTTGCTCCTGATGGATGAACTCGTAGTACGGACCCATATCTGGAGCAGTTCTTGAAGAGCTGCTGCCTGTGGGCAGCCCACACTGGATCAGTTCAGCAAGGACTGCATTCCGTGGGAGGGACCTCAGAACACAGGGGACGAGAGTGACTGAGAAGGAGCGGCAGAGAAGAAGTGCTATAGACTGACCATAACCCCCATTCCCCCGTTCCCCAGCACTGCTTGGGGAAAGGAGGTGGAAGAGGGCGGATGGGGGGCGAAGGTGCTTTTGGTTTCTTTTCTTTGTTTCTCACTTCTCTAGCTTGTTAGTAATAAGCAATAAATCTTACTATCTCCCTATGCTGAGTCTGTTTTGCCCATCATGATAATTACTGTGCAATCTCCTCGTCCTTATCTCAACCCTTGAGCCCTTTTCATTGTATTTTCTCCCTGCTCCTCTTTCAGGAGGGGGGGGTGAGAGAGTGGTTGTGGTGGAGCTCAGCCGCCCACCGGAGTAAAACCACTACAGCCGCTCAGCGGGGAGGAGGTGGAAGAGGGTGGATGGGGGGAATGTGTTTTTGGTTTATTTCCTTTGTTACTCACCTCTCTAACTTGCTAGTAATAGGCAATAAATCTTACTAATCTCCCTACTATGAGTCTGTTTTGCCCGTCACGGTAATTGTTAAGAGATCTCCCTGTCCTTATCTCAACCCTTAAGCCCTTTGCATTGTATTTTCCCCCCTTTCTCTTTGAGGATGTCAAGTGAGAGAGCAGCTGTGGTGGATCTTAGCTGCCCACCTGAGTAAAAGCACCACCTACAAGAAGCTGGGAAAGTGAGTCAGTGAAGAATTACTGTATTCTTGTTATTACAATCTTTTATACAGAGCCACTGGCTGTATAGAATCTAACGTGTTACTCATACATTTGACCTGTCTTATGGGTTCTTAGGCATACCTACTGTGCCTTAAGGATGTAATTCTTAAGCTATGTTCTGTGAGACTGTAATAAGGGATCCTTGACTCATTTACAAGTCCCATATTTAAAGCTATCCTTCCTGCTATTTCCTCAGTATTTTATGCGAAACTGTGCTTCTCCCTTAATGAGTGGCCCAATAAAGTAGACATGACCCCAGTACATAAAAAACCCTGCAATAAGATCTGCTGCTAAATAATGATTTGCATACACACACAAAAAGGTTAAAAAAAAAAACCAAACACTCATACCAACCTTGCAAACAGATTTAAGGTACCAAAGCTATCCTCCTTGACTATTTCACTCCCCTTTTCTTTAGTCACTAGCCAGCTTCATCTCTGACTGTCATCACAGTTATACTTAAGATCAGTTCTGCTCATCAAAGTCACAGAATCACAGAACCACAGAATAGTCTAGGTTGGAAGAGACCTCCAAGATCACCGAGTCCAACCTCTGACCTAACACTAACAAGTCCTCCACTAAACCATATCCCTAAGCTCTACATCTAAACGTCTTTTAAAGACCTCCAGGGATGGTGACTCAACCACTTCCCTGGGCAGCCTATTCCAGTGACTAAACTATCCATAAATATATGTACAAGCAGAGGAAATAGCACCAGAACAGCAGCTTATAATACTTGAAAAACCATTTCCACAGCCATTAATTCTTCAAACTAATGAGAAATATAGGTCAGGATATACCTAACTTGCAAGACCTATCCTATGTCATAATTGACAATGAGGACATACAAGTCTGGACATACTCCCAGCTGACTCTATTTTTTTTTCCCCAATTTAAATCAAAGGACAATGAGGTTAAGTCCTCATGACTGTTGGTTAGAATTTGCAGTCTGCATGCTCAGAAACATTTGAACCTCTCCCATTGCTTCTCTAGTGTCTATTTAACCTCAAAAACTAACTGCAGGTGGGAGATGGCCCCCAAATGGAAATTTGTCATTCCATGTGCTAGAGACTTGGCACCCTCTGCTAGTTCAGAACTAAATGAATGTTGTCAGTAATTTACTAAAGTGCCCTACTTAAAAGCTATAATTTCCCTAGCATAAGAAGTCCTGTCTTGCATCACCCCAAGATGTCATTCCATGTATGTAAACCACTGTGTCTAAAGGAGTTTCTTGAGTTGGCACTACTTACCTTTGTTTCAAATCCAACATATAGTCAATATTAAAAATAAAAGTGGAAGGATATGTGTGAAAATGAGCATTGTTTTTGTATTAACAGTAGATAATAATTGATACCAAATATTTTTATTTATTTATTTTTTTAATAAAAAAATAAGATCAACAAATTTTTGGCCAGCATTCTCAAATCCAAGTGACACAGAAGAGGTGTTTATGCCAATTGCAGGTCTTGAAATAAAAGAGTTGATTATCAGTAGTGCTGGACAATCATGACTGTTAGTGATAAAACTGGCCACTAGACACATGCAGAAGTCTGAAACTCAATCCCAGTGAATATCTGACTAGTTATAGATGCCTAATGTTGGTCAACAGTCTTTTTATTAACCTAAAGCCTGTAAGAATAATTTGTGTCATATACTAAGGTTTTAATTGACCTGTTCCCCACCAGTTCATTTTTAACCATCCATGTCTTTCTGTGGTCCTCCTACTTTCCCTTACATTATAAATGCCTAATGCTAATAAAGTTACCAAAAGGCACTTCAAATTTCTTGACAATCAAAGCCAGTTTTCTTCAGGTATTTACAAATTTAATCTGGGGTAGCATTGCAGCCAAATCTTTCCAAAATCCTGATTCAGCTAGGCAACAAGCTTTCTTAATTAGCTTTCCTCTCTTTTCACAAATTATAATTTATATCTTTTATTTTTCTGATAATTTTTCTCTTTTCAAAGCCAAACAAGCTTTTTGTAATGAAGTGTAGAGGGTTCCCTTTAATAGTACATTGCCTTAAGCAAATTAGTTGGCCTAGCCAAAATTGAACCGAACTGTACACTAGCTAGTGCTACAAAAACAAACAAACAAACAAACAAAAAACCAATGTGCTCTCAGTTTCTCTCTTCCTGGAAGCAGAAGTCTGAGCATCAATATAAATACAGTTGGGACGGCTAAAAGACTGGGGATATCTTGCCATTCCTTCTCTCAGACAGTCTTTCCCCACATGCTCAAACCACATACCTGATGGGCCACCCTATAGTCCTCACAGGTCTTTGAGCATGCACACACATTCCAGGTTTCACGGGAAAGGCAGAAGATGATGCAGATTGGCTGTTTTTGGCGTAATCTTTTCCTCAGACTCAAGGTTAGACTCAATGAACAAAATCATTCCTTTGAATCCCACAGATTCATTGGTTATGTCTGTATGGATTGTAAGGTTTGGGGACAAAAGGCAAGCTAAAGCACTAATTGCTACACAACCCACACCTACATATCCATGTTTTTAAGATGATGTTGCTCAGTGTCACGTGTCCGCAGTTTTCTAAGGCCAAACTTGAATAACAGAATCACAGAACCACAGAATAGTCTAGGTTGGAAGAGACCTCCAAGATCACCGAGTCCAACCTCTGACCTAACACTAACAAGTCCTCCACTAAACCATATCCCTAAGCTCTACATCTAAACGTCTTTTAAAGACCTCCAGGGATGGGGACTCAACCACTTCCCTGGGCAGCCCATTCCAGTGACTAACAACCCATTCAGTAAAGTTCTTCCTAATATCCAACCTAAACCTCCCCTGGCGCAACTTTAGCCCATTCCCCCTCGTCCTGTCACCAGGCACGTGGGAGAACAGACCAACCCCCACCTCGCTACAGCCTCCCTTCAGGTACCTGTAGAGTGCAATAAGGTCGCCCCTGAGCCTCCTCTTCTCCAGGCTAAACAGTCCCAGCTCCCTCAGCCGCTCCTTGTAAGACTTGTTCTCCAGACCCCTCACCAGCTTCGTTGCCCTTCTCTGGACTCGCTTGAGCACCTCCATGTCCTTCTTGTAGCGAGGGCCCCAAAACTGAATGCAGTACTCGAGGTGCGGCCTCACCAGAGCCGAGTACAGGGGGACAATCACTTCCCTGGCCCTGCTGGCCACGCTGCTTCTTATGCAAGCCAGGATGCTGCTGGCCTTCTTGGCCTCCTGAGCTCACTGCTGGCTCATATTCAGCCGACTGTCAACCGCTACTCCCAGGTCCTTCTCTGCCAGGCAGCTTTCTTAGCACACATCTCCCAGCCTGTAGCTCTGTTTGGGGTTGTTGTGCCCCAGGTGCAGGACCCGGCACTTGGCCTTGTTGAACTTCATACCGTTGGCCTCAGCCCATCGGTCCAGCCTATCCAGGTCCTCCTGCAGAGCCTTCCTACCCTCGAGCAGATCGACACACGCACCTAACTTGGTGTCGTCTGCAAACTTGCTGAGGGTGCACTCGATCCCCTCGTCCAGATCATCAATGAAGATGTTAAAGAGGACTGGCCCCAGTACCGAGCCCTGGGGGACTCCACTAGTGACCGGCCTCCAACTGGATTTGACTCCATTCACCACAACTCTCTGGGCCCGGCCATCCAGCCAGCTCTTAACCCAACGAAGTGTGCGCCAGTCCAAGCCATGAGCAGCCAGTTTCCTGAGGAGAATGCTGTGGGGAACGGTGTCAAATGCCTTACTGAAGTCAAGGTAGACCACGTCCACAGCCTTTCCCTCATCCACTAAGCGTGTCACCTTGTCATAGAAGGAGATCAGGTTCGTTAAGCAGGACCTGCCCTTTGTAAACCCATGCTGACTGGGCCTGATCGCCTGCTTGCCCTGCAACTGCCGCATGATGACACCCAAGATAATCTGCTCCATGAGCTTCCCTGGCACTGATGTTAAACTAACAGGCCTATAGTTCCCCGGGTCTACCCTCCGGCCCTTCTTGTAGATGGGCGTCACGTTTGCTAGCCGCCAGTCAAGTGGGACCTCCCCCAATAGCCAGGACTGCCAATAAATGATGGAAAGCAGCTTGGCCAGCTCCTCCACCAGTTCCCTCAGTACCCTTGGGTGAATCCCATCTGGCCCCATCGACTTGCGTGCATCCAAATGCTGTAGCAGGTCGCCAACCATTTCCTCATGGATTGTGGGGGTGACATTCTGCTCCCCATCCTCTTCCACCAGCTCAGGGTACTGGGCGTCCAGAGAACAACTGGTTTTGCTGTTAAAGACAGCAACCTTCATATCTGATCAAACTTTTCTGCATGAGAATTTTGACCCCACAAGGAAGAATTGTCACAGCCTTGTTTGCCTGATATTTATTAGTGATGTTACCATTAATTTAGCGTGGCACACAGAATGAGCATAGTCATTTCACCTACGCTGCAATTATGAGTATTGTGTTTGCCCTTGAAAAAGTATAGGACAGACATCAGTCTCCTCCCTTACAGTGTTCCAGGACTTACTCATTCAGGGCACCACATGGAGTGCATTTAAGCAATTTGGGTGCAGGGCAGAGAAAGACTTATGCATAAAGTTAGACTTCGGCACAAAGAACAGATTAGATGCCACTGAAAAGTGTATTCAAATCTTGCTGGCAGGAAGACCAACAGAGTATCGATTGTGGTGAATTTCCCAACAGCCAAGATTTAGGTCTACTTCAGAAGAGAAGCAATTACTAAAAAAAGAATGAGATCAGAGTTCATGAAAAGCACTGAATTAACTAGCAGTGGAAACTCTCCAATGTTTAGATTTATCCCCGTGTTATACACTAGGAATCCATATACATGGCAGTGAAAGAGCTGTACCTACAAAACAAACAAACAAACAAACAAACAAAAACTTCAAAATTAAGAAGTGTCATGTCTGAATTGGTAAAAATAAAGCAAAACAACAACAACAACAAATATATATATATAAAGTATGAGTTTTAGAGAAGACTTCTTATGATATTCTTATGAAAGAATAAAGCTACAAAAAATATGACCTTTCTGTTAAAAAAGAAAATATTAGTTAACTTTTTCAACTTGAGGCAAAAGCTCTTGAGAGTTGGGCTGCCTGAAAACACCACAAGGAGATCATAAATTCTCTCCTTACCAATGGTTTTAAGTATATATCATATTTGTCTCATGGAATTTCATAAATAGTTGCTCTAGTAGCTCAGCTTCAACGGAAGTCCCATAGTAGTATGTCCCATATTAAGTCCCATAGTAGTATGCAAGTGCTAAAAAATGCTGGTGGCTGCCTTACTGCTTGAAATGTAACCAACAAAACATACTGTCCTAATGTCTAGCACTCTAACTACATTTTTGGCCATACCAATAATTGTGACTGAGGGTATGCTTTAAATTAATTCACTTATATGACTTTGAATAAAGGAAGATTTTCTTCTCCTCTTCTGAAGACTGATGTTGTACCCAACCTGCACCAAAAAATGTTTGAACTTGGTGGAACCATTTTAGTTGCAGGAAGATTCAGCACTCAGACAGTTGAAAAATTCCTAAGGCCACTAGAAATTGGTCTCTATTAACAACTCTTCCTAACAGGAAAATGGTATCAGGAGCTTCTTGGTATGGCTAGATCTTTTTTAAATTATTTTTATTAGAGAAAATCTGGATTTGTGGTATTTTCTTTCTTTCTTTCTTTCTTTCTTTTTCTTTTTTTTTTTCTTTTTTAAATTGTACTAGTTTCAAATCACTCAAGACTGAAAAATTTCTTTGCCAAATTTCAGTAAGTACAGACTATTTTATTTCCTATTTACAAAACTTCACGAACACAAACTAATGCATGCTGACAGTAGGTGTTGTAATAATGGAAATGCAAATGTTACCATTGCAATAAAATATTTTGCTGTTTTCAATGGGCATCAAATGAAGGAAAAGACAAAAGCTTCAAATATAACCTTTTACTAGATCTATCAACATGCGATAAAGAAATTCTCAGTTTACATGCTACAATGTTTCATAGAAGAGGTAGCTCCTTTCCTTGGTAAAATGATCCGATAGGACGGGCAAGTTACATGTTTAGTGTACAAAACAGAAACTCAAGCCATCTGAGTACAGTGTTTGCCCTAATGTAGTATAATACAGGGCAACTTATTTCCTGCCTTAGCTCTGTTTACTCTTAGAAACGTTTATCTCTTCCTACTGGTCAACTCACTCAAATAATTTCATTGTCTAGCATAATAAAGTCTTTTCCTAGTAGGTGCTCCTATTTTGCAAATCTCAGTAATAACTGTGAAACAGAAGGAACTGCCTTTCCATCTTTCATTTCATTTCAAAGTGCAGAATTCAAACAGAGCAGACCAAGAAAATTCATCCTACATTCTGCTTAAACCTTTGAGCCTTTTATTTCCAAGTCACGAGGCATCTGTGAAGACGCAGAACCAGACCATGAGAATAGCTATCCATAGAGATGTAGCTGGAATTTAGGCTGGGAAAATCTGAGCTCAAAACACAGCAACGATCATTAGGATGTGATACCCTCAATCTCCTGTTCAGTATTTACATTGTCAAGGCAGTCTGGGAAGAACCCCAGCCTAGATGGCAAGCAGGGCAGAGATGTTGTTGTGACCACATCCTGTAATTCAGGAATCCACGCCTCACAGACCAGTGCTATCAGGGAGGCTACACTTGCTTTGTGTATTAGGTCACGGTATACCTTAGCCAGGTTGTTCCATGTGGGATGTTTCTAACATCTGTGCTCTATCTCTGCCCTGTCTGTCCACTTCCATGATTTCTCCCCCTTTGATTGGCCTAAAATCTGTAATGTGTTCCCTATCTATTTCCAAAAAAATGCTGCCTCTCTAAAGCAGACTTCAGTTGTGAAGGCCATGAGGTGAACAAATTATTTTTCGCCCTTTGTCAAGTGATTTGACATCCCTTTGGAGTCAAACAGTCTCCAGACAGGTATTTACAGACACAGGATAGAAGGATTGATGCATAATCAACGTGGCCAAACATACGTGGCATATTTTAGCAGCAGGAACACCACGTTCTCATCACAGCAACTCAAATATTTATGTTCGTAAAAGACCAGTAAAGCCTCATAGTAACTATTATACAAGATGAGAAGAGATGGAATAGTCTATGAGTATAATCTGGGAGATTTAATATTGCAGCCAATAGCACTTTGGTAGTTGTTTAATCATTTTAAATAGAGTAGCTTTAGAAATGAAGCAGGTCATCCCTTAGGGTTTTTTGAATTCTCCACTGTAGGTTCTCCTCACCTAAGAATATAATGTCAACGAAATTTAATCTGTCAGGAAAAAATGCTTTGAGTTAACTGATTTTTTTTTTCCTTTCAATTTCCTTTCAGCCAGTTTAGCTACGCTTTTGAAGTAGAGGTGAAATATTGTTGGAAAAACCACACCAGGCCCACTTTTCAAACTGACTGCAATGTGTATAGCATACCTATGGTTGCAGCTTTGCAAAATTTTGATAAATGAGAGAGAAAATACAGGCAAACATCTCTGTAAAAATACAAGGAACAATATTCTAAAGATCATTTTAAATAATAAAATATACTTGGCACTGCGTTTGAAAGGAAAAAAATAACTAAAAGCAAACAGAGAGAAATTGAATCCAGTGCCGTCCAAACTGTAACACTGTTCACCCTTGCATTTTATTTAAAAAAGCATATTTTTGCCTGTTTAGGGATTATTCCTTTTTACCTAATCCTCTTTAAGTACCACAAAGCCAACATTAGAATATGAAGCCAGCAGTATCCCCTGCAGGGGCTGCATCTGTCACTTCCAAAACAGCATTTCTTTGGAAACTAGTAAACAGCCTCACCTTTAACAATCTGTTAAAGATCATATTCCCAGGGTGCTATCTATTCTGTTTTATGTGTGATCATTGCCCAGTTTGTACTTATTATGTTATTAGGGCTGAAAGATGTTTTCCATGAGAGGGTGCAAGTTTTCAAGCTCTTGCTGGATAAAAGATGAAGGTAAAGGCTTTCAGCTCTGAAGGGAGAGATATTTGTAAATGTTTGGTTTTTATGGAACAGATCTGCTTTTGTCCAATCATAGAATCGTAGAATTGGAAGGGGCCTCAAAGACCTCTTGGTTCACTCCTATTTGACTGCTATTCGATGGTCAATGTGATCCACGCTTGTGTGAGCAGAGTTCAAAACAGATGTAAATATTACAGAAGTAATTGTCATAGTTAATACCTGGATTGCCAGGCACATTCAGCAAGTCAGACATTTACAGGCTGTGGAAACAATCTCTTTTTATATCTTATTGCAGCTCTTTTGTTTTGAGATCTAAGCAAACTAGCTGATGCTAGATGCTACCTCTGACATTCTTTACAGAACTGTAAGAGCCTGCAGCTTCCAGACTTAATCTGGCATTTACCGTGGAATGCAAATTAATAAACTAAACAGAGCTAAAATGTGTCTTTATCTTGCTGAGAAATTGCTTACTTATACCTTGAGATATCATTTTATTTTAATTAATATGGAAATAAAACCTAGGAGTGAATGCCAACGTCTTTTAAAACACCACTAAAAATAGCTTGTACTTTCAAAGGGCACATATCCCCAGGATTTACAAAGACAAAAATTACCACATTTTACAGATAGCAGAGGAACTGAGGTGACTGCCCAGTACCACTCTGAGTCTGTAGAAGACAGAACTAGGACACAGATCTCTTAATTCCTTGTTTTTCGGCTGCTCTCACAGTGGTCAGCCAATTTGATAGCATTTTTGTCAAATGAACTTTCCCATCAATTGTTAAAATAAGCAATTTTAAAATATATAAAACTCTACAGACAAAATACTGTTGCAATTTTATGCTTCTATTGAGATACACATCTGAAAATTAGTTCAGTAAACTTTTTCTGCTTCCAGTGACAAGAATTAATTCTCTTTAAATACTAGCACCTTTGCTCTCAGAAAACTGAGACCGATATCACTGAATTGGAACAAAACCGTGTGCACAGATGTGGAAACTTCACTACATATGCCCCACGCTTTGCAGGGGAGACTTGGCTACTCTGCTGTATCCCATTCAAAAACTGACAACTATGTTGTCTTCAATATGATGAACACAAATATCACCAAGGCATTGCAGGTTACACCAAAGCAATTCTATGTGTGAAAACATCCAATTATGAATGGGTATTTCTGAAAGTACAAAGCTGCTCATATCCATTAGAGCTCCAGAGTGCTTCTAATTCCCTCCTGAAAAATATGTTGAGTTGAGAGCAGCTATGATAGTATAACAGGAACAATCTGATGCCTTATCTAACTCTAGTTCTCAGGCACATGTGCTTATGCAGTTACACAAATAAATTATATTTCTTTATATTATTCAAGGCAACTATCTTTATCTAGTTGATACCACAATTTTTTCTTCAGTGTCTTTACAGAAGGATTTTAGTGGATCAAACTGAGTTAGCAAAGAGCTATAATTTTGGAATATAGGGAAATGGGGGAGAAAATGTCACATATATTAATTTTATACATAGTTTTGTTGTGAAGTCACCACTCATATGTGTGATTTTAGATGTTTTAGAATCAGCTTGAAGACATACTTCATGATGTTCATGGCTCCAGTAAGTCTCCACAGTGTCTCCAGTATTTCATATTATGTGAATTGCATGTTCCTTCACATGCGTAACTAAAGAGAAAAAGAACTTGAAGAGGTAATTCATTGTTTGTAAGGTGAAGCCCTAGACTCCAGAACTCCCAAAAGATCAATTTAAAATAAATCAATAGCACAACTGACTTAAAATAATATATAACTATGAAAAATTATATTTTTATATTGAAAAGATTAAACCAGACACAGTCCACAGTTCCTATTCCTAACTTAGACAGCAACAGCAGCTGCTAAAGTGCAGGGAAAAAACGCTTGGTTTTGTTGTTGTCCCCTCCTACCACACCAATATTTGGCTCTGGTATTCAGATAGATTGGCCAGTTCTCCTCTACTTCAACACACGTGATTAAATGACTTGACTAACCCCAGTTACAAAATGTGATTACATTTAGGAAGATGACAAGAATGTCCTGGTGCTTACCTGTATCTACAAGGGCAGCAAAAAGTTCTTGTGTGAGCATCCTTTTTGTTTGACAGTAGAAATGATTAATATAATCGTTGTCTTTTAAGAAAATCCTGTAAGAGCTCAGAGGACAAACTGATTGGCAACCTTTCCATGGATGGGATCTGCATGGAGTATTGCTTGGAAGCCCGTGTGATGCCACACAGCTTGCCATTCCCAGCGTGTGAAGGGATCTAAGACTATGATATCCTTATATATATATGGTATATATATGGCATTCTGAGTGATAGTTTACAGATTCCGAGTCCCTTTTTTACTGAGATCATATTGAACCATCACCTCCAGGTGCAAAACAGTGCACCTTGAAATCCTTCAAGGATTTCTTCCAAAATTTCCACCGTCAAAGTTCTCACTTTGGCTCTAAGCCTAGCAATGTAAAGCATACTGCATGGGCAGTTTGAAACACTGGCTGCAACTACTAACCATCTTTCCACAAAGGCAAGTTTAAATGCTTTGCAACTTATATATGTGAGAAAGCATTAAGCATTTCACTGCTGATAGTCAGATCTGAAATATGCAGTGAGGAGCTTCAATTTAATTATGAGAAAGGAAATATTCTATTTTAATATTCAGAACTGAGACTGGTTATTAAAATATTTTTCTCCAGCATTCATTACTGTTTGTTCTAATGCTCTGTAGGTATATGAATACTTCAGTATGAGAAGCCATTAGGGCTGTACACTCTTTGAACTCTGCCTTGTTTCAAAACACTTCAGTTTGAGACAAGAAGGATGTGTTGCATATGGAGAGCCTACAAGGATGGCTGCGTGGTGGACAAACTCATAACGGGTGGAGGCATTCAGCACCGAGAAAACCCTGAGTTCTATGCAAAAATGAGGCCAACATGGTCACTGACTATAAAACATAAGGTAGGAAGCATTTACTGAAAGAAAAAAATTCATAGCACAAATTGTTAAGGTCAAGTTTTTAATTTGGCATTATCTGTGAGAGTCTGAAAAATCAGAGAGCTATGTCAGTAGATCATGCACTTATCTTCACATTCCCAATACAGATCCTCTTTCCTATGGAATACCTTTGCCACCTTAATATCATATTAGATTGCATTAATAACACTCAAAAGATAAAGGAAGTTGGATTCGTTTTAGCCTCAAACTCTGATCACACTGATCTGTGTATTGCTATTACTTATGATCCAGAAGGAATCAAAACATAAAAGTCTGAGAAAATAAATACTTATCTATTCTTAAATGTTCCCAAATATGTATTTTGATATACTAATCCAATAACCCAGTATTTTTATTTTACTTCCTAGAGAAATACAGAAACAGCGTATAGAAGTATAATATAGGAACATAGAATAACAGGCTAGAAAATAAAAATAGAGTAACAGACCTTTCATACCCAAACTACAAACAGTTTCAGTGCATGAAGCACAACAGGAGATTAAAATGCAATTAATTATTCTTGGGCATGTATGATGTACCACTTTGTAAATCCTACACTCTAAACAAATTGAGCGTTTAGAGATAGATGAATACCGGGAAATGGCCTACAAATTTCCCTTGCCAAGCATAAAACAGACTGAGCAGTTTTGATACTTCTACTGCTGTCTCTTCAGAGTAGATGGGAAAAAAAAATGTTTTGGCACTTGCACAAAGAGTTACTTGACAGTTACTGAGCCTAAGATTTGTCCCTAGTGCTGAGACTCTCTCAGTGCCTGCAGCAGGGAATGGCAATCCCAGCAAAGCAACCAGGGGGTTGCTTTTTAGTGTGAAACTTTCTTTGAGGCAATCTTGCCTTACAAATCAGGTCCCCTTCTGGCTGGAATATCTGAAAGGGAAAAGGGCATTTTGTCCTATTGTATAAGAGTTACATTTCAGCTTCTCAAAGTCTCAGAAACTCCTTGGCTGTTGTCCAACACAATTGTTCAATGTCACCAGTATTCCATAATACTTTCTGGAAGGTATCAATCTCCTATGCTGTTCTTCTGATGAAGGAGACTAAACACAAATCCAAAAGGTACTCTACTACTGCACAGTTCCAGTAATGCTCTCTTTTAAAATTTGCATTTCTAATCTTAATTAACTACACTAGCATTATCAAAATCCTTGTAATATATGAACTATATTGTGATCACATTATTGACCCTGACAAGCAGTTACTCACTGATATAGTTCTGTTCAGGTCAGTGGAATAGCCTGTGTGAATGATTTACCAGACTACAATCTGATTAAATATCTCAAAAAGCTTTGAGAAGCATTAAATTCGTTAATATAATATATGAATACACAACAGATAAAAAATTATGATGCAGAAATGCAGTACACCCTGTCCAATGCCTACTTCTTAATATGTATATTCAGGTAATGGTCTAATTTAAACCTTATAAAAACTTTTATATAAGCAGTTAGCATTTATAGTAGTGCCCAATACGTTGCTAGCAGTGGTAATAGCCTGTGCTATATCATTATAGATGTTTGAGATAACTTTGTAAGAGATTACTTAGTCGTTTTCATCATCATATTCGACCTACCAGTACACTCTGAAAGGTTAAGCATGTAGAGTGAAGTTTTCCGTATCTGAAATTTTCTTCGAATGTAAACCTCTTAAAACTTAAAGGTCAAATAAAACATGGTCTTGCCATTTCCATGAACATGTTCAGGAAAATCTACAGAATTTTTATTTGCCTTTAATAATTCATGTGGAGAATCCCAAGCAATGCCATTATTTGGAGCAGGGAACTGAAATTCAGCAAGTCAGTAGTTCTGGCATCAAGACAGCCTAGTCCCACAGAAAACTGTAGACACTTAATCAAATTATGATTTTTAGATACATCTCAGTTTATATACTCTCAGGTTTCACTTAGGGTAGTTGTGGCATTATTTAATTCCTCAGTGTTTGTTAGGTAGACCATTTACTGACAAACGTACTGCAATTGTATTGCACATTATTATATTGCCCTCGCCCAAATACCATGTCTTACCATGAGTCTGAAAGGGAAAGTGTGATGCATTTGCTGACATTAACTCCTGGCAATATATGGTGGTTGGTTTTTTTTGTTGTTGTTGTTCATTTGTTTTTTTGTAATAATGTAATGTAACCTTCACACTGGCACTTGTTTAAGGAAATCTAACCAGATAGAAATAACACCACAGAATCATTACTGAAATGAACTTTTGTTTGTCAAAAGCTGCATTTTTCCCTAGTGAGTGAAAACAGGTCACCCACTGAGGTCAGCAACTATGACAACCTGTTGTTAATATGGATTTTCTTTGAAAAAACATTATTATTATTATTTTTTTTCTCAGCTAAGTCTTCAGGATTGTCAGTGCAGGCACCATCCCAGTGCCTCGTCAACACCGACAGGCCCGGGGCACCAAGCACCTCTCTGGGAAGCCTGTCCTGGTGTCTGGCTGCCCTCACTGTAAAAAAAAAAAAAAATCCAAACATTCAGTCTGATGCTGATAACAGTCATTATGAGGTTGAGTAACAGCTTATATGAGCTGTAGCTTACTTGTGCTTTTTAAAAAAGCCCCTCAGAAACAAAAGTATTTGTGATAAGCTTGTGCTGCTTTCAGTCCCACTGTCAGGATTAGAATATTCAGAACAAGGTCCTCTTTGAACTGACCTTCTCCAATAACAGTCCTGCTAAAGTAGCCAGAGTTTTCATTTCTGTAATCATCACCTTCCCAGAATAGGCTTTTTAGTCCATTTTTACTTGATTATTTCTCACTTGTGGCAATCTATAGGATTAGAAGGAAGATCACCAGTTGTAGGACCTTAGCATCATACACAAAAACAGACATATACTCTCATCATCTGTCTCCAATATATCACAAATAATTAAATAGCTCACTTCAAATGATAAGGTTCCCTCTCACAGCAAAAGTTATTGTAATTACTCTCTAAGTGTTTGACATTGTACAATTAAACTCCATTTCATTTTCATTAGTCAAGTCTACAAGGTCATATAAAATTTGTGGATGACAAAATGAGAAATTACTGCCAGGATTGGAGGAAGACTGGGTCATAATTCAGAAAGATTTTTTATCCTAAATTCATCTAATCCTTCCTAAATTATGACCCAGTCTTCCTCCAAAAGGGGTAATGCTTTCAGACTTTGCGTCAGCCACAGATTTTATAATCGCACCTACCTCGCTCTTGTGACATGGCCACTAATTGAAATGTAGACAGGACTGTTCTACAGACCCAACCTTGAGAAACAGCATTTGTAACTTTTCTTCAGTCTGGTAACTTTCCCTTCAGTGTAATTCACTGAAGCTGCTAGTACAGCAAGCTCTTTATCCACCCTTCAAATTAATCCCCGTGTTCTCCTTTCTTAATAATAGTTTCCCTTGGGGAACTGTATCAACTACTTTGCTTAAATTTAGACAGATTAGGTTCATTGCATTACCCTTGTCTAAGAAGTCAGCTTATCAAGAAAGATAATAAAATAGCCTGATACAACTCCTATTCGATGAAACTATGTTGCACATTATTCCATGTCTATTTACCCCTGAAACCTTGATGACTCTTTCATTCAAAATCTGAACACTTTCACATGTCACTGAGTTCAAACTCAGTGCTTATGCATTACTTAGATCATTTTTGCTTTTGTGAATGTATTGTCTTTGTCATCCTCCATATTTTAATACCAATATATGTAGTGGGCCACTGCGGAAGACATTATAACAAGTAGACAGTGGTTTCAAGCTGAACAGAGGCAGAGCTTAACCATGGTTGTTTATTGTAGAGCCCTGCACCTTAGCAGGAGTGATTGCTACATAACCCTGATATTAGTATGCTCTGCCTTCAACAATAGCGCCTGGATGTACATGTACTGCTTGTAAGGGCTTGTTCCTATGGAGATCTGTAAGAGCTTGATGCTCTCAATGAACCCTGGTGTACCAGAAAGTTCAGCATTGTAAAGGTCAAAGACTGGTAGCTTTGTTGCCTTGGAAGAATTGTATAAAGATGTGAAGAACAGTGAGTGTGGTGAATCTCCCTACAGGCCAGATGTGTGCAGCATGCCATGACTAACATGAAGGGTCTCATCCAGTGCTGCATTCACCACTACAAATATTTGCCTGCTGACATTCTAGAAACTTCAGAAAGACCATGAAAATATTTGTAAGATCACTCAAATATGCTTTGTTGCAATTTGCTTTTATACAATCATAATTATTGTGGTGAAGTTTTATTATCCAAATTCTTTTCTAATGAACAACAAGGTCCCATTTACTTCATTTTATGCCTTCAGTACATCTTGTTGCCTTTCTTCCAGCATATTTAACTGACACTATACATAACAAATGTTATGACGTATACATAGACAAAACTGTTTTCTCAGCAACGGAAATATGACTTTGCTGTAGGAAGTCTTCTGCGTTAAAGTGACATCAGAGAAACAACCACCACCTCTTCCTCTGCTAAACATAACATGCAATCACTTTCTGTAGGCACTGCAATATCCAGAGCTACATGGGGAAGTCTAACCACTACAAACCATATAATGAGTGGTCTCTATTTGGGAAAAATTCTACAAGCTCAAGCCAGGATTTTTTTATGAACTACAGTTTGTTAAGAACAAGTCACCAAGAATAAAATGGATTTAGCCTGCATGAGCTCTAGAGCTCAACAGGTTATTGATATTGATTTGGCATTCAAAAGAACACTACCCGAGCTCTTTCAAAAGGACCTAACTCAGCAAGAAATACAGTAGCACCATTTAAGTCAGGTTTTGAATGGCATAATGATGGCAGAGTTCGAGATATTACAATTCCTGTCATTGTCAGCTTGAAGCATTAAGCATACAGCTGGATAACTGAGGGGGAGGGAGATTTTTAACAGACTGAAAAACTAGAGTTACTTCTTGACATCAGCCCATTCATTATTAATTGGCCTTTAATATACTTAAAAAGTCAAACTGAACCAATGATCAACTCAAAGCTTATGTGGATTTTTAACGGCAGTATCCTAGCCCACAATCATTTGAGAAAAGATTAGAAAACAAAAAGTGGACTCAAGAGAATGAGTTAAGTCTAATGATGACATGATTCATTCATCTACATTCCCACATGTAGTAAAGGCGATCAGAGATATCATACCTCAGTAAGGCTCAGCTCCCCTTCTTCCCCTTCTATCTATATTTTCTTTCAGTTTTTCATTACTTACATTTTTAAGCATGCATCAGAATTACCCTAACAAAACAAAACAAAAATTCCATGTTGTCTGCAAAGTTTTTCAAGATGCCTTGCCTCAGTTACATATATGATGGTTGTAATTGATGTGTATAAAATAATGACTAACATTGTGCTCAGAAGATGAGCAATAGCCCTTAAAAAGTTACAAGCAACTTCTGCTTTTTTTTTTCCTTTGTCCTTAAATAGATGTAGTGAGATACCATAAAAAACAGGTAAAATACACATCTCTTCTGTAATGTTTGGCAAGGGTAGAAATCAACATGCATACAATGCCAACTGTAGAATACAACTAATACTTTAATTTCAAAGGAAACCTTAACTTTCAATTATTGTATGCAATGAAAATACAAGAGAATACTCTTTAGGAATAGAATTTACCCACTGTCAGACAGACATCTCAGATTCAGACTCAGACCCAGGCCTGAGGTGGTGATGATATATGCCACAATAAAGGAAAAGGAAGATATCTGTTTTGACAGGAAAGGTACGAAATCCCTGATTCTTGAACCTCAGAGCAGTGCAGTGGGGCCCATGAATGCTAAATAAACTACTGCTGAGCAACCAGTGTACAGAACTAGAGTTAGCGTAGGATCTGTTCATCCCAGCATAAAGCCCCTGCCACAGGCAAGTAGGAGGTGGATATCAGTTAGTATTCTCGTCCCATCCAAAACACATTATTTTTGCTTTTCATTCAAGTCCATTCAGGAACAAATGTCTCCTTTGTCTCCATGATGTACCTTTCGATGTTGCATCAGCCTCAGTACTGTCTAGTTCCCCTCATCTATTCAAATGCAATCTCTGCCTAAAATTTTCGACACTGACATGATTTGTTTGCTGTAAGGTATGACTCAAGTCAAAGATGGACACAGGGAAATGTCACTGAGACTTAAGCCAAGAGCATGTCATAAACTTGCTTTGAGTATCTGAACTTTTGAGTACTTTGGATCTACAAAATAAGGTGGTAAAATCCTCTCTGAATAACCTTGTGATGTTATTTCATATCCTTGCACAGCAGATACAAGATGGACAACTAAAAACCTGCACAGATATTCCTTTCTTTGTACCTGGTATATCCTTGTCCCTGTGTTTGTAGATGAATTGACCCCAGGAGGAGGGAACAGAGGAAATACAGATTGACACAGCAGTATCCTATTGATGCCACAGTCAGATGACTAGCAAAGAAAAACTCTCTTAGAAAAACAGTGCTAAGGTGAGATCAGTCCTTCCCCTATCTATCCCCCCCATCTGTGCTTATCAAAGGTTTGATAAAGTGTGGGATATGGTCACAAGACCGATTAAGCTCCTTCCTGCTGGCCCTGCAAAATTCTCATGTTACAAGAACTACAAGGTGGATTCTTAGACTGCTAGCCTAATTTAGATTGGATTGACTACAAATTTGTTTCTTTTGCTATCCTCTCTAATGTTTTCTTGGCATAAGCTTTTTTCAGTTACACTGTCACAGAAAAAAAGACCTCATAGGCTAGCCTCAAGGAGGACACAGGCACTCCCAGTCCTGAGGCTTACACCTATCATTCCCCCATTCTTTGTATTCACGTTTTTGAGACATGAAATAGTCGAAACAGACTTTTCTTTTATGAGGTCAACAGCTGATCCCATCTTCATTAAAGAAGGGTATGCACATACCAGAAAAAGCACCAGAACTACACACGTTTCTTAACCTCAGTTTTCTCAACGCTCATGAGAATTCTTTGGGTTTAGACCAAATATGCTTGTGCTCTAGATGCAGATACCGGGCAGCTGCAGCTTCATTATGTGATTGGAAATGCATCAGTCAGCTAGGCAGAGCAAACACAGGGGCTACAACCTGATTACCACTTCTTCCACTCAAGTCTTATCTTCTAAAAAAATTTTCACCTACTGTTCTAAGGATTCTTAACAAAAACAAACAAACAAACAAAAAAAACCAGCATTGCTGTATTTTCTCTATCTCTCTTCTCCAACCATTTTTTCTACCTCATTTGAATTCAAAGAACCCAAATCCACAGCTTCCTTTCCTTTGAGAATTCACCCACTGAAGGCATAGCTTCATGTTGCCAGCCAGTTGCCAAAAGGGCTGTCCCTTTGCATCCATCCCCCAGTCCTTCCATGGGCATATGCATGCAGCTTCCCGTTTCCTTCCTTGCACCGGTCTCACAAGCGGGCAGTTGGTGTTCGGTCAATGAGGTCATGTCATTGATCTGACGGAAATCTCTTTTTCCTAGGTTGCTTTTCCTTAGGAACAACTAAGTGATCCGCCTCACCAAGTGACCACGCAATCACTAGACCCGAAGGGGAACAGCCCTCCTCCCCTTCAATAGCCGTTTGAAGCATAATGTGAAGCTGTACGTGGTGACCTTCATACCTCCTCATTTTCAGTTCCCTATATTAACACCCAATGCTTTTTGTTCTGCCTCCAAACAAATTACTTTCCTTAAAATAGTAGTTGTCCAAAAGGAAGCTAAAAATTAGATCTACCTAGTTTGCAGTTCCTCCATTGTTCCCATATAAAAAATGACCTGGATGCTGATAGATTTAACAAACAGCCTCTACTAACACAGACATTCGTGTGACACTCGTGCCCTTAACACACGTAGTATGAGACAACACAAAGCACAGCTATACAACACAACACAAACACAGCTATAAGGCACAAGGACACTAGCTCCTTTATAAATTAAACACCACAAATAAACGATTCGCACAAACAGATCATGTTAAATACGCTGCATCATTTGAAAGATTTTGCAGCATTTTTGTTTTCACCATAAATTTTGCACCCCTTCCACTCATTATTCAGTGCCTAAATAATAAGGCTTAATCTATAGCAATAACCTATTCAGGCTGTTGGCATTATAAGAACAAACTTTCCCTGTGGCTGCATCTGAACCCAACAGAAGCTATCTGTCTCATGGGCTCAAAGAGAAGAAACTTTAAAGAAAGACTTCTACAAACTTAATGATTTATGGTGCAAGTGCTAGCCCTTTTTTTTTTTTTAATTTTATTTCTCTGGAAGTTAGTAACATGAATCCATCAGCAATTTAAGAATTTGAGAGAGTACATTATGAGCACAAGACATGCTGTCATGCTGCTGTGTCCTATTTAATATATATATTATTAAATTATATATATGGAAATATCAAAAAGCCTGTGAAGGTTTTACAAGTGTGTTCTGCATTTTCCATATTGGTTTAGATAAATTCCTCTAGCACCAAACTGGCAAAATTTGAAATGTAAGAACATTTCCAAATGAACACTTAACTGATTGATTGTATGGAGCAGGGTGGGCAGAAGCTGGTATTCCTCCTAGGAAGCATATTCATATCCATCAACTGGGACCAGGGCTGCTCCAGCAGCAACGGAAATAAGCAAACCTTTCCAGCAAAATAATGAGAAGTTTCGAACACTCCCATCTGCACTCTAATGAGAGCAATTTGACATTTATGAACACACCAATCACAGGTTCTTTAGTCCTGCCTGACATATTTCTACTTAGCAAAGCATTTAACCTGTGAAATGGAGACTTGATCAAACCCATGTAACATTGCTGTGCCAGGGGAATGCCCACACTTCCAGGCAGAGAGAGCCCTTCTCTTCTAAAGCCTCCAGAGCATTAAAACAAGTTGCCTTTTCAAAAAAAAAAAAAAAAAAAAAAAAAAAAAAAAAAAAAAAAAAAAAAAAGACCCTTTCTGAAAAAGACCCTTTCTGATCAGTTTGCCAACCTAAATTCTTATAGATCTTCAAAAAGAAACATTTTGCTACCTGTTTCATGCAATAAAACTACTGAAACGGGTGGAAATTCGAATTTCTAACGCTGTACTCCTCGAACACCTGATGTGAGACAGGTTAGCTTCGGCTCTACTAGCCAGGCTCCCTCTCCTGGTGAATACGAGGTAGTTTCAACACTTTATAGGGAAGTTGCCTTAAAGCTGCATTTCTGCAACTCTTTCATTCCCTCCTTCACATGAAATCCAAATTCCTTCATTCTGAAATCACCTTATGTTATAAGTCAGATAAATTTAAGCAGAGTCATAAAATATTTTCTACTTTTTTTAAAAAAATTAATACATGATTTATTACTCAAAAGACAGCATTTGTGGGAGAGTTTCTTCCAGACATCTTTGTCATCATCGATGTCTAGCTGTGCTCCATTTGTGCCTTTTTAAAAGATTTCTTCACATAGGAAAGATCTGGGAGTTTTGTAGATGTAAAGGGAAAGGTCAGTGTGGCAAAACGGAGCTGAAATTCTGTACACAACGGGGGGAGAACACAGGTCAGGCCAGCATGAGAGACTGAGATCTATACTGCTGGATGGTGGAAGAGACCTCTTAGGATCCTTAGAGGCACCAGGACTTGGGGCAGGACTGAACCTGCTGTATCCCACACTCAGGGAATAGAGGTGCCAGCAGTAATCAGAATGGTGGCTCAGCTATTAAATGTAGCTGTATGAAATTCAGTGGTCTGTCCTGCCATCTTTTCATATTACCTTTCTTCACTTTGAAATTAAAAACAAAAAATCAAGAGTGTAAATGGATTGATTTTAAAGTGCTTTCCAGTAAAGCTGGGTATTGTGGAACTGCTGATTTCCATCTGCCATAAACCACCTGCCTATGGGCTATCATTACTTAGCTCCTATTGCTAAACCATCCTGTGCAAGTTGGAGGACGGCATCCATCAGTCCCATCTGGTCTTCAACTTTTTTCTGTCAGAGGAACCAAGAGTTACAGAAATCCTCGACAATTATCAAAAGGAACATGAGGCATGAGTTACTTAGTGATATAAAAATAAAGATATCTATTTCTGGGTTTGTTAGAGCTCCAGACACTATTTCATGGCTAAGGGCCTTCATTTCCATTTCTAACTTGTGTACGTTTTCTGTGTCAAACTTAACTTTTGCATCGACTCAGAGCACAAGAATTTTTCTGCCCCAGTTCTCAAAGGCAGGAAATTTCCACTGCGTTCTGTAGGTGTTTTGGCTCCTGTAGAATTAGCAACAGGGATCCATTCCCCTGCCATAAGAAGTGAGAATTTCATAGTCAAATCCACTGCAGTCCCTCAGATCTAGTGGGCAGGAAGACCCCAGCAGCTGACTTCAGCCTCCCTGGGCTGTACAGTTTAAGCTCTCAAGCCCTCCACCATCCCACTCAGCCCTAGGTTTATTATATGAGTACTGTTAGAGCTCAGCATCCCAACCTCTCTGGAAATATGTTTCCTATCTCATCATTATGTAAAAGCATTGAATAACGAATGATATCACATAAAAATCAAGTTTTAATGTTAGAATTAAAGAAAAACACAGTAGCAAGAGAAAGCCTTGCATAAATGATGAAAGGAAAGATAGAGAGCAATGCAGGATATCATAATGTAGGTAAGATATGGGATGCAAAGATAATTCCCTAACAAAACCTAAAAGCAGATATGAATCTGAGACACCAATCTTCCATCACAAAAAATAAAATAAAATAATAATTTTAAAAAGTTCTCTCATTCCACCTGCCAGGACTTTATCCAGCCCTTGTTTCTGCGTGTGGCATTTCCCTCTTCCAGCGTTTAGCCATCCAAGCTAACCAGAAGGCCTGTGGCAATAACACCCTATTTCTAGGGACCTGTTTCATTCAAAGCATTTTGACACAACACAGCAAAGAGCTGCAAACGAATGCCCAGTTTCACATTAAGCAGAATTCTGTTCTCTACCACCAGCTGCTCAGAGGGAAGAATTCTTCCTGGCATGGCACAGGTGGCACATACAAAGTGCAAATTAAAGCTGGGGTTTCCACGCAGCAAGGGTGGACGACAGAGTCATTGTGCTGGCCTAGTGATCTGTGCACCTGACCTGCACACACGAGGGATGGGATGGGATGGGATGGGATGGGACGGGACGGGACGGGACAGGATGGGATGGAACAGAAGAGACAAGGGATGGGCCACAGAGCAAGCGTGTACAGCAGGGTGTGCTGCAGCAGCAATGCAGGCAGTTAACAGCACCCAGGCTCCAAATTAGAAGCAAGTTTCACTTCTGCAAATGTAATCTGTTTGAAATTCATTTAATCTTTTAAAATCTAAATGCTGTAGTTTTTTATCAGCATTATTTTAATACCTGTGATGTGTACATGTGCAGAGCTTATTGTTACTTTTAATATTCATTATTCCCTATAAAAGCAGAAGTTGTACAGATAGCTCGGTACAGCAGTGCCAACAAAATCCAATCAATACCCAAACAACTGCTTCTCACTTCAGTTGTACCAGGATAACTCAATACAGGTGTGTTTATGCCAGCTTCCTTTGAACACAGAAGAGACACAGAGGACTGGATCTGCTAACATATTGCAATGGTCTGAGCCTGTGGCAACACAGAGCCACCACGAACCCCTCCCGCTGAGTAGCAAGGGTTCTGGCTCCTCCGTTTCAAAGAAGAGAAAAGCTGCAAGCAGGTACCACCAGGTACCGCCTCTGAGATAATGAATTTCCTCAGCTGTATTATGGAAGTGAACACAAGGTGCAGTGCGACCTTTCCCTTTTCTAACCACATACAATTTTTCTTTTTCTTTTTCTTTTTTTTCTTTTTTTTTTCTTTTTTTTTTTTTGGACTCTAGCTGGAACATTTCTTCTGTTTTCCAGTTTGGGCTGTTTACTCTTGTAGGTTGTCTCATTGTGTGAGATTGTTTTGTTTGCTTCTTCTTTATCTCTTCTGTATCAGGAGGAATTTAGTCTTAGTACACAACTCTCAGGTAGGCACAGTGATATATGAGAGAAATTAAGAAAAATACAGATTTTCAAAATATAAGCATGGGAAATACCTTAACAGAGGGCCCAAAAGCCAAGATGAATCTTAAACTCCTATGTGCAGAGGATGTAACTTCATAGATGTGAAGTCCTTCCTTCTTACGTGCAATGAGCAGTAATATCAGTTTCCATGGATCAGAACAGACAAAGAGTATTACTTCCCACTTCAGAAAATGAACTGGTTCTAATAGTATATCCAATATTTAGGATAGGTAAATATAACCAGACATGGTAATTTTCCCAGAACTAGAAAAGAGATTCTTGCATGTAAAAATACCTATCTTTGTAGGAATCTAATAGCTTTAGATATTCTTAGTATTTTAATTTCACAAAGACTATTAAAAAGCACAGGTCAGTATATGAGCCTAAGCCTTCCCTGTATTTTGGGCAATATCTCAGGATTAGTTTCAATGTTTTCAGTGAGAAATAACTTGGGAATAAAAACCATTATGTCATGAAGAAATTCTGACTTAAAAATCCTGCAATACTTTAAGCATAGGTTTTTCTTATCATAGTCCATGGACGGAGTTTTCTTCTCCATCTTTCATAGTAGTGCTTACAGACAAGGTCCTTGTCAGTGTTTATCACAACTGCTGCAGCAGCTGTATATATCTTTGAAATATCTTCCAGAAGCTCTAAGACTAAAGCACAATATCTTCAGTTGGATCTGAGGTCAGACAAAATGCCAGTACAGCACGAGGAACTCTGCTGTGCATTGTTTTCCATAATTCAGCAGCCGATCCCAGCTTGTTGCGCTTGTTATTTTCTTGCAGTTTTCCTAAGAGCCAAACATCCAGCAAAATGCAAGGGTAAAGAACAAGTGGTAAAGGGAGAATATTTCCAGACAAAATGACTGGACAGATGGGAAAAAGGTGGAAACTATTTGTCCTCACTAAATAATGATGCTTGTTAAACTGCTTTGGATATCTGTATTTGCAAATGTCAGCGAGGATCTGAATGAATAAAGCAGACAATGACAAAATGAGCGCATTCCAGCTCACCAGATTCAGAAGGAAGAAGGTGTTAGTGAGGTCAAAAGGGAAGAGACAAAGGTATCCTACAAGCCTTAAGACAGGACCATGCCACTCATGACAACTCTTTGGTAGTGATTTTTCAGTGTCAAATGTGTATGAAGTATGAAGAACAGTCAGGGACGTTTATTAGTTGGAAACACAACGTACTATTTGCCTGTTGAAATTAACGGAGTGCGAGAAGGACATGGGTAGCTGTTGTGAAGGAAAACACTGCTGGTAACTGCACAGCTGGGGAGAAATGGTGAAAGACTATACAACAAATAAAACATACAGTATAAACTTCGTGGTGTCTTAGGAACTTCCTGTATTTTTAGTGTAGATTAAAGTTGCAGATAAAAGTCCTCTCACTTTACTTTGCCATACCGCTACCATTGGATATCCAATAAGGTCACCTCTGCCACTGCCACTGAACTCCACCAGTTCTATGGGAAATGCAAATCTATGACAAATAGAAAAATGTCCTACTTATGTAGGCAATGATTTTACCCAGCTTTTAATATTACATTCTTCCACGTGCATACACGAGAACTGTACCAGGGAACAGTGCACAAATGTCCCATGTGGGACTTCATTCTGGAATACAAAGCACATCCGTAACATCCACAACAGCTAACACAACCGCCCACACCGGGGAAGTGAGCTGTGTGCTTTCACAATTTGTGCTGAACTGAAGGCTAAATATTATCTGCAAAAATCACCTCCACACAAAGTAAATGCAATTTTTAGAGCTGGTTTTCTCATTAATTCGGTCTTCTCTGTGAAGCAGCTTATTATTGTTCTGTCCACCAGTGCGTGAAATCTAGCTTTTCCTCACTTCATATTTTCTTTAAAGTTATGTGTGTTTGTTTTTTTTTTTTTTTTTAGTTTGGTTTGGTTTGGTTTTGTGATAATCCTATCTATTTCCTATCAGTGGTGCCAATGTTTCATTTGAAATATTGCTAAAGAGAATTTTATTCTAGATGTATCAAAATCAAATGATATTGTACTTTCCATGTCAATCCAGGAAGCGTGTCTGAGGAGGAAATGGTCACTCACGGTACCTTCTGTGGAAGCTGCACTGCTAGTACCATTTCAATGCAGAAAAAGATACTGCTTTTTAAGTATTTTTAACAAAAATAGACATGTATTCCTTCTCAGACTCTAAAAAGAGACATTCATAACATTCTGATTTTTTGGGGTGGTTTTCATTCATTCTCACTTTCAGATGCATGAACCAAATTATGTTTGTTTCAACAATTCAGTCTGGTAGGCAGTATGTAAAGCTGAGGGGTTACCTTTGTAGAAAGGGACTACTCACAAACTTCATCCTGCAACTGTTTGGTACAACTTCCTACTAATTTTTACATCAATTGTTTTAAGCTGTCAGAGCTTATCACCTTTTTTGGTATTAATTTTAGGTGTTGCACACTCCACAGCTCAGGGATGAACACCGAATGGTATAGATCAAGATTTTGTTGCCTGTTACTACTGCTAAAAGGCACTGAGTGACTAGGTTCTTCCTTACTGTGTTACATACTTAGCCTCGGTGTCTGTCAGTCAAGAACTATTTTAACCCTTCCTTTGGCATGCCAGGCTGCAGCCATGGTTTAAAATAGTTACATTATATTTCCTTAGATTCCTTTTTGCTTCTAAGCCCATACCAACACTGCCTCTTTTACAGATGGGAGTAAAAATCACAACTATGGTAAGAATTTCTGGCTATATTCACATTGTTTACTAAATAAATACTTCAGAGCAAAGTGTGAAAAAAAATATTTCTTAGTGAGTCTCAGAGACATCTGTTACCGGATGGCTGTAGGAGTTCTGCACTGCAAGGATGCCCAAAGTCCATTGCTCGCTGTTGGCCAGAGACTCAAATTTGGATTTCCACTGTCTCACAGATCTTCTATTTTAACTTGGCCAAGTCACACAAACCCAAGCCTTCAAAGGTTATCTAGATGCTATAGATAAACTTGGGGTTATCTACCTAAGCAGTTTTATGAATGTGTAGCCATGTTTTACCTTTAAAATGTGGACAGCATATACCCTTGCCAGATACGGATGTTAAGATAATAAATGTTTTAAGGATCATCAGTTCCTCTGTAAAAAGTGCCAATGATTGATAGGAGGAAAAGTTACCTAGGTTTTTTAAGCTCCTCATTTGAAGAATTCTTATTTTAACTTAAGGGCAAATTCATTTCTTGAATAAAGCAGTACCAATGTTATTAACCTCACTGAACTGCAAGTCTTGGCAAGAAAACACCTCTCCTACTACTGCTTTAATTCAAATTATTCATATTTAAAGAAAGCCAAATTAGTAGGAAATGTGAATTCAGTCCCATAAAGCAACTTCAGAGATAATGAGCACCTGCATCCTCACTGCAGAAGATTTTATAAGAGGAGCCCTTTATTGCCTAGCTCACTATTCAGAGTTACTATGTATGGGCTCAAGAAACTCCGGAGGAGAATAAATTAAACATTAATTGTGTTCCCTTTAAACTAACTCTCCTTTAATATACCAGCTTCTAGGGATATCATATCTGTGGATGGTTGAACTGTTCTTGGGTTATGATGCTTTCTTTTAGATGTGAAATGATTTAAAGCACATACTACATTCCCTAGACATCCATTCTTTATTTATATTTTTCTAGGAGTTTTGTTGGAGTTTTAGACTTCTCTTAAGGAAATTCCACTATTTTTGTAAGAACATCAGGCATACCTTTTCTTCTTTAATGCTGTTCACCTCACTGTGCCATTCCTTGCAAATCGCAAAGAAATGGAGTTGTTCTAAATATAGCACTCCTCAACTCACTGCATTTCAATTTCGACATACATTAAAGTTCAGGGGTTTCTTTTCCCTTCTCTTTACTGCTATTTTATTCTGTGAGGGCCTGCCCCTGCTGTAGTTGATTGGCTGTCTGTATCATACACATAAACAAAAATTAGAGTCTAAAGACACAAATGTTTTTAACCTTTTTGCGTATGCAAATAATATTTCCTCTGAAGAGACGCTGCTCATCTCATGCATAATCACAGACTATTTTTAACTAGTTCTTTATTCAATGTCATACTTTATCTTGAAGGTTCATAACTTCTATCCTACATAGAAATCTGTCCTTGTTTCCACCGGGGTTTAAAGTACTAGATTCCAAAAGACTAAGAGTCCTGCAGCCGGCATTGGTCACTTACACAATTGCTAGGGCCCTGGGCTGGCATCATATTCTGCTACCAACAAATACTGCTACTGGGATGCACGCAGAGAAACTGAACACAGCAAAGACTGAAATACCAAATTTCAGTGATACATGAGGGGAACTATTTTAATACACTGTTTTCTTCTCTTTTTCTGTAACACAGGCAGCATGAAGAAAAGGCCATTAAATGCCACTCCAGTAATGTTACATTGCTCTACATTTTACAGTATTAATCTTTGCCCATGCAGGCACCAGGATCCAGAGGCACATGTGGCCCTTGCATTTGTAAAAGGGTTAGTCACATAGGACCAGCAACAAGATTTAAACTCTGCTACGGTAAAGATACCGCAGCCTAAAAAAGCTGAAGGGATGCTGGCCCAAATGGAATTACTGGTTTGGGATTTTTGTTTGTTTGTTTGTATTACTGATGTCCAGAGGGGTGAAATCAAGCAAGTTAACTAGTCTATTCTGCACATCATTATGAATATTTTCAGCAGGATTGTTTTCCTTTACCCTTCTCTCCTTTTCTAATCTAAACAGCACGTGGGAAATATCCTTTGAAATGGGCTGAATTTCCTTCTCTTACTGCTGAAACAGTTAGTAGAGTACACAGGCCTTGGCTTAGAATTTTGACAAATTATGCAAACCCTGATTTATTTTCTTTTTTGTCTCTTTTGATACATTAAACAAATCACATCATTAAATTGCATGGTTGAAGGATCGTTCTTAGAAACATCTTATAGATTAGCATAAGCAGTCACCTGAGGAAAAGTAAAATTCCTCAGTAAAGCAGGAGGAAAGTGAACCTGAAAAGAACAGGTATATAGGTAAGGTAATGACTCTGAAGTGGACAGGCAAAAGTATAAAGCTAAGCGAAAAGACTTGGTCAAGCTGCAAACAAAATGACTGTCAAGCTGAGGAGTAAGAGTAGTACTTAGTAACTGCAGCCACCATGTGGAATATTGTGCTGCTTCAGCAGGAGATACTGCAGTATCTTTTTAGACTCTCTTGTTCCACTGGAACAAAATTTGCTGAGGGGCAGAACTGTTGTATCTCAAATATCAGACTCAAATCAGTCATCACCAAACACACAGAGTTCATGTGAATGTGGAGGGAAGTAGCTCATTACATCTTCCTCTCCTCTCTAAATAGGGGTGACAGAGCTATAGCTAACATGAGGACAGACTGCCTCCAAACACCCGACCTGTCTCAGGTCTTCCTCCAGGACTTCTGGTATTTCTGAGTGAAAATGAATCTTTTCTTTCAGAGGACATGATAGAATTATCTGTTGAGAAAGAAAGCTTTTGGAACAGTATCCCCCTTCTGAATGGCTTTTAGTACAAGATATAATTATTGCCTGAAGTTCTGCTACGTAGATACAGACACGTTCTGAGGTTTACACCAGCAGCTACAAAATTATAAGCAAAAATCTCATTCACATAAAGGAACCCTACCTTCACACCAGGATAGTTTTCTATTCCATACAGTTCTCACCATACGCTGATCACATCATTAATCATAAAGGCCCCAGGGCCAACAAAATATCCTCCTCTTTGGGAAGAACAAAACACTAATGAAAGTTCAATAGAAATAACAGCATGAATAATAATAGCAGGCAATTATATCTGCTGTGGTATCAAGAAGGTACTCAGAAAACGGCATCAGAAGTTGCTTGATCAATGACTGGAGCAGAAGGATAAATGAGCTTATCAGTGAAGGCCAAGCTGACTGACGGCTAGAGCAAATGCCTTGACTAAAGGTGCTTGAAGTTCATTAATAGGAATGGCAGGGTCCTGCTTGGAGGCCTCAGTTAAAGGATCCCCAGTGGAACGAATGGTTGGTGACAAAGATATTTCTTCTCAGAGCTTTGTCAGAACATTGATGCTTTGAGGGTTAGGACTTAATGATGCATTATATGTTGAGGATTTGGACTGGTAATTTTAACTACGCTCATTTGCTTAGCTTTCATTAAAATCTTTTGTTAAAGTCTATACCACGGGAGTTAAATGCAAGAAGTTATCACAAGATTTGGTATTTCAGATAGTTTTAATCCATTATGACGACTGTGGGAGATTTTATAGTGCAAAGAGAAACATATATTTTTAATATGACTACGGTATGTTGTCTGTGTACTTTACTGCAGTAAAAGCTCACAGTTTCACTGTTCGCTTGGAGAAACATCTAAACACCTTATGCAGAAATGGAGGAAAGTTATCCTACCTGTTTAGTAAGCTTTGCTTCTACTCTTACATCTCAAGTAACTCAGCTAAGATCATTTTTTGCGCATAACCATATAAATCACTGTGGTCTTAAACATATTGAACAAAACAACAATCATGCAGTGAGAGTCGGTATCTTTATGAGAGTATCCCAATGAATTACAGATTGCAGAATCAAGATACAATTTTTGTGTTCAATTTCTAGCAGAAACATCTGAAAGAAAAAGTATCTAGGAAAGCAATATACAGATAGTTTCCACTTCTGAGCTTCCGTCTCTGAATTTCTCTATGCTCATAAACATAAATTAGCATTTGTAATCTCATTGGCCAGTAAATTCTTGCAATGTCTTACAAACAGTTAAGCAATTTCTACTTTACGTTTCTGTTGGATATACCAATTTACACGTATAAAGCCCCCCATCACATGTTCTTTGTTTAATATCACACCAATTCTCTGTTTACACAACAGGTCAGTAATAGTGAATATTGGCTCACATACTGCCCAGGTCTATTAGGAAAATAAGCTAACAGCAACCCGTGGAATCACGTTGGATAGATTTTGCAATTTTTATTGGAACATGCAAATAAGTATAATTAATTATGTTGCAAAAATGTGAAGAAGTGCTAAGAAGTAAGAAGTGGTTTTGAAAGTCACAGATCAGGAAATGAAATGTAATCTTTTTTATAAACCATGAAAATACATACAGTAATATCTCAATTAACTATATGCAAAATTACATGTAATGCAACTGAGGATAAAGTTCTATTAAAACCCACTTGAAGTGATACAGACAGCCTGACATATCTCTTTGTTGATTTAAATAGTGCCTTTCAGCATACTGCAATACATCTGCAACTTGCCTAATGTTAATCTAAAATAAGCACTAGCCCAATGACCCAAAGCATTAAACATGGTATATAATTGCAGCAACATGGTATATAATTGCAACTAATAAACAGCCACAGCTTGAATAATTTTTATAGTTTGTTGACAACGCTTTTCCAGTCAACTGTTAAACACACTTTTCTTTACCTGAATAAAATCTTTGCTATAGATTTAGGTGAACGAACAACACTTAACATCTCACTCAGGTGACATTCTTGAGATATTTTTCTCATAATTCAGCAAGAATTTATTCACTTATTTCTTCATTTTATTCAACCAAATTGCTACCAGAGCAGTTGCCAGGACACTTATGTTGTAACATTTCCCTTCATGTGCAGTTCTCAAAAACATTATTTCTCCACAGAATGGAACATTGGAAATCAGATTATTTCTTGAAGGGAAAGAAAATAATGTTGCTTACTGCTATTTTTCTAGGTTTGTACATATAATAAGACTCTGAAATTAGCTCCTTGGGAGGGTAAATGAAGGAAAGGGAGCCCATCCATTATAAAGCAGTAGCAATAACCCATTCTAATCCCATATTAGTATAATTTTGCCTGGGTTTTTACCTAGTAGTCTGATTCTGTTCCATTCTGGTGCAAATTATGCATCCTATGTACATTCTGAGCATGCCTTGATAACCTCAGATTCCACTATGTGTTTAATAATTGACTATTCAATAGAGCATTGATGTGTTTTTGTCTGGAACTAATTCACCTTTGTCTGTGTATCAGCAGGAATGTACACTGAATTACAGATATGGTCTTGAAATGTCATAAAGGCCATATGCTTTATTCATCTCGGGTTTTTTAAACTGCATATTCATGACATGCAACGCTTGGAAATTAATATCCTTGCTTGTATATGCTAGTATAGATACAAAATGATTTATTAGAGCAGTGATTTATTGAAAAGCACCTTGAACCTTTATCTGGAAAACAGCACCTCCTGTAAAAGGCCTGACCTCGAAAACGGAATTACACTTTGCTGTATTTGCTGAGATATGTAAGCCATGACATATCAACAAATAAAAACAGTAGTTAGAGTATTCAAAACATCAAGTTGTTTTTTTTTTTTTAAAAAAAAAAAAAAAGTGCAGAGGAAATTGCTATTACTCATACATATGAATATCTCTTTGAAAGAGGAAGCATTAAGCAAGTCCCCACTGTTCCTTGCAGACCTGACAAACTCAAAAAAATGGTTTGTAACAAAGTGCTTACTTACAAATATAGGATGTTCTGTCTCACTCAAAAGTAAGCATCCTTCATCGCCTCTGTTCTCCCTGACCATTGCCAATCAAGGTCAACCAGCCTTAGTAGTTATCAGCACAAAGTTACTGATTTAGGTCACACAACCCCCACTGAATTCAGTCATAGAGATATGAGAAAGGAAAATAAGACTGAAGAAAACAACCTCTACAATTTCCAATGAGTGACATTTAATCTTAAGGAGAAAAAGCAGTAATTTTTCTGTATTGGGAAAAATTATCTCTTAGCTATACAGTAACCAAGCTGCCCTTTCATCTTTGGAAGCTGTATTTCTAAAAGTAAGTTGGTCCATAGTATGTCGGTCAAGCCAGCACCTTTAAGAGCAATAAATTCACATTAAAACTATTCACGTCACTTTGCTGTAATAACTGACCTATTGGTCCTTTGTTGCCTTTGAATTTCCTCCAACTACAACCAACACCAAATGCTTCAAAAGCAAAACCTTGAGCAGAATTAATGGGAAGTAAGTTTCATACTATTCCTTGACAAAACTGAAATTACATCCTGAAGTAAGACAGTTACTTTTATCCTGGCCTGTAAAATCAGCAATATTACATATATCAGCCTGTTATCCAGTTCTTAAAAGAACCTTCCTATCTCCCTCCAAACACAGAGATAGGAGAGTGGTGTACTATAGATGACTATGGACTACAGGAAGTCTTACTACTTTCACTTACTTATTTCACTTTTGGTCATCCTGAGTCTCATCATGGGTCATTTCTGGTCCCTAGGTAGAGAAAGATGAAGAAGCAATCAGAGAACACTTCGTTGTTATCATTCCATCAGCAAAAGCCTGTTTATATCTAATAAATTTATCTGTTACACGAACACTATCTTGTAATATATTCAGGTTGACATATCTCATCCTACAAACTACACAAATGGTAATAGTTAATTTAGAAAAACATTTAATGCAGTATCAGTTGCAGAATGTGAAATTGCTTTACCATTATTATTAGCAACTATTTACTCTCAGGTAACTGCAAAGTATACTACCATTTCAAACACCTCTTGGTGAGCTTGCCTTAATTCTTGCTGTCTCTCCATGCATTCATCCTGATGCTTTACTTTGAGCCTTGTAAGGTGTTTGCTTAAAACATAACAGACTTTCTTCCCTTACTTTGCAGTTATTTGCTTTCCCTCAGAGGGTTTATGGAATGCTACAGCCTAGGAGGATGAAAGATTTTTTGAAAGATGAAAAGGATGTTGTGAACATGTTTATCCACTAATCTTTAGATGTATCTTGAGAGGCATTGTATTAAGGTGAATCAAAGTTTTGCCAAGGTTATTACAGAAATCACTATCATGGCTACTCTCTAAAGCCCTTGAGTGAGCAACTGGCTCACCTCTTCAGAAACCGCACTCAAAGGAGCACACTATTCTGGCAACGGTTCACAATTACAAAGTTAAGGCATACCCACTTCGATGCTTTTTTTTTTTAAATTCATTTTGGGGCTACCTATAGATGTCCCACTTGCTCAGTTGGAAAAATGACTTCTCAACTCTGCCATTAAGCCACCAATGTAAAGTGGCAGTGTTCTGTTAAATACGTGTTGTATTTCACCCACACGTGGCTGCTGATGGGTAAAGAAATTCCTTTGCATACGTGCAAAGGATTTAAAGTCTCACCAGCTGCCAAAATGCTAGGTTAGCTGTAGCTAAATCTAAACTAGGGGTACTCTAACTATATGCCATCTTTGAGTGTGGATCCCTTATAGAAGAATGATCTGAATCAGCATTTTTGGGAATCTACTTTCAATGACTTCTAATACACTTGAGATGCCTAAATTTCATTTCCTTAAGGACTAGTGGTTTGATTATGCAGCTATCCCAGTGTTAAACAGCTTCTTTCTTGATTATTTGTGATTGTGTCTCATCTGTTACTGATGGCGCCTTCAAGAGGGAAAGATGATTCGGCAAACACTAGGTTACAAGTCTTGATTCACGCTCCAGTTAAAGCGTTAGGAATCTCTCCACTCATTTTTCTAAATGTCTCATATGGCCCTGTTGTACTTAAGAATATCTGTGTTCTTTCCTACCTTTGATGAGAGCACCTTTAAGAAGTACCGTTGATTCCAAGTGCTTTATTTAACAATAAACTTGATGTTCATTTCCTGCTTCTACGACACTCCAGCCCTAACATGTTGCACTCTTTCACACCTATACTCGCATTGCTGTTGGGACTATGACTACATGTGTCTAAGAAACAAAGATACTGCACATTACAATCTTAACTACATGGTCTGATTTCTTTTTTGCCCTTCCCTCCCAAACAATTGTTAGTCATTTATGAAACAAAGCTGTTTTTCTTCTGTTTGCAAATAACTCTGTCACTGCATTTAGGCAAATGTATCGAGGGAAAATGCTTTGAATTGAAGACTTTGGGAGATAATGCAGGCTCTGCATTAGCTAGAAAATTACTGACACTTCATTGTATGAGGGATGCTGGTTTTTAAGTGGATACTTCACCTTTTAAAGGGCTCATTACAATGTTGGCTATACACTCCACCATTACCCAGTTTTTTTCTGTCATCAACAACAATGGAAAGCAACAACACTGTTCTAAAGCTCTAGAGACATTTCAGCTGCTGATGGCTTCTAAGTAGTGAAAATAAAACAGCAGTTTCTCATTCCTGAGTAATTTTATGCTTTTCATAGTTGGCTCTCTTGGTTCTTTGTCTGTAGTCTAAATAATTTGTCAAATGCCCCACCCAGGACTAAAATGAAAATACACCCATAAAATATGTTGGAAAGGAAGGCAGCTATTAAAATATTCCTTTATTTAAAGAAAATTAGACCAAGATCTATTGATCGTAGTTTTGTCTCTTTCTTAACATTCATATATTGTAAATTCAATGTTAGCAGATCATAGGCAGCTACTCTATTTTGAAATAATAACTAACAATGACAGTAACACAAAATTTTATGTCTCTCCTGAAGAAAAAAATATTGACATGGCAGTAATGAAAACAAACAAAAACAAACAAACAAACAAACAAACAAAAAACTTAGGTCTGCTTTTTCCATAGCTTCATATAAAAGATTCTTCACTGTAAGGGTTTATTTCACCAGTGATCTCTGCAGGAAGAACAGAGCTACAGATGAAGTTAGGCACTGCCATCAGATTTTTAATTGCTTGTGTATGGACAAGCCAATTAGTGACTAGCAATAAGTCATCAGGTGCAATTGAAAGGAATATGCAATCTGGCTTCCCCTTTCTCAAGAGGCAGTTATCTTCTCGTCTATTGCAGCTATAACTTGAAACTCCTCTGCAGTTGCCATCTGGCATATAAGTGTGGATCTGGGCTTAAATGAGAAACAATAAAGATAGATGAAAGCCTTGATGCTTTGCACTGCACAGTGCTGCTTTTTAGAAGATCCTTTATATTAAATTATACTGAAATCAAGATTTTGAGCATTATATTTATGCCTCATCATATCATTTTTAAGTTTGTATAAAACAGATTAAATAATCCTCTAGCCAAGTCATTAAAAACTAGACTGGTGAGGGCTGAGACAGAAATCCCTTAGCTGACAAAATGAGAATAGAAACAAAGAAAGAGAACTTTGTTTAAAAATGGTTAAAATGTGATGTTTGTATTGCATTTAATGTTTATGTTTTAAGGCACATTACTGTGTTTTTAAAAAGTATCCAAATATTATTTTTTATTTTATTGAAGCAATATCATGTATCACTGACTATTGGGACTATGAGAGGGATGGCAGTGTTAGCTGTAGAGGAAAGGCATCTGTTTGGCGGTAAGGTGTTGCAGCTGACCAACACCTGCACAACACTTTCTGCTGATGATTTCTGCTTCTGATGAAATTGTATGACTTTGTAACAGCATGGGTGCCATCACTGCATGCACAGAGAGGATGTTCTTGCAAGAAGACTGATACTGTAATGCATACTCAAAATGCAAAAAACACACTGCTGATCACTTTTGTAAGTTTCCCCCTTGTTTGTCCGCAAAAATCCTGGTGTACTAACTGTACGTTCAGTAATGAACAGGAGAGAAGAACAAAGGGAGGTCACCTGGTGAAAAAACAAAAACAAAAACAAAACAAACAAACAAAATACTGTTTCTAGAGTTTTCTCCCAGAAAATGGCAATGAACTTGAGCACTTCAGCAAACCTATGTGGCTACGGCAGCAGGAACCAAAGTCTGGATTACCTCTATTACTTAGAATGGGAAAATGATGAGCCTTCATAGCAAGTCCTCTCAGATAAGCAATAGTGAAATCCACGTATTATACCCATTTTTCTGTGTTACAAGACTCGGCGTTATGGAAAAGCTATTCTAAAAATTACAGAGCTCCCCAAAAGATGACAGCTCTGTCTCACAACAAATCTTCAGGTTTTGAAATAATTCTTTGTTCCGCATTGAAAGAACACAAAGTCCTCTTGGGATCATTGTAAAAGCGAATTGCATCAGAGTTCCAATTTTATAAAAACCCATGGTTTCTAGTAATAGACTTGTTTTCTTTTCTCCCTGCCCTATCTGTGCAAGTGATCAGTGAGCACTATACAGTCAAAACTTTATCAGAACAAATATGCCACCATGATAGAATTCCATTTTGACCGATGATGTATTTTAACTTAAAGTAACTAAATTAAAATTACTCCATTAAATTCAGGACTGTTCACTGCACTTTAAAGAAAATCTTAATGTCCAAAGCCTGGTAATTCCTCCCAGATATATCAGTGTAAAGTTAGAAGGGTTCTGCTCAAGAAGGCAGAGATGCCAGTTACTCTCATTGATGAGTATAGAAATGAATGTTACTTTTGGATCCCATTTTGTTCTTGGTAGACAGACCTAAAGTTTATGCTGTATTCTCCTTACAACCTTTTTTACTACTGGAGTTCCTGCTCCAGTGGGATGACTTAGACCTCCCCATTTACTGCTATTCTCGCGGCAGTCTCCCACCTCCTCTTTCTTGCAGGCTGCCGCCTCCCAGCACAGGGCCACCTTACCGGGCCGCCCCAGCACGCAGAGATGCATGCACCATGTCCCAGAGATGGGCTGCTTCACGGTGAGAAGTGTTTCTTTCCTCTGCTGGTTTGCCCTTGTACCACAGTGGGTACATTACAACTATTACATACCAAACTTCCAGTGATGCAAAAATTTTATATACAGAAAAGCCAACATTTGACAAAAATAATGCTGTGGTTTCCAATACAATAATTAAAAATACCTGCTGGAAAAACTCTGTAGATTACGGAGGAAGTAAACAGTAGCACGTTAACACTCAGCAACAAATATTCCAGTGTGTGAAAATTAAAGCGAAGGTCCCCAGTACCTTTATAAAATCCACTTAAAAGGAACGCTAAGTTATTTATATTGAAAAACTGACACTAATTCTCTTGGACTGCATATATGGTGTTGTTATTTCCACACATGATCCTGAACAATTTTTTTAAGAGTGATTATATCATCAAACATAATCCCAATGCTGAGATTATATCAACAAATAATACCAGTACGCTGGATAGATAATTCGGAGTGCTATCTGAAGCATTATGAAAACAAAGAGCTATTACAACTTTCCTAAAATGCAAAATACAAGGATGCAAAATCAATGTTCAAAAGCAAAAGACAAAACGAATGGAAGACAATGCCCTACTAAGATATACTGATGAATATTGACAGGATTTTACAAACAGCGAAGGATTAGCGGGAGAGAGAAAAACAAAAAATGCATGACATTCTCTAATAAAAGAAATAAATGAATGTAACATGAATTTTCTGTTCAGTTCACCTGTGACAAAAAAGAACACTTTGATGGTCATGGAGCCTAAAACAAGTGAGAAATTTTTATTTATCTGCTTTTCAGCATTTGTATTTTGTCTTTCAGACAAGTCTTCCATGCAGCCAAGTAAAAGTTTTACGATTGTTCTTTGAGCCCTTTTTAGTGTTTGTTTTTGTTTTTGTTTTCTTCTTCTTCCTTTTTTTCTTTTTTCTTAGCTTTCAAATAAAGCACTGTGTGTTGTTCTCTACTGCGGCTCATTTATCTTCTGCAGCTTCAGAGGAATATAGTCCATGGGAGTTTGCATTGCTTTGTTTCTATACTGCATTTTAGCCTTTTGATTTCTAATGTTTGCCTCAGTAATAATGGATTTGCTAATGTTTGCCTTTAATTCTAATAGCAATCAAGTAACTGAATGATTTTCATTTAGAGGAAGTTAACATTTTCTTATCCACCCAGTTTGTAATATTTGATGTAATGGTCAAGCTAGCTCTAACTGCAGCATTTAAGTAATTTAAAAATAAAAGCTTGAGTGTTTACTTCATAGACTAAGCTGAGTGAATGATTGCCTTGCTGCCCGAGCCAAGAATACAAGCTAATGCTTTCCAATTCTGTTATGGAGGGCAAAGGTTAATGAACATTTCTCTCATGTTTCTCTTCTCTATCTCTTCCCAACTGATTTTTTTTCAGACCTGAAATATGCATCAGTAAAGGCCGGGTGCCAAGAACTAACAGATTATGCTGACTTGCCGTGCGGCTCTTTGGCAGATTTTACAATTACAAGACCCAATCCTACAGCCTTGATGCGTGCACAACTCATGCAAGACCCTGGGAGCTTTGAGTCTCAAGAGCTGCAGCTAATGACGAATTTTGGTACAGCCGCAGATTCTGAGCATCCGGGGCACCTTTGGCTTGGGATTTCATACTCGCAGTTTTATACCCTGATGTGGGTATTCTAAATTGTGTTTCTCACTTAAAAGTCGTAGAATAGAAACAGAATGGTATCGTTGCTCCAAGCTCCCACTGGAACTGGCCCAGAATTGAAACCCATGAAAACACACCAGCAAAATAAAGATCAGGACCTGGTCTGGGGATTACCATTCTCTTTGAGTAATTGTAAGAACACGACAAGATTCCGTAGTGGTAACTTGGTCTTAATTTAATTGCTGGAATGGAGAATGGAGAACATGATTTGGATCAGATCTACTGATCTGTGTGTTTACCATCAGCAAATAATTCTAGATATAACTCAGTTCTGAAAGCATTTATTTATTAAACAGTCTCTAAAAGTTTAATAAGAAATGGAAAGCTTATATTTAAAGGCCACAGTCAAGAAATGCTTATTTTAACGATTATGGTTCAGCTTACAACAGAACTGGTGAAGGCCAGATCCTCAGCTAGCGGAGTTCCCCCTGCAGTCACTGGAACTGCATTGTGTCAGCTCTGGTGCTTGCCCTTAGTGCTCAAGCTTAATGCACAGGATTTAATCTTTATTCCTTTCTCTTTTGTTTTTTCTTTCAATTTATTTTCTTTCTATTTCTTTAGTAAATGAAGCACAGTATTTCCTGTTATAGGAAATTTTATTTATTCCCAAAACACATGACAGTAATTTAAAATATATAAAGCGGAGGTTTTAATTCTAGCTATTTAGAACAAGCTTTATATGCTTAGTAAGCCTGCTCAGCAAAAAACAAATGATCCATTTTGGTCTAGGATGTCAGCTTTATGAAGTTTTTAAAAATGGCCTTTTCTCCCTCAACGGAAGTTGGGAGAATTAATGTTCCTATAATGTTGTAGATTTAGCATTAGGAAGAAAGGCCTAGAAACACTAATATTTATATACGCTCTAAAGCAAAACACTTTAAACACTTATCTGCATTTCTTAAACTTCTGCCTTGCCTGGGGAATTTAATTTATGATTTCAGACTTGCTCAAGTTGTGCCTAGCGAACATACCCTGCTTCCAGTCACAAGCCAAAGATCCAAATGCTGAAACCATCCCTCGGCCAGCCACGGATCTGAAGGACAGCTCCCGTCCTCGCTGCGACAGCCAACAGCATCTTTTACATGTGCATTTCACACAGCAAAGATTTACAATCCTATTTTACATATACATATATTTTGTCAATATATGTATATTGACTATAATGTCAAGTAAGAGGAATACTTGTGTTTCAACACTATGATAATTAGGAGATCTGGGGTAGATTACAGAACTGACCGGTGAAATTCTGACATCCGGAGGCGCTGGATTTCACGTTGCTGAGAATTACATGTAATAACCGAGGGACTTGAAACCCTCCGGACTCCCCTCTTCTCTAGGATCCCTTTAATGCCTACTTTACACCACCGGTGTGCTTTGCAGACATTCAGCAGCCGCTGCGGAGCAAGGAGGCCGTACGGTGCCCCCCACCAACCCGAGAACGCCGAGCTCCGTTACCCCGGGCCGGCAGAAGCCGCCACAACCCCGAAGCCGCGGCCTGGCCGCGCGGCCCGGGCCCGTCCTGAGGAACACCCGCAGGGCGCCCCGCGCCCGTCTGCCAGCCCGCCGGGCCGCGCTGCGCTAGGGCGGCGGCAGCGGCAGGGGCAGCGGCAGGGGCAGGGGCAGGGGCAGGCTCGGGCCGGGGCCGGGGCCGGGGCCGGGGCCGGGGCCGGGGGCTTGTCCCGCCGCTACGGGTGGGGGCACTCGCGGGCCGCCGCAGCCCGTCTGGCCCCGCAGCCGGGGAGGGGAAGGCGGCCGCGCTTCCCGGGGGGATTGCGGGAAAAGTACGTATCCGGGAGCACACGTGTCTGTGTTTCTGTATGTATAGAGCCAGTTAAAGCTAATGAGTGAGTCTGGGCTTTTCTTCTTTTTCTTTCTTTCTTTCTTTCTTTTTTTTTTTTTTAAACACTTACTAAAATGTCAGCGTTAGGACAAGCGGCCGTCCGTGGTTACGTGTATTTGTGTGTGTGTATATATTTAGGCTTTGGCTTCGCTGTGTAACCGTGCATCTGCCTCCTCTACGTCAGCCTCAGAGGTCATTATCCCCTCTTGTGCAACAGCTGGTGTTTGGTTTTATAACTGATCCCTGGTGCTGGGTTATTCCGAGGCTTCGGCAGGCACTGCGCTGTGTCACAACTGTGTTGGCTTTAAGCACAGTAGCAATACAGGCTGTGGTTTGCTCATTCCTCAGGCGTTACAGTTTGCTATTTAAGACTAGTTACAGTGCTCAGTTCTGGCAGTAAGTTAGCTGTATGCCTTTAACTTCAGAAATGCTGGGTGTAGAATTGAGCTGAGGTTCAGTAAACTTGTTAGCATTCAGCCGATCTGCGAGTGTTTGTGAAAGGCCTCAGGGAAGCACAGGGGTGTCCGAGGGGCACTGAGGACACAGGAGTGAGTCCTGTCAAAGGGGCATTTGAGCTATACGAGGCTCTGCCTTTTTAATGCTGTTGTTGAGTGTAACGCACCGCTCTGCAAAATGCTGTAGAAGTCTCTCTGTTCATCAAACGTTCTGTGTTTTTCTTAACAATACGAAGAAAGAAACTAAGAAATTAGCCTTTAAGCTTAGAAATATTATGGAGAGCTCAAAAACCATAAGAAGTGTCAGACTAACAGTCTGTCCAGCCTAGTGGTTTGTCTTGGACATCAGAGAGGAGAGACGATTTAGGGAAACTGACCCAGCCACTTGCTTCCCCTTGTGTTCTCAGCTGCCAGCCACATTTCACGAGGTCCTACATGCAGGTATCCTCTGCACTTTTGTCTGGTTTAAATTTTTTTTTTTTGCTTTCACTGACTGCTTCCTAGATCTAGTATTGCAGGAAGAAGCTCTGCTTTCAGCTTTGTAATACTCAGCCCTATCCTCCCCCAAGCTCCTCTCCAAACCAAGCAGTTGCAGGCATCAGTTTGCCTCCCTGGAGCAGCAGTAGCCACACTCACTGGGTCTTCTGAATTGCCCTTTGAGCTGAGACCAGAATGCTCCCAGCAATCAAGATGTGGGCCCAGCCAGGTTTTCTTAGTGCTAAAAGGATGCCCTGTGATGGTCTCAGTACCTTTCCTCATGATGCCCAGCGTTTTGTTGGCTTTTTGGCTGCCACTAAAAACCAGAGGAGGTGTGGTCAGGATGTTTTCAGGATAATATAACTGAATGGTTATTAATGCTAGCTTCAATGATTCTAAAAATTTCAAATAGGGTGATAATTGCGATTATGCAAGGGGATTTTGAAAATCAGTAGTAATTAGGTAACTCGTTTGGATAGAGCTGTTTCAGAATCTCACTTTGTTCTTTGTTTAGATAGAAATCCCTGTACAGATGAAATATACTTAAAGGCAAGCAAAGCATTTTGGATGATAGGCAAGCCACATATACGTTTGTTTAATTTCTTTGAATTTTTGATTGTACAAGATGAGGCAAGTAGAAATTCTAAGTTGATTATCAAATACAAATATAAAGACAACAAGCTATGTGATCTCCTGTGCCTAGAAACCATTTACTTAAGCAGCCTTATTGCTATGCAAAGTCCTCACTGATACTAGTCATATTCATAAGGCAGTGTAAGAAGTGCATGTAATGCGTTTCATTTGGATGGCTTAGGTGTTGATTGCGGACAGCCTTCTCACTGTCAGCTGTGCTCCACTTAGGGACACCTGAATGCTACCAAATCGGTGGTGGGGTGGGACGGGGGTGTTTCATTTCAAACAGTAGCTTTCTGCATTTGGTATTAACTGCCAAATGAGAAGACCTATCATGCTGTTAACAAAGTGAGCAGTTCTGTGTATTGTAGGATTCCTTTTTGCTGCCTGCAGGTGGTCAGGTAAACTTCAAATTATAGGCAGAGAGCCTTTAGTTAAGTTCTTCATTTTATTCTAATTCTTTACTTTGATAGAAGATATCTTCTGTGTAACTGTAGAGCTGCTGAAATGTTCTTTCATCGCTCCCCAAACTGTGCCATGAGTTACTTTCTTCTGATGTACTAGACAGCAAATAGTTATCCCGTTTTGGAACAGGCAAGTGAGCAGTGCAATTAGAGATGTTGTTTTACTTCTGGTCTTGCTGCATGTTCTGGAAATCCTGCTTTACCCTGTGCTTGCAATAAGCGATTATTTCATGGCCAAGTGTTTTACAGTAGTGGATTGAGGGGCTCCATTTGTTTCCTGCTTTCTAAAGCCTGCTTTTGGTGATTGAACATGCTTTATTTGTTACGTAAATGTCTACCATTTGTGTGCAGCTTGTATTTTTGTTACCAAATTTGCCTTAGGTTCTGCTAAATGTATTTTGCTAATTGTAAGAGAACTGTGGAACAAGTTGATAGGAAAGAAATCAATCTGGCTTTGCAAAGGGAATTGTTGAAGTCATATAACAGTTTGTGGTGACAAACAAGCCAATGCTCCATCTAAATCAGCAATTTGTTCACTTAAAATTAGTCATTCCAGGTCGCAGTTCTGCTTGTATTCTCTTTTCCAGAAATTATTATATTGTTTCTTGTGGATAATTGAATCCTACGTGCAAATGAAAGGGTGTCTGTTGGTTGCATAAAACAACTCATGCAACAGCTGTAGAAGAGGAAAAACAAAACTTACAGGCTAGTGTGGTAAGGAAAAGGAAGGGGAAAGCAGCTGAATGTTAGGTGATGAGAGATCATCAGGGATTGTTGGGTAAGTAATCATAAAGCCCACACTGTACTGAGTACAGGAAGACACCTGGGTCCAGTCACAGTCTCTTGAGCTTGTTGAAACACTGCTTGAAGGCTGTACTGCTGCTGTGCGGTGCATGCTGAGACCCTGTGTTACCCAGCAAGGGCTGAATGGATGTCGTGGGTAATAGCTGCTCTCTTCTTACTTCTTTCCTGTGTAGTTCTGGGCTAGTGTAGTTCTACTGGGCTTGTCAAGTGATTATACAACCAGGCGCAACTGCTGCAGGGCTATGTGTCTAAGCATTGTTGTATATTGTATGGGCAGTTACAATGAAAAGCTTAAAAAAAAAAAAAAAAATTAACAACTGGGCAGTATTCCCTGAGAAAATAGAGGAGCAATGTAATAGCAATATGCAGCGGTTTGTCCTTACAAGCTTTTTTTTTTTTCCTTTTTTTTTTTTTCCCTGCTTAAAAAAGAGAGTAGATAAATGCGACTACCAGGAAATACTTGGTAAAATGCACTGTACTTGCCTTGTAACAATAGGTGAGCTTGCTGTTGATGGCTGTGAGTGGTCTTTTTTATGTCCGTATTCCTGTTCAGGCAATAGGGCACCTAAGAATATGAACTGTGCAGGATGAGGGTCCAAATTAAGAATACTGAGAAGAAAGAATCCTATTGTGGGAGCATGTTTACAGACATCTTAATGGCTAGACTCTGAGGACCAAATGCTGGCATATTCCTGAGTGTATTCATGGTTATAAACCTGCAAGAACTCACAAGTCTTTTTTTTTTTAAAAAAAACAACTTCTCAATTATTCTCTATTTGGGCCACAGACACACTGTAGTTTTCTGTCAGTTTTTTTTTGTCCACGGTTAGCTCTTGGGTTACTACCATTTGCTGGGGAAATTACTGCCTGGATAAGCTTATTTACTTTTTAATGTTGTGGTTGATTTGAATTCCCTGGCACCATCTTGTGGGTGTTGAGATTAATGTTTTCTTAAGGTTATATTAAGGAATTCTGCTGCCCCAGTTCTTTGCACTTTAAAGGCACTTAAGCAGTCACCGGATTCAATTTTTGCATGTATTTTAGACTGGGTGATTCCTGTGGTCATTTTATTATTTTTCATTTTTTGTCCATGTGTGCTTTTCACTCAGTTTTAGTGCCATTCAGTCCCAGTTTCTTCTTATCAGTGGAGTGGAAATTGGGAATGGAAGTTAAATACAGAACTAATTTTTTCTTTGGAAATAAAAAAAAAATATCAAAAAGACAATGAGTGTAAATCATAGTTAAGTTGATTTCAGAGACATAACTGCACCAAAAAAACTAAAAATTTACACTGTCAAACTCAGATACTAGCTAAAATCTGAGCTAAGAAAGGTGTAGGTTTATACTTAGGAACTTTTTTTTTTTTTTAAAAAAAAGGCAGTATTAAAACGTGTTGTTGGCTTTTCTGTGAACGGGTATTTGCCCACTGATACAGCCTGAAATAAAGCAATTGCAAGAAGAAGGCCTCATACTGTGATGTGGAGGTTTCTAATCTCAGGAAAGGAAGAGACAATTTGGCAGAGGCCGCTTTCTCTATTAGCCCCCCAGGCATTTGGGATTCGGGACATGGACTCCCTGCAGTTTTCTGTGAGGTTTCTTGTCCGTGGATAGCTTTTCGGTCACTACCATTTGCTGGGAAATTACTGCTTGGACAAAGCAGAAGGGAAAATGGCGAGTACCCCCAAATTAAGCCTATCTAAAGCAAAAGAGCCCAATGCACTACTAAAGACAATATTTTATATGCGTTGGGCCCTTTTCACAGATACATGTAGGGGAAGAAGCTGGTTTCTGTGAGGCTGTATAATCTGTTGCTCTAGTGGAGCCTGCAACAGGCTTGAAGATGTTTAGGTTTGCTTATTTTTTTTTAATCTGGTTTAGAAAATGCAAGTCTCACCACAGTTTCTAACTAAAAATCTGGCTTTAAAAACATAAATAGGGGCTACTTCATCCTTCTGATATGCTAAATATGATAGAAAATCGTGTGTTCTATCATGTAGTCTGTTAATGGCTCTACAATGCAAGTCATGAAAGATTTCATGAAATGAAGAAAGAAACCAAGTGCACCTGAGTCATTGGAAATAACAATAATGTGATCCATCATGTGGCCCTGAAAAAGCCATTTTAGAGGATTAGAGTGTCATATTAGGCTATGCAGAATATTTATAGCCACCTTATAAAATTCTTCATGGCTTGAGTGAGTAACTTCTTGATAAGTAAATAAAATATCACCCTACATTGTACATTTTTCATATTTTCTCTTACCCAGATATTTACCTGTATATCCCCACCTTCCGCTTTAATAATGAACATAACATAAATATGTCACTGCTGTGGAGGATTGCTTTGAAGTGAAAGCACACATTGGGCATGTAGTCACCGGAGTAACTTCTGTTACAGCAACGGCTCCTTTTAGTAATAGCATGAGAAAATCTCTGGTATCTGATCATGTTTTTAAGGGATATTTGTGTGCTATGGTTGGCTATGACTTGGGTCAGCTAGTAAAGTATACTGTTGTTTTCTGACTTTGAGAATGTGTCTTACAACCATAACATCCTTGACATCACCTCGTAGAACTCACTGGGCTCAGCTAAATAAATTTCTACGAGGTAATGAGGTGGCCTAGTGAAAGAATGGACGTGTGCAGCTTTGAACTTGTTCAAATCTAAATTTCATATAAACTAGTCTAGATTTACCCTTGTGGGAGGAAATAACACTTTTATCCTGTGCTAGAATTTGGTTTCTTTCTGTTCTTTTCAGAAACTGTACTCAAGGGTGAGTCTGCATCGCAGTGGGCACGTATGAGTGTCTTGTCCTCCAGTTTACTGATTTAACAGCTCATGAATCAGACTGCACTGCTCAGCACTCCGTTGTGCTTCTGATAATTAATCAGATACGGCTCTAATTACTGACTTTCAGCAGAACTTAACTGTGGTCATCTGTAACGTCATCTATTATTGATGTAGGAATGTAAGCAACAGAGGAAGAGCTTGCATTAATTCTCTAATGAAAACTGTGTTGTTTTTTCCATCATAACCTCTATCGTATCGCTTAAGTGTGGCTTCCTCATTTGAATGCATCTGTCCTTTTAAGTATAGCTGCATGGAGCCTTTCTAAACCACAGGCAGTACCCCAAGCACATGAGGTAACTGGCTTTGAGCGAGAAGACACCTGCTTGGCCAAGGCTACTGGAGCACATTGGCAGGAGGGAGCGTGCCCAGCCCTTGTGCAGAAGTGCTCACCAGAGGGAGCCATGCGCAGTTGTTGCATGAAACGTGAGCCTGCTGCTACAACTCGTCTTCTGCAAACCCTGTTCTTTAACTTATCCCTTTTGTCATCAAAAACAAAAGCTATAATGCTCTGAAGTGGCATATCTGCACGCTGTCTATTCAGAGATGTGCTTTTACTTGTTTCTGTTACTTGTGAATTTTGAGGACGGACAGCAAAGATGAGAAAAGGTGTTAAATTTTGCCCTCGTGTCAGGAGGGAAGATGAATTGTCACAAGATGTATTGATAAAATGTACTTATTTTATGCAAAAATCAAATGTGGTTGTTTCTTCTAAAAAAAATAGCTTTAAAAAAGTGAATTACTAAGCTCAAATATACAAATTAATATACTAATTAGTAAGAGTGATGAAGCAGAAATTTTAAATGACTTGTCCCCAAGGTTTCTATCGAATGCTTCCAAATTATTTGAAAATAGGTGAGGTCTTACTGTAGAAATAGCATAGGCAGTAAAAAATGGCATATCAGCAAAAAGAAAAAAAGTGAAGTTTGTTAAAGCAAGAGATACAGATGCAAGGCTGAGATGTAAAAGCTCTTTTTTTCTTTTTCTCCTAATGCACTTTAAGTACTTTCTTTTAGAATTCTGAAATACAGATTTGTGGAAGATGTTTAGTTGTATGTAGCTTGTAGTTCGTCACAGAAGTAATAATTTCTATGAGGGAGAAGACGTGAAGTAGATCTCTACAAATCAGGTTCCTTCAGTTCTGGTATATGTGAAGCCAGGTCCAGCCTCTAAAATAGCTGAATGTTATTTCCTCTTTCACAGTTGTGGAAGTGGAAGCACAGAGATAAGGACCTGACTTCTAAAACATGCTTAATAATTGCTTTCTGCTGATTAATATTATCACTATGTTAAAACACTCCTAAAACTTGGTTACCGAGGAGGTACTAGAGAGCTTATTTTCTGTGTTGCAGCCCTCTTTTATTTGGTGGGTTCTGTCCTTTCTTCCCTTCCTGATCTAAGGGTGTTGTGTATGTTCCATAATTCTCCTACTCTGTTAGAGGTCAAGATACATATTTTGACTTAATTGGAATTTCTTTTTACAGCCTTGCCATGAAAATGAAGCAGTTGATTTACCCATATACACCTTCCTCAAAAGTACTTTGTATTTCAGCTAGACATGGGAGCAGCAACAGGAGGAAGCACTTCTGTTTTATGGGGCACCGTTAATGGAAGATGCATTATGTAGGGATGATTGCTAGGGAACAAATTCATCCGAGATCATTTATTTAACTAAGTACGTTATTGATGTTACACCTGGGTGACTTTTTGCAAACACATAGAGCAACTAATAGGTGCAAATTGGTATTAGCATATTGAAATTGATGCAGGCTTTTACTAACTACTGCTTCCTTGGTCTGACGGCCATTTGGCAAGGGAAGACAACTTATCAAAGTATTCGGGGCTGGTTTAATGGCTTACTTTTATGGAACACATGGAACAAATATATTCCCCTAGCACGATGTGCACACTCAGTAAATGCCTGATAACAGCACAGTCACCTACTTACTTGGTTGTTGCTTGTGTTCAGATGGTGAAATTAGTTAAGGGCATGTTGCTTCATGTGTAGGTAAAGTGCATATGACTCTGATTTGAATGGTTGGAGGCATTTGTAACTGTAGGAACACGGTGCTGTAGCACTTAGTGCAACTGCCACTCCATCTCGTGAGATGAACAGGTCAGGAAAATGTTACGGTGTTTCGAGTTTTCTCCTCTGCTTGATTTCTCAAGGGAGCTTAGCTGAAAAATCAGTTAAAATCAGTTGGTGTGAAGGACTCGTTGCTAGCTATAAGGAAGCCAGAAAACATACTGGGGATTCTACTAAAAAGAATAAATGGAGGAAGTGGGAAATGAAATAACTTTTCTTCACTTCTTTAACAATATGCTATACTTAATTTTGCTTGGGGAATTGGTATCTTAAAATATACTCAGGGAGTACTCAGAATCTAAATAGAGCGTTCACTCCAGCTGGAGTGCTTTACCAGAAGTCTTCCTTCTCAATCCGAAAGAGAGGCGCACAGAACACTTCCTTGGGGATGCAGCTTTCCGCCCTTTCCAGCTTGAAGTGATCCCAAACTGATGGACTTCTAAGCAGCAGAGAAAGACTTAGCTATTTTGAATAGGAAGGAGAGAGCACTCTGTCTTGAAAACTTGAAAGCTTTCTTTGGAACCTTAAAAGCTTTACTGTGTACCTGTTGAGTAACTTCAGGTTACAGTACATAGGGATACTAGGAATAAAAGTACTGCTGTTTTATTTTTTATTTATAAATTTATATATATGATGTGTACATATTAATAAATATATTCTAGAATGCCTCTTTACTACCTGTTTGCCATTAGTGTATTTTTATTTGATCTTTTTTTTTTTTTTTTTTAATCTCCATTAGCAGTACTGTCTGGTTATCATTGAGAATTACAGGTTGAAGTCCTTCCCTAGAGGTATAAGCGAGTCAGAGCTGCAATCAAACCATCCAAGGCATCTCTTTCAGGTGAGAAATAAAGAATTAAAAGTGTATAGAGTTAAAAGTGTCTCTAAAAAAATAAATTCAGTTATAACTTCCAACACGCCAAAGGAAAGCACAGCAAAGGAAGCATAAGCTATGTTTCAGTGGAACAGAAGAGAGGATGGCAGAGCCCTTGCTAGAGCTGCTTTTGATAGATGTAACTGGGAAGACAGGGTATGTATTGGCCCCCTGAACACGAGAGTAAGAGGGGTGCTGCCTGATACTGCCTACAGTCTGGAGCTGTATGAATACTACTGATTTTAGGTTCTCATGTAATACTATCCAAGCCTACCTGCAGGGCTGGTTGCTGAGCAATGTCATTATAGTTATTACTGTAAAAAGTTTCTGCTTCCAGGAAATTCTTAGTCTAGAACTAATTACTTTCTTATTGAGAGTTCAACATTGACTAATCTGAGGCAACAGAATTAATACAGCTGGAACTGCAGGAGAACGCTTAAATGTTCTGGTAACAATCTGGTTTCAGTTCATCAGATAGTATTTTTTTTAACCTTTTTCAAGGCAGAAAGATGTTTTTCAATAAAATGAAGATCTACTTATAGAACTTGTGATACTGAAGAAAATTCTTGAGTTTGCTTTTGTTCTGAATAAAGAAGCTGTAAAGCTTGCATACAGCCCTCATGTATGAGTTTGTTAGTGTCTCTACAGGGTTAGTGAACCAAAGCGGAGGGACAGATTGCTGTGAAATGTGCTTTCCACAGCTACTGCAATTGTAGACTATAAAATTGCTGCTAAATTTCATTGGATCTCCAGCCACTGAGTCTTCTCACACCCCTGTATATTTCCCTTAGCATGATGAAATAAGAGAAATAAGTGGGGGGGGGGGAGGGAACTTAATATGTGTATTCAATGCTAGACAATGAACTAGTACGTATGCTTCAACTAATTTTTTCTATTAAAAGTTTGCAAACTGCCAACATTTCAAAAGTGGAAATATTAAACCTTGTTGCTGGGTGCACCAAATGCTGTTAAATGGTGCAGTCCAAGACTTCAGAGTTAAATCCTGCAGTAAATTCTATAAATGAACTGATAGAATTTGCAATTATGAAACATTAACTGGGCTTTATTTTAACCATTATCGTGAAATTCTTCTAAGGAAGTAAAGGGAAAAATTATGTAGGGAAACATAAGGACTCAGACCAGCGAGCGGTGGGCTCTGAGCTACAGTGCTTTGGTACACTGCAGCTAGGGAACCTGCTGGACAGAGCACAGAATCGATACCGGGCTTGGTCTGTTTTGGCCCAGGACTGGGTTCTGATGTTTGGGAGGCAGTAGTCTTCAGTGCTATGCGTGAGTGTGAGCATTGTCGGGTTAATTTCAAGTGCCAAGAAGACAGCCTATCTGAAAACCATCATCATAGGCACATATGTAGGACACAACTGTTTGAATCATGCCTGGTATATCTTGGACCAATTGTAAAAAGAGTTATGCAAATAAGGAGCACCAAGCACAGTGACTAACTCAAACCAGCTTTTACTGCAGCAAGGCTCCTAACAGGATTGCTCCCCACCTGTTATTCTTGTATCCATAGCTCTATAATGTCCCCTGTGTTTTCTTGTAACAGCTATAGTTTCTCTTCCCTGCTGTTCCCTATCATTGATCCACCATCACTTGCTCTGCCATCCAATGAAGAAACTGAGGAGGCAGTTGCAGATCATGTTTGAAGTATGTGCAGACTGGCTGCCTGGCCACCAGCCACTGCCTGCCTGCCTCTAAGGAAGCCAGACCTGTAGGTTTTGGTGTTACATGTGGGTTTTTGCCATATGCTGCACAGGTCCCATTTAAGAACTTAATTAAAGAAAAATAAAGTGCTTTCGACAGGCTTGCAGGTTCTAAAGTTATTAATAGGAGGTTGACAGAAAGACAGCACAAAGATGTTTTCTGGTAAGAGCAGGTTAAAAATAAAAGCTCAAAACTCTGACAGTTTTGTATAAATGACTGTATGAATTTCTAAAAACACTTCATAGCTATTTATGTATATAGGGAAAAAGAACCTGTTGATGCTCTCCTAACTAGTATAAAAGAATGTGTGCTTCTGAGCTAATACTTTGTGTGTTGCAATGATGCAGCAAACTGAACTTCTGATACTTTACCAGTGCTTCAAGAATGCATGGTTCTGAGAACAGTGCTGCTTTTGTTTTGAGGAACAATGGGAAGACTGCTCTTTGTCAAGTTTGTCTTTTTTCATTTTTTTTTTTTTCTTTAGGCTGGAATTTTAGTGTTTTGATGTCAATGAAGAGCAGGATACCTCTCATTCTTCTAGCCTGTGGCTCCTTTAACCCCATCACAAATATGCATATGCGTTTATTTGAGCTGGCTAGAGACCACCTGCACCAAACAGGTCAGTAAGGGTTTGTTAGGACCACATGTACGTGGTGTTTTCCTGGGAAAAGGAGGACACTTCTAACCTTTGCTAAGCCAACTGCAAAGTGACAGCTTAGCTATAATTTTATTATTTTTTGTTTGATGATTTGATATGAAGCTTTTTGTGGAATATTCAATATAGAAATTCTAGCATTACCTCTTCCTTTGACTTACTGCATTAAAAAAGGTATCACGAGTGTCCGTGCAACTGAACTGAAAACTTTATCAGCAGTTTTAGAATCATATGCATGGAATAGACTGAATCTTGTGAAAGACCTTCAGCAGTTTTGAAACTGAAAAGAAACGTTTATGTTCAGATTTTATTCTTTCATGATATGTTGTATTTTAATATGAAAAAATGTTAGAGCTAGCAGCTTTGACAAGTGGGTGAAACTGGAGAAAAGATGAAATGTTAATTATTCATTATCCTTCTTTAGTAAGAGGTACAACTTATCTCCCCCAGCAAAATAACTTCTTCAGAAAAGTGATCATAAAAGCTAGATGTCAGCAGGCTAGAAAGTTTCAGCAACAAAGGAGGAAGCTGGATAATATCAAGAACTTAAGCAATACTAAGAAAAGCTTTGGAGGAGCATTGTGCTCTAAGCTTGATAACTGCTTAATTGTTGAGGCTTTTATCTTCCTTCTGGCTGGTAAACTACACACGTACCTCTGGAAGAGGTTGGAAAGGAATCACAGCTTACTGGAACTTGATGGGGATGTTGCTAGGGAGGTTGTGCAAGAGGAACATGCATAGAAATTAATTTGGTTCTTAAACTTGCATGGGGTGGGTGCAGGAGGGAATGTGGTAAACCCTCTGGTATAGCTGTGTGGTAAGAGCTGCAGCTACGTAGTCACCATATAGTGTGAGAGTATTTTGCTTTTTCATGAGAAGAATTGCACAACTGGCTCTGTTTTTCTGGAATAGTAAAATGATACTGTTGCTCCTGGAGGACTAGAAATAAAGGGTTAAGGGACTTGAATTAGCTTTTCTTGTAATTTTATAACTCCTTTGAGTTCCCTGGTGTGCAAAGAGTAAAAAGGCAATGTGAGACCAACTGGTAATTCTCTTACATCATGTGTTACAATCAAATAACTTATTTTTTTTTACCTTGAAAGAAGGGTTTATTTGGGAAATTAATTATGATTCTGCCTGAATTGCAATTATGTCGTGGTCTGTGCCAGGGTCTCTGTAACAAGGCTCCACCCTTTACTCAGAGCAATTTCTTTAAACAGGTCTAGTGAAAATCATACTAAAAATGAAATTTTGAATGGCTGAAAAGAAATTTGTGCCTTGCTTCATGACTATAACATCAGTCCTTTGTTCTGGATAGGGTATGACTTGCATTTTGACTTCTTAGTTCAGTGTATGGGGATTTCCTCGTATAAGTACTTCTTACGCTGAAGAAAGTGAAATTTAATTACATCTGGGTTGCCTACAGTGTAATCCTTGCAGCTTTTGAATATTTAACTCAGTATGTAAAGCAAGAATCCTCAATTAGCTTGTGGGAACTTTAGTTATCTCAAGCAGAGGTAACTTTATATGAAATAACTATAAACGTGCGTGTATGTGTAGGTATGTGGTCTTTCCAGCTGTGGGGAGGGCAGTTTCTCAAACAGAAAAGGTTTGCAACATGCTATAAAAATGCCTGTAGAACCATTCCTGCCCAGAAACTTCATTGATCATTCTCTCATGGTTCCTGTCCTGTTTCTGCTCCAGTAGTGACCCAGGGAAGAACAGAAGAAACTGGAGTCTCTTGCTCAGAAGGAGCCCTAGTAGCAGAGTGGGAGCTGATAGTGGGGCTGGGAGGCCGTGGTTATACACCTCTAGAGCTTGCTTGTAGAAGTGAGGTAGTGGTCTGCCACGTTCGTGTTGACTGCCTTCGGTCACAACAAATACTGAATGCTTGAAAAAGTAGCTAGTGTGAGTACAAAATTAACTAGCATGAGAAGCGATGTTGCCAAGGCTGGAGAAATTACGTACTGCTGGTGCTACTTCCATATTTCTGTTCCACTGCTAATCAGGCAGAATTGATGAGCTGTGCAATAGCTTGGCTGCACCTGACTTCACAGTCAAGTTTTACTGTCACAAATGACGTGACTCCCCCAGTGTGCATCCTGACTGACATCTCCAGTCGTTCTCTCTGCCAGCTTTTTGGCCATCATATCACTTTCAAATGCTGTCTAATGTTACTTTATGGAGTTTGATACTTTAAGCAGCATCTGCTGTTTCATTGCCACAAGTCAAGTAATTCAACCATCTTTTGTTAATATCGGTCACCAAATCTTGTAATGCCACCTTCTAAATACAACAGACATGTCTACATGTGACAGAATAACTTAGTTTCTCTTTATCTGAATTTTTTTCTAGTCCTATCAATTTGAGTCCTCACACATAACTAGAATTTTCTCAGATTCAATTATTTGTTTTAAGATTTTCTTGAGATTTGAACTGATTGTGCCAAATGCCTTTTCATTCTGTTAATACCTAGTGTCAGATATTTTTTTCTTTGGTGGTATTTCTTATATTTGACCATTAAGTCTGAAGTGGTAGAATCAGCCTGTGTAAGATGCTCAGAACATTGTTTGCCAAATATTGCCAGCGGAGGATGCTTACATCACCAAGATAAGACCAGAAGGGATACAGGGCAAAGGAGGGGGGTGTGAAAGACAAGATGTTTCTGGCTCTGACAAAACACATGCAAGGAGGAGGAGAAGGAAAATCAGTATCTTACGAAAGGTGAGGAAAAATGTGAGACGTTGGTTGTCAAATGCAGTTCTGGGCAATGCAACTGAGAAATCCAAGGAGTTAACTAGTCACCAGAAAGTCCTGGGAATTCAGAAGCTTACGTTGTTCAAGAGCTGCACTTGATTAAAATGGACTGGTACTGTCAAAAAAGAATGAGGTCAGATTATAACTGCAGCAAGCCAACTGGAAGTCAATGCATTCATGCTGTTTTCTTGCAACAATTCTGATAACCAGAATTTTAACACAACCCAAAAAAGGCTTTGATCCTACTGTTGTGTGGTGTGTATAGCAACTCAGATATGATTAGTCTAGGATCAGATCTGCAATAGTTACTCATTGTCAATATTTACTGTATGTGCAGACATTAGTTAGGATTAACTGAAGATGAATTAAAGGAAACAACAAATCTTTAATTTTCTCCCTTTTCATTAAAAGGCTTACAGCAGTACTTGCTTAAATGGAGCACTTATTATACTAGGAGCACTATGGAGCACTAATTATACTAGGCTCTACCCTTGAAAGATACAAGGGGAGATGTGTGCGTGGCTTAGCATCCGGAAGGAATTAAAACTATTGGCACACTTTGCAGAGGTGCAAATCAAAGTATAAATCTTAAGACATCTCAAGATAAACTGCATCTCTACATAAGAAGCTTCCATTACATAAAATTCAATTTTCTCAGTTCTTATTGGTGCACACAGTTAGCTCCTAATCTTTTCCTGAGTTTAAGAAATTCAGAATAGGGTATCCTGTGAACAGAGTACTGTACCATGTTAATATTCATACTGTTAGGCTCACGATGCTAGCTTTCTCCTTCCCTTCTGGAGGAAATGCTAATTTGCATAGCTGTCAAGATAGGGTTGGTGTCTTTTTGTTGTGTGTGAGTTGTTTTGGGGGTTTTTTTTGGACAAATCCAATGAACTCTAAGAGAAGTGATATTTGAGGTCTTAGTATGAAATGTTTATTCTAGATGTGATATGTGGATATCATACAGTGTGTGTTTGAGGACTGATCGTCGTGCATCCCCAGGAACGCTCCTTCAGCAGGGGAGTAACTGAAGCCACAATGTATTTGAGAGTGGCTGGTGGCTGTCTGACTGCAGAGGTAAATCTGCATCTTAAGGCCCTGTAGTTCACTCAGCCAGGTGGATATGATTTATGTTTGTCTAGGTACTTATGTGGCATCTGTCACTACAGTCTTTGCACACCTCATCTATTTCAGTGAATGCATCTTTCAAGTACTCTGAAGTGGTGAAGGTAAAGCCATCCATCCTATGAAGAGCTATCACAAAAGATTGTCCATTACTGTTCTGATATATTTGTTGTTTGCTTTGACTTTCAATGCAATGGCAGCTAAATTGTTTACCCCTTTGATTTTCCTTCTGCTGAATTCTCCCAGGAGGTGACTGAACATAAAGTAAAAAGTTTTGCCTATTTTCTTTTCCTTTTTCATGCTTGACAATCTCTGCATACGTGTCATGGGAAGGTAAGCATAGGATGGCATCCTTTTCATGTTTTATTTGTAAGCAGTTTTGAACAACTCAGATATTTGGGATTTCTTGTATCTAGGCATATGGTGCTTTCTTTTTGTTTTCCCACCCTTCACAGCATCAAAACTGTTATTTATAAATCAAGTTAATATATTAATTTAAATGGAACAGTTAAAAAGCCTTGTATCTGTTTTCCTAACGTTAATAGCCTGAGAGTTCTGGGGGGATAACTGCTGATTTCTTGTGGGTTCAAGGGAAACCATTCCTATTACTTTCATTCAGAATTTTATTATGTGATTTTAATGTATATGTAGTCACAGAGGGCAGATTAAAGAAATAATCCAATGGACCATATTTTGAAATACAAGTGTGACTTTTTTTCAGTAAAGAAATGTAAGCTTATTTTAATGTAAGCTATGGGTGCATCTTGGAAGGTTAAAATGTGAAACTGTATTGTAAATATTTTCAACACTTCACTTCTGATAGCAAGTTTTACATCATTTTACAATGTTCTGAAATAGCTGCCACTTCCTGTCACAGAGCAGGACTGACTTAGTAATTTAGTGATTTTCTTTGTTTATATATTTAATGTTGTGTATGTACTGTGCAGTAAAATTCAAACTGCTTATCAGACTCATTTTGTTCTTAGATATGTGGGTAACCTTATGCCCTTAGAGTAGGATTAATGAAGCAGATAAAATGCTTGTTCCCAGACAAACCTTCCAAAACCCAGTCCAAAGATTTGCAATCCTGTGTCCTGCGATTGTTCGCATTATCTCTGAATATCAGTCTCCATTGATTTCATAGTGAATTGGCTCAACCCACTTCCTAGTGAAAACTGGGAATGGTTGGTCTCATTCCAAGGGAATTTGCAGTACAAATAATCATGTTATTAGCTTTATACAGGCACTTCCAAACCATCTTTCACAACATGAGCCGTTAAAAAATGGTAGGAGGTGGAATGATGCAGCATTCTCTATCAGGCAAGGCATTTTGAAATTGGTAGAACCTGAGAACGCTCAGGTTCTTCTGAGCTTCTCAGCTCCATGCAGCTGCTCACCTTTCCAAATATACCTATAATGATCTGTGACCAAGGAGCATTGGTTCTGTCACCCACTGAGGCTGAGTCCTGCCCTTTGCAGTGGTGGACAACACCAGTTAGATCAGTCTCTTGTCCAGTGCTGAAGAGAAAACTGGGGCAGTCTCCAGGGAGTGAGGGGGGAAAGAAAATAAGAAGTTAAAGCCCAGGGAATTTGGTTTGGCTTATGCTTGCAGACTTCGAATACAGGACAGAAGTCTTAGCTGAATTAAAAGCTGTCAGCTTAAGACTATTTTTTTTTCCTGTGCTGAGAGCTGTATGGTCCTTAATATCTGTTATCTGCAGGAAGGGAAAATGCATGTATTTCCAGGCTTTGATTTGGTATTGTATTTAAACAGTGTCACAGCAGCTACCAGCAAGACTTTTTTTTTTTTTTTTAGCTTACTATAAAGTGTAAACTGGGAGGGGCAAATACAAAATAATTTGGTGTAACAAATCAGGCGGATAAATGAATTGGTCTAATGCTTAAGGATAAAAATGCAAAAGAGGCCTAATGTTTTTCAGGCCGTGTTCAGCAGGGATTAAAGTTTCCAGAAACTGTTAAAACACTACTGCCTCATAGTATTTATTAAATAGCACTCTTGAAAAAGGAATATATTAAAACAATACAAGCACAACGTCCTATTGTAACCTGCTCTGGAGGTGATAGAAGGGAGAACGGTGTTGGGGTCATTCCTGCTCAAAAACATATGAAGCCTTTACAAGCTCCTACTTGAAAGAACAAAAAAGGGGGACAAAAATCTGGCGATATCTAGAGCCCAAAGAACTAAGGTTATTGAACCCTAGAATAAGAAACAAATTCTTCTCATCTAGTTTGTTTTTTTGTAGTTAAAACAACATTTTAAACAAGATACAGTTCAAAAATAGTTTTTAGTTATTACCCAACAGGACAAGCAACAACAGACTTCAAGATGACAACAAACAGCATTCCAGAGAAACAGAATGGGAAGGCAATTCTGAAGCAAGAAAGGCTTGAAACTACCTGTAATTTATGGAGCAAGAAAGAAAATATCAGAGGAAATGTAAAATAAATTTTAAATAATAATAATAAATTGAATTTAATGATTTCCTCTTTGCTTGCCTACCAGGACTGAAGGATGTATTTGAGCATGCAAACTTGTGAATTACAGAAGAGGACACAAGTTGTTTAGAGCCAGTAATAAAATATTCTCCTGTATTTTGAGCCATAAACTCATATTTTTGGTTGTAGCTTCTTATGTGTGTTATGGTTGTGTAGTGCTAAGTTGCCCAGTGGTTGTGAATCACCTCAAACTGTTATGGTGTTTGATTTTCAGTATCTTCAGTGTTAGCAATGATTCTTTCAGTTGATTTCATTTCTACTTTAGAACAGGAAGATATGACATTGGAAGCTCTCATCTCATCCAATTTATTCAGTTCTCGGCCAAAAGAGACTGAAATGTTTACAGCTCTCAAGGATATGGCAGAGCTTACTCATTCTTGGCTAGCATGACCACACCATTTTAGTTTTTACGTTTAGTACATCTGTTTGAAATATAATGGAACAATTTTTATATGTACAAAACTGACCAGTAGGGAACTGAAATGTAGAAGAGAAAGTTCTTGTATAAGAAAAAACCCTTAATGAGGGTAACATTAATGAATTCATAGTGTAATTGCTTTCCCTGTCAACTGAGAACTCACAATAGCGTTGTATCTTATCTAAGTATCAGAGAATGGTTGTTGCTCATATGTCAAGAGGAAATATTTCCAATTTCAGGTCTACAGATGGATTTAATTATATACATGTCTTTGCATGTTCCTGGGAAATCTTATCTTACGCTGTTGACCATTTTGCCTATGCTAAGAATGTTTTTAAAGCAGAGGATAGGTTGGGTTGACATTTTCACAGGAGATAGGCCTGTAAATAGCATTGAAATTTAATGCTGTTTTTTAAACTTCACCTCCCTTAAGTAATTTTGAAAATTTCACTCCTATTATATCAATTGTTACATTCCTAAATTGCTATTTAAAATTATTGAACTGTCATGTGCTAACATCAGAAATTGAGTCTAAGTCTATCATTTTCAGTACAAAGCTCTGGAGGGAACTTGCTGCATTCTGTGAGTTTTTTTTGTTGTTGTTGTTGAAACAATCAAGTTTTAAAAATTTTTTAATCTTCAATATCATATTTATCATAGTTATTTAAAATGCATGTGTTAGACTAGAATTTTTTTTTCATTTTTGTTTATTTGAAACACCTTTGCTCTCAGTTTGAGGGATGCAACTCTGCAACTCATATCAGTGCTTTATTTCTCAGACTTATTAAAATGAGAATTACATTTTTATCTAGTTCTGTTTCCTGATATGAAACCAGAACTGCTAATTCTAACAAAAAGAGCTCATATTAATGTCTACATTATGCAAGTAGAAAGATATGGGCATATTTTTCAGATTTAATTAACATGATCAGGCAGATTGAAGGGGTGCTTAATGGCAGCTCCGCTGATGTTTGGACCATAGTTTTGTAAGTCTAATTTTAGACTCCATTACCCATCTTTGTTCTTGAATCATCTTATTTGTCTGACTTGCATTAATCACAGCCACAATAACATGCTATATTTCTTGCTTTAGCACAATGAAAAGCACACTGATTCTGATAAATAACAAGCATGAGGCACTTAAGAACATCCCAGTGGTCAGTTAAGTCACCCATTATTTTGGCTGTCTAAAAGCTGTACTGATACATTACTGGAATATAAAATTTCATTTTATCCAGCAATTTTGATAGCTTGCATCATAAATTATAAACATCTCTACTTGAAAATTGCATGTTTATCCAGATCTTGTTTTTTGAATCATCTAATGATACAAACATATTGATAAGTACTTAAGAGTGGTTCAGAGTAACAGGAAGATTGCTTTTCAATTCTTTTAAATTATTATTTTCTTATTAAAAATAGTACCTAGATAAAAATGTTACTAAGTGGTTCATGGTGTCCTGTAACTTTGAAGTTTACCATGCTTTTAGCAGGAGGCTGGTCTAGATGAGCTCCTAATATTCCATCCACCCTAAATTTTCAAGATACTACGACCATTAATGACTAATTTTCAAGATACTGATTAGATAATGACTGATTTTCAAGATACTATGACTATTAATGACAAAATCACTATTTTCTTTTTCCTTCTGAAAGGAAGATACCAAGTAATAGAAGGCATAATATCTCCTGTCAATGATGACTACAGGAAGAAAGGTTTGGTTTCAGCAAGGCACCGGGTAGCAATGGCGAAACTAGCACTAGAGACATCTGACTGGATTCGAGTTGATCCATGGGAGAGCGAGCAGGAGACGTGGACAGAGACAGTAAAAGTGTTAAGGTAATTACATTGCTTTTTCTTTCTTTATGAAGTTACTGACTGCCAGAAATCTGTCAGGCTGATGGATCAATGCACAGAACTCACTCTTGTAAAACACCCAAGCAAAGTGTGTCTGTTTATGGCATTTTCTCCGAGATAAAGTATTATATCTGTGACGCTAGAAATTCATGTCACTGTCCTCTGAGAAGGTTGTGTAATCAGTATTTCCATATCTGGAGTCCTTTCATTTCCCAGTGCAAAGCGGAAAGGCTTCACCCAGGCCTATGTGTTGGTACTGCACTGCGTAGTAATGTGCTTGTGCCATGTAAGTCACGAGATGCCATGTGGAAAGCCTCTTTGACACCAGTGCGCCCTGGAAAGCAATAGTCGTTGAAAGAGTTGGGCAGCAAAGTTCTTGGCTTCCTTGTTATTTCTCTAGTTTTTAAGTCACTAAGCAGGTAATAGAGAGATCTCAGTCAGAAACTAACAGAGTTCAGAACAGCTCCATTTGTCAGGAGCACCCTTATTCTAGATTAGCTATGTTGGCAGTATTATACGTTTAGGTTTGTGTTCGCACTTCCTTTAAAAGCTTTTTTTGTATTAACTCTAATAGCAAGTTAAACCCAAGCCTATAATTGCTGAGGTTCTCCACAAAATCATTGAGTTTGCTGTTACTGTGCTAGAAGGAAAAAGAAAACACTTTGTCCAACCCGCCTAGAAACGAAACTTTTCCCCATACGCTTGCTTTTGATAACAAGTGCATTACAGTGTAAGGTATAAAAACACAAACTTCTTGTGCTGAGCACCTTCTGGAAACATAGGTGCTACAAAAGTCTACAGGCACCATTAAAGTGAAAGACTTTTTGGATGTCTTTCAAGAAAGAGTGCTGTAAGAAGTATTAATTATTTCTTATTCCTGCTCAGATTTTCTAACTTTCTAACTGAGAACAGTTGTTTGTATAGCTGAAGGCTTTAGCATGTGCCTTCCAACAGCTGCCCAGAAAGCTCGTAAGGCTTTAGGTGAAAGCCATTTCATAAGAACACCCTGTGTACTTGCAAAACATGTGCAGTGTACACAACTAGTGCAGCCTTTTGGTTCTGCTTTTCCTTGGTTCACTGGGTGAACATAAACATCCAGTTGCTTCTTTCCCCCTTCCCTCTAGCCAGCAGAATAGGAGTAAAGGGTGGTGAGGGGGCTCAGGACACCCTGCTAGCCTATCTTCGGAGAAAACTCTGCTCTACTGTCTAATTGCAGTGGTAAGTGTTATGCACCAGTGAAGGAGATCACCAACACTTCTGTCCTGCGACGTTAGCTGGCTATAGGATTTCTCCCCCAGACTTTAGCTTTGTAAAAGTAAATCCTTGCAGAGAAGGAGCCACAAATCCTACTGATCAGGTGATCCTACTTACAAAGACTTTGATCTTTCGCAGCTCCAGCTGAATTGAGTACTACTTGCAAGATTGGGTTTCTGGATTGTAAATTTAGGATAAAATGTACTGCATATAAAAAATAGGATAAGGGGTACTGTAAATAAAACCTGTATGCATAACTTTTTCCTTAGGAAAAATAGTATCAATGTGGCATGAGCAGCCAAATTGCCTTTCTGTCTAGGAAGTAAGCCACTAGTTTCATAAATAAATTCACAAAATGTTAAAATGGATGCCTATGAAGGAGAGAAATTACTTTGAAGTATTTTGTTCCAAACAACGACCTATGTTTATGAGCTGAACCAGTGCCATAACTTAATGCTGAACCCTGTCCCTTGAAAGGGAAAGCAGCATCTTCATGAAATGGCACAGGTCGGTGCTTTGGTTTTTACACGGTAACTGTCACATTTGAATTTTAAAAAGAAGAGGTCGTTTTAAGGCTAGATTCTTACTAAGGTTCTCCCCTAGTTAGAACTTAGAGTTCATTGCCACCTCCACTGTAAGCCCCCCTCAGGTAGGAAATGTTAGTAGCAGTAGGAAGAGATTTTAGTGCAAGGGAAAGACAAAACCTATTGTACCTAGATGTCCCTTCCTTCCAGCGTTTTGAGTTGTATGCTTAACTGTAATAGAATATTGTGTCCTGAAGGGGAGGAATGAAAGGCCTTATCCTACAGTATTTCTTTTACCTGTGTGTGCTGATGTCATATTTCATCAGAATCTGTGGATTTTGCAGAGGCTTCCAAGTAGTTACGACATAAAAGAATTTTAAGTAGCAGAGCTGATATCCCACTTGTGGTTATGTCATTAGTTGCCTCTTACATTGAGTATGGAAGTTCTGAAGGCTGTCGCAGTGCTTGCTGGTGTGCTTTATTTTCTTACAATGTTGTCAGAACTACTAACCAACGAACTACATCATTCCTCTCGCAATGTAGATTTAATTGTAGTGCAGGTAGAAATTTGCCAATTCTAAATTAAATCATGGTACGTCTTACCCAACAAGATTTTCTGAATTGTGCTTGTGATTTTAATTATATAGACTCTTGAAGCTACATGCAGAGTTCAGAAAATCCTTGATAAACTGACAGATTGGCTTGTCCTTTTTTGGTGTCTCTTTAAAGTAACATAATCCTCCCTACCCCAGCATCTGAAACGCCTGCTGAACAGACCTTTTGGCAGCTAAGACTTTGCATTACTTGTGCTGTTAGTCCTGCAGTGAGTTCTTTGCCAGAAGTTCTCATTTTTGAATCGAGGCCCAAGAATGTCAATCCATGATGTGAAGTTAGTGTACTTGACTATACATAGCATCAGCCTGTTTACAAGAAGGCAGGATTAAAAATAGAAATGTAGGAAGGCACAGGCCAAGCTACTGCTACCTACTCTCTCCTGCCATATGTCCCACACCCCTTGTCTATACAGTTCCTTTAGACAGTGGCTGAGCACCAGAAATGACTGGAGATAATTATGCAGCCTGGCTAGGTGTATATTCTTGGCACTCATGCAACTTATTACTGTGTCTTGAAGTATTGAGCGTGATTTGAAGAGTGTATATTTAAGTCACTAAACTATAAATTCATTTCTTAGGCAGACGTTCAAAAGGTTATCTATGGCTTTGTATATATTCTGAATTTTGACAGAGTTAAGGGAAAAACTTTACCTTGTAACCCATGGTCTTTGCTCTGATACAGTTGTCTAAGACCCCACAGTCATTTTGCTTATATGTTTGCTGGACAGACACAAAGTGCTGGCTTTTGTACTCGCTGTGACCACACTGTTTAGTGATACACTTGCTTCCTGACATGATGTTGGCTTGTGCCACTTAATACAAGCATTGCATAGGCATGGCTCAGGATGGTGCAAGACTGGGGCTGTTCTCAACAGGCAAGGCTGTGCTTGAAGGAAGAAAGCCGCAGTGTATGGATCTAACACTGGCACTTGCCCTCAGTCAAAGAAGGAGCCACCACCATGAGGAGGCAGTACCAGTGCATAGTGGGGCACCAATGATGCAGAGCAGCAAAAGAATAAAGTAATTGAAACTCCAGAAAATGACAAAATAATCTTTGCATGTCCTCATAGATCTGAAATCAGTAAAGTTAGAGGCATAGCAGGTGTGCAAAATTGTACGAGAACTGTGTATTTTGAATTTCTGGGGATTGGGGTCACTTTTAATTAAAAGGAAAAGCACAAGGTGAATGCTCAGGGAACATGCTTTTGTGGAGAAGAGGATGAGAGAAAACTCATGAAAACTTTTAAAGAGCAGAAACATTGTGTCTGAGGGATTTTGTTTAATGAAGAAATCAAATATACTGATTCAAGTGTGACTGAAGTGTGCTTTTTTCTAGTACAAACCTCCAAAATGTTTTAAATTTAATGATGCTATAAAATTTTCCCTAATAGTAGAATTTCAAAAAGGAATTGAAAAAATGTCATTACATGGATTGCTTGTGGATTGAGCAAAATTTAAGTACATTTCTACTAATCTCATGGTAGAAGGAATATAGTGTGTTTTTTTTAACAAATTATATTCAAATCCAAAGTGCATAAAAGTAGACTGTGTTCCTGAATGTGAAAGCACCGGGTAATCGCTTTGTGCATCTCTGAGAGGATTATCTCACACAGAAGCCTTTATTTTTTAAATGCAGGCACCATTACAATGAATCGCTCAGACTGCTGCAGTACAAGAAGGAATTCATGAAAAACAAACAGCCCTTAGAAAGATCTACAGAGAATTCCCTTTCTTCCCACTACACAGGTTGGTTCGTAAGTCTCAGTGTCATTTTGTTCATCAAAACAATAAATACAGCATTAAAAACAATACAACTTCACCAGATTGGACAAATTGATGAAGGTGAACACAGTAGCAGCGAAGTTTTGAAGATTGGAGCTACCTGCCAAAAACAAGCCATGCCAAATGCCAGCATGACTCCTGGTGCAGTTACTTTGGAGTAATTTCCATGCAATAAGGAGATTTCCACCACTCTTCTACAATAAGGAGACTTATTTCGGGGTTGTATTAATGTTTGGTTTTATAAGCATCAGTTTGTGTGTCAGAGATGTATGCTGTGGCCTTGCTGGTTTTGCTAAGTATAAAGTATATTATTAAAGATATTAATAAGTATAGAGATTATCTATAATTGTAATTCTTATGTTATACAATGAACAAAGTATATGGATGCCAAATCTTTGATGCTAATGCATTGTTTTGTTTGTTTTACTGCATTTCTGGATAGAAAGGTCTCTACTGGCATTAGAAGTATGGCAGATTCTGGAAACACCGTCAGCTGTTGGTTTCCTATTTTACCACATTCCCTTGCTCTGTGTTTTGCTAGGATACTGGTGGATTTCTGATACTTTACATTTTTCCTATGGTGTTGCAGCACTGCTTGGACATGAATGATCCATTTAGGTTATTCATGGCTACGCAAAGATTTCCACAGTATGGGCTGTTTTATCGTTACAAATGGCAGAAGAATAAAAGCCTCTGGTATTGGGACTGCAGTTGAATCTTGTCTGATGGGGTTTATCATTGTTGACAAGTGACAAGTCACGTTTTTCTCATTACCCCATTGAGGAAGATGAGTGGAAAAGCAAGCGAGACTATTTCAGCTTTCCTTGATGTAAAAATTCTCCTTTGGGTATTATTTTCTTCAGCTTTTTCAAGCTTTATGGCATTTTCTGTAAAAACTAGGCAAGAAAGCAAATTTTCAAACTAGTCTTTCTTTCCTGTTAAAGTTTCTTAGTATAGAATCAGTCAGTCATCAGCACAGGTTTCCCCTAAAGTCAAACACAAGCTACAGCAAAAAGGGGGTGAAAAGAAGGACTGGCAAGAAGTAGAACTCCTTGTCTAGGACATGGTGGCTGGTTTTTTTTTTTCTATTCATATTCTATGGGACAGCTAATCCCAAAGAACAGTCTGTTGGTGTGGACAGGAAGAAGTCTAGCAACCTGTTGCTACTTACTTTTTCAGCCTTGAGTGCTTTGTCAGACTGGGCAACAATATGCGCATGGTTATATTAAACACATGGCCCACCAAGAAGGAATGGAACAGTTTTTCCCCATTTGTTCGCTAGCATGCTATGGAGTGGAGCACAGGGAAAGATCAAGTGCTACTGAGAACTCCAGATCAATATAGTTCCCTCTCTGAAAAACGCATGTTGGTCAGCACAAGCTTTCTAACAGGAGGTAACTGACACTCAGTTTTCCCTCCCCCCACATCAACCCCCCAACAAACCAATGAGGAATCGATGAAAACTATTGAGTCAGGATTTTCTGTGAAGTTTGCAGGAAGGCTCTTCCATATAATGGAAACTTTCACAAAGTTCAGGTTGGATTTCATGGTACGGAATTCCATACTATTTTTCTACTAGATGTATAGCTACTGAACTGTAAGATTCCGTTGTTGCTGGCTGTCATTTTGTTTCACAAAAATCAGGTCATTGTAGTATGCATTGCAAATAAAAAGATTCATTAAGGAAAGGTATTGACAAGTGATTGTGGTTTTATTAAACTCAGAATAGCTTACTGATGCTACCCATTTAGGACCTAGATGGAAAAGACTACTGGGTCCTTTTATTTGACTTTAGTGTCCAAACTCTAAGCATCAGAAACAGCTAAAACTGGCTTCTTCTCAGAGACTGGTTAGTCTTCTGTACTTGATAGCCTGTACTTTGCAAAAGTCTCAGGATAGCTCATGCTTCTTTGCCTGTGTTCTTAAAATTTTGTTGTTATGGTAGCATAAAATGTAGGTAGTCTTATTGAAAAAGTTAGGTGTTAGGGCAGCTCCAGATCTTCATCTGAGTGTTCAATGTTTTTATTGAAAAGTAGCATCCCAATCAGTGTAAAACAGGGCTGAGCAATTCAGATGAAACTACCATATTACAGATTGCTTTGAAAGGACTTCCAGATTTACATCTAATGTTTCTTAAAAGCTCCTCTCAGTCCCTCGTATACTGTTCTGCTAGGATTTGCTGTGCCTCCTTGATTCACCAAGCATAGCTTCACATGCAGTGCTTCTTTTCCTGTTTACAAGTGATGGCTGATTGTCTTCATTTCGTTTTGAATTGGATTCCCTGCACTTCAAGTCTCTTAGTTTCCTTACGCAAACAGCTTTGCTGTCACCTTTAAAATGTTTTTCCTGGCATAATCCAACAACAGTCATCCTTCATTAGGCCTTGCTAATTCTTAAATCCAGCTACTTCCTTCGTATTATTTCTCCTTAGCTTACGCTCTCCCTTCTCTCTGCGCAACACTGCAAAAAAAAATAGAATTTGTTTGCCTGCCATTATTGATTGAGCTATACTGATTAGAAACAAGCAACAATTTCCCTGCTTCAGACATGCCATAACCTGAAATAAAGGTTATTGACTCAAAAAATGGAGCACTGGAATAATTATTTGGATATTATACCATTACAGATAGTGGAAGCTGCAGATCATTACTTAGCAAAGTGTCCTTGAAGGGCTGAAGTGACATGCTTCTTATTGGCACAGATCTGGGGATGTGTGGAGATGGATTTTTTTTTTTAATGAATCTCTCATTTATTTTTCTCTTTACAGTTCTACCAGAATTAAAGCTACTTTGTGGGGCTGATTTTCTACAGACGTTTCAGACACCCAATCTCTGGAAGAAAGAGCATGTCAAAGAAATTGTGGAGAAGTTTGGTTTGGTCTGTATAAGCCGTGCTGGCTCTGACCCTGCTCGGTATATCAGTGAATCAGAACTTTTAACTAAATTTCAGCACAATATCTTTCTGGTGAAAGAATGGATTCAGAATGAAATAAGTGCAACACAGATACGTTATGCCTTGTGCAGAGGATTAAGTGTAAAATACCTTGTCCCAGATTCTGTCATATCCTACATTGCACACCATAATATCTACACAGAAGAAAGCGAGCGGAAGAATGAGGGTGACTTGCTTCAGCCTCTTAGGTTGCATAACACAACAGTAAGCCCGCTGAATGACTGATGCCAGTAGTGTGTGGAGAGGACAGACGTTGCATTTTTTCCATGTGAAATTTTGGAAAGGCATTTCTCGTTATTAAGGGGAAAATACATCAGCCCAAAATTTCTTGAACTCATGCACTGTTTTAAATTCATGTTTTCGTTTGTGGCAATGCTTTATCAAATCAGCACACTCAGTTGAACACATTGAAAATAGAAGAAATAAGATCTTAGCAATAAATAATAATCTCCAGTAATACTTAAGGTCAAATATCGTACTTTTCTGAACTGTAATTCTTTAATCCTACAGGCAGTTTAGGATGAAGATGCCTTACTGTTCTGAAGCAGCAAAATTAAATGAGTCATAACTTCTCCTTATATATATATATATATATATATAAATATTTTCTTTTACATTAAAAAATGTGTGTATATAGATTAGTGTGTGTATATACATACACACACACACACACACTAATCTGTCTATCTATATATATATAAAAGCACTCCTAAACTTTTGACTTTCTGGACCCCAGAATAATTTTTGCTTCTGATGGGTACAAGTGGTGTTTTGGCAGTTAGGACAAAAGATAGAATAGAGCCTTTTTTCATGCAAGTGCTTAAAAATGCAGGCACCACTCATGTCAGTTGTAAATCTCCTGATTTACAAATGAAAGACAGTCCTTATCAATAAATTTCAAGTGTTTCTTTGCTTCTGTGATCCAGAATAAGTAATTCCAAGAGTAAGTAATTGCCAAAGCCATGGGATAGATAACATATCCAAGAGGATTGGGTCATTAGAAGCTTTTTTGCTGTTGAAAAAGTGAGTTAATGTTGTTGGTCATATCATAAAGTGAATCAAAATGTAGCTGATATTTTCCATAGATGAATTAATCTTCTTAATTAATCTTGTATTTTCTTGTTCCTTTGGCATGGTAGCAATGTAAAAGAAAAAAACTTTTACTTTTATTTTTCAGAGATTGCCAAACCTTAAAAAAGACCTTTTTTCATGAGTAATACTAAAACGTGTCCAATCTTTACTAGACCAGAGAGTCAAGCTCAAATTTTTGTTGTATAAAAACTGTAAGTTATGTTGTCTTCTTTTTTACGGGTGTATTTACTTTTAAGTGATAGGAAAAGGTAGTATCAAAAACAAATAAGGAAGGAAAAAAACACACATTCTTCATTCCAGTTTGAATATAACAAACTAAAGTTTCAATAAGTTGTTCTTTTCTGAACTGTTACTTAGACTAGGTACATCTGTTTGTAAAGAAAAGCATTAATTCAGCATAGTCCTGTATTGATGAACAAATAAAACGGAAAAGATACTGGTTTTGTGCCAAAATCGAGAAGTACTGAGATAACAACAGCATAGAACTTAAACTGTACCATTTGAAAAGACACGAGGGAAAATATATGAAAATAGCTAAGAGGCTTTCTCAGTATTTGAGCGCTAAGGCTAGCTTGACAAATTTATTCTTTTGTATGTTGATTGCCTATTTTTCTGATCCAATCTAGCTCACTTTTAACAGAAGACCCCTTCAAAGAATATCAGGGGGATAGCTATTCTGTGAGCAACAATGAGCATGTGAAGGTTGCTATAAAAGCACTGCAGTATCTTTGATTTTCCTGTACTCAAGGAAGAGGAAGGAAAACAGCCAAAAACTTGACTTGAGGCCTCAGAAAGATGTAGTTCCTTTTTTACTTCTTAAAAAGGTCTACATAAAACCATGGTGTAGTAGAAGGTGCACTACTACAACAGACTTGATGTTGAAAACTAGCTACTGGCTTGTCTGAAAGCAAATTACTGTTATGTCTTCGCACTGAATGATTGCTAGCATTTGACACTTTCTGTAGTGTCACTAAAATACAAATTATTTTTTGACATAAAAGCAAGTGTTTGACTTGGAAGGTTCCTGCTCTACAAATTACTAAAATGTAGGAGAGTTACTCCTTTGCACTGCCAGAATCAGGGTGTGGAACTGCAAGGACCTTTAGTGTAGTGCATTAGAACTATTTGGATGTTATCCCTTTGAAATAAAGAACTCCACTCACGTAGTGTAGCGCTGTACTGGGTGAGGGTGGAAACATGGGCATACACAACTTACACAACAAACACAACAGTAACATTAGGGAACTAAATTTGGCTGAAAAAGGCAAATGAGAAGTGAATCTCTGTGTGTTCCAATGTTGTTAAAATTAACTGAGAGCATGCATTGTGTTGTGATGCAGCATTTATTATGATGGGCGTTAACCACTGCTGCTTAATGCAAGATGCCACCTCACTGGCCTGTTTTGAGCCCTCAGCTGGCCCTACAGCTTCCACGGGTAGAATTAAGGAGCTTGTAGAACAAGTTAATGCCAGACACAAACTGCTTACACTGAAATGGTCTTATGATTGTTTTCCAAATAGAAGGTGGCATAAAATAGCTGGAACGTAATCAAGCAAGTAGGATGTGCCTCAAAAAAATATATATACAGGTGCATACCCTCTGTGGGTTTAGGTAATAACTTAAACTAAAGCCATTTAAAAGATCTTATTTTTGAGTAGCTTGAAAAATGAAGAGTTAATATGGTTAAAATGGATCTCTAGATAATCAGTGGCCTTACAGAAGCTATAGGGAAGATGAATGTTTCATTCTGTTTAAATCAAGTTATCGTGGTGTCATTAGAACTCTCAGAGGTTCAGCCTTGTGGAAGGATTTAAAGGCAACACTTCAACAATAATCGGATTAGAAGGACTTGCATAGCTACATGGTCTAAAAAACAGATAAAAGAAACCCGAGTTCAAACTTGCCACAAAGAAAGGCAGTGAGCTGTGAGGTGCAGAATCAACACACTGTTCTGAGACTTTGATTTCGACAATTACCCAAAGTAGGGATGCCTGCAGATTTCAATGGTTACTGGAAAATGATCAGCAATGACAATTTTGAGGAGTATCTGAAAGCACTGGGTAAGCTTCCTTTCATGTTTCTTTGATAAATAATCAATCAATGCTACCTGTCTTAGTCTTGACATGAACCTATTTTTCCTTGTACAGTCATAAATCATTTTTGTGAGAAATAATTTTTCAGGAATACGCTGTAAGAATTGCTGTATGCAAAATTGTCTTAAGCAGTCTCTACTTTTTAACATCTTGACGATTAATTTTACAGTGATTAAACTACATGTCTGAAAGAGATAAGTGGCAGATTTCAAACTTCAAACCCAACCATAACTTTAAAGTGTTATGTGTGCTACAGAGGCAATAACGTACTTGATGCACTTCTGTGTGTTTACGTTAGATGAAATATGCAAAATGCTAATAGTTCTGTAGAAATGCTGACACCCTTAATAACTATGAAATGCAAGAGGTGTTTTTTAGGGTTCCACACAACCAGCAAATCAAGACAAACTTATTTAAGTTAAAAGAATTAGGCTATGGATTTTTCCTTTTAAGCAAGCTGACCTGAAAGATCTGGACACTTATTTATCCATGTTCATTTTAGTCCTCCCAAGAGCTACAAGCCTGCTTTTGTGGTAGACTTTTCTGGATTAAAATAACTCTTTTTCTTTTTCAGATGTAAATGTTGCTGTAAGAAAAATAGCAAACTTGCTAAAACCTGACAAAGAAATCCTTCAGAATGGGGATCATATGATCATTAAAACGCTAAGCACTTTTAGAAACTACATCATGGAATTTGATGTAGGGAAGGAGTTTGAGGAGGATTTAGCTGGGGTGGATGATCGCAAATGCATGGTAAGCATTAGAACTGTAACAACTGACAAAAAAAAAAGACTGTTAAGACTTATTAATAATCCAAGGCCTTGCACAGACAACATCTATAAGCCATTTTATGTGGCTGTTCCTAAAACTGTTCCTGTGACTTTTTTCAATGAATTAATAGTAATTTCAATTAAACGTTAGTCAATTATACGGGGATATCTGTTGGACAGAAGGATGTTTACATTTGAGTTTTCAGAATCTCTTGATGGACTAATGTTTCCAGTACAAGAACAACTGCAGGTCTAGGTGCTGTTCCCCATGTGCAACAATGGCCAAGTGTTAGAAACCTGCTGCTTTTCTTGTTCTTGTTTTTGTGCTCCTTCCTTCCTGTGTGTATTTGGTAGAGCAGATGCATTAATTAGGCTTCTGGAACAGATCTTTGTAGTCAATAAGCAAACACCAAGAACTCTGCCTTATGAGCTCTTTTTGCTTGCCAGAAGGACCAGTGTTTTCTAACTTATGACTGATAAATACCAATTAACAGAGAAAACTTGGGAATACAAAGTTCTTTAGGTGAATATGACTGGACTGGACATTTTCTTTCCTGTTAGTTCACGAGCACAATGCCTGCAATATCCCACGGTGAAGAAGTTGATAAGCAAAAGAAAATTATTTCAGGAGAGACTATAGAGGAGTAATTATATAAAATGAATTTAATAGGTTTCCATTCGTAGATAGATACTGCCATTTACAAAGTACTGTTCTCTAACGTTAGGGTATATAAACTTACTTTTGCTCTGGTAATGGTAATACAGGAAATGAAGGATCCCGAAGACCAGGAAAAAAAAAAAAAAACACTAATCAGCAAGCAAGGACCTTAGCTAATCCCTCTGTACTCCTTGTTAGAGAAGGTAGAAACATGATAAAGTACAGAATACAAAAGTCACAAAAGGGAGAATCAAAGTATATTAGTGTAAGGGGAAGTGGCCTAATGTCATAATGCATTTTTGATTACTGGAAAGCTCTTCGCCAGGGTGATGAGGTCCAGAACCACCAATTGTGAGCCTAAGGAAAGATTTAGGTGGCTGAAGTACTGTCAAAGATAGCAATGTTCAAGTCCTCTACTCAAGTGCTAAAGATGTCTGAGTCCTCAGCGTTTACTTCAGTGAACTGCTGGTTTGTGTGTGTACAGAACTGTCTCCAGCTAAGCATTATCTATACTTAAATACCATTGAACTCCAGACTAAAACATCCTCTACTTGGCAGAACAAAGTAATTGTGCTAGCATATACCTGCAGTTAGTTCTCACAAACTGTTTCAGACAACTGGTGTGCTGAAAAAGCTGATTCAGAAGACATGAAAATGTAGCCCTTGACCAGCCATGCTTTTGAAATGCTGAACAAATGTAGCACAACTTCTGGTTCACTGAAAAATACCCTAAGCACTTCACTATTTGTAGCAGGTCAATATTCTCTGTCCTGTTTTGCTAAATTGAGTGATAGGAAGAATTCAAAGTGTTGAATCAGAAAGAAGAAAATAGAGACTATTCTAGTCACTACAGCAGGTATTAGATTTGGAGTGGAACCTAGATCACCCTGCTTCCAAGTGTTGCTTAAACGATTTGTCTATTGATTGTTTAGTGCAAAATCACTCAGCCCTGGAAAGAGGAGGTAGCAGCATCTTCTTGCCTTTTCAAAAAAAAAAATAATAATAATAATAATAATAAAAAGGTGTGGTCTTGCTAACCCTGTTTGTTTCTTTGTTAAGAATAACAGGCATATAACTTCACTAAAGCTTTCAGAAATCTTCAGAATCTCTTTATGATCTCCCATATCATAAGCAGATACCAACTGCAGCCCTAAAACTAAGGTCACTCTTAGTGACTGTTGCCTTGTAGCAACGTATCATACTTTATAGTCCAATTTTCTGATTAAAGATTTATTTTCTTGATGAAACCATAGCGTTTCTGAAGGAAAATAGTACAAGATGATGTTTTTGGGAAGCCACTTCAGTCCAAATCAGTTAGGCAAGGTTTGCAGTTTTAAGCATTGGAATAACTCCAGTGGGCTGGAAGCCTTGTTAAGGAAGGGTCACGGAGGTGATGCAAGAGATACTGGAACACTCCCTGGCTGGTGTTATGAGGAAAGCCACCATAAAAGCGAAGGTTGAATGTGATTCTTAATGTTTCATTTCCTCATCTATAGCTTGTGAAACTGCACACCATAAATGGCTTAATCATTAATACTCAATTTCTCCAATGGGAGAGATTATGAATCATTTATTTTTATCTGTATTATGAACTGAGCAGACCACTGGGCAAGTTCTCTCCTCACTATCCTGCTGTTCTTCCAAGGAGCTCAATGCATTGGAAGTACAAAGTAACATGGATAAGACAAATTACAAATTAAACATTAGTTTTATAAAGCAGAGCAATCATCATGAGACTAGTTAAAATAACCTTAGAAATCATTCATGGATAGTGTTTCTTTTAATGAAGAATATATTTTAAGAGTCATCTAACTAGAGGTAACATCAGTAGAAATAACGTTAGCATAGTGAACGGGTTGGATCTTGTGTGTAATTCACTGAAACTTTGTTCACCTTTCAGTTGTAAAATACATCTTTAAGTCTGTCAGGGTACAGTATAATTACGATAATTCCACGTCAATAGTCTATGATGAGTAAAGGCTAAAAAGTTTTGCTGATCCTAATTTTAGAAGAAAGCTGAAGTCATGACAATAGGGATTAATACTCCTGTGATGGTATGGGATTCCTCCTTGATTTCACTTGGGATTATTTTTTTTCCTTATTATAGTTGGTCACTGCTGGAAACCTCTGAACTTGAAACAGGGAATTAATCCAGCTGGATAAACCTTAGCAGATTCAGTTGTTCTATTTTCTTTTTACCTTTAACTGTCACTTTTTTTCCTGACACATTTTTAGGCGATTCTGTTTTCTTAAGGGATATAGATAACATCAGTTGGTGATAACAGCTCCTTTATGGTTTTATTTCTCTTGGGAAGTGAAAACTTTCTTCTTTAGAACTTTTTTTAAACAAAACATAGAAAATCTAAGATTAGGATAGTTGACCGTACAAGAGAGAGCACAAGAGACATTGCAAGGTGCTGCCGAAAGGCAGTTGATGTTCCATGTGTTCCAAGCATTTCTGTAACGGTGTGTGGGGCATGCTGCAGCACAGCCTTGTCTCTTAGGAAATGCAGACAAGACATACCACTCCTTATGCTATCATGTTTCTCCCAGAGCTTTTCCCTAGAGATTTTATCTCCTAGGTAGAAATCAGAGTTTCTCTGTTTGGCACTTTCATGAAAGATGAGTTTCTGAAAGTTCAGTCGTTATACTTCAGGGTTGTTAAAACTTTTGACAGTTTGAATTACAAAGATAAAATGGAAGTTTGCTTACTCAGGAGCATCTTCTATTCTTTGCAGACGTTACAAGGTGCAACTTACAATGTATAGAAAGAAGGCCAGAACATTAATATTGTATCACGTTATTTCTCATATGATGTGATATTTGAATTGGACCATGTGCTAAAGTTTCCACTACTTTCAAGAGTTTGGTTTAGCTTTTAATGGGTAACATACATCAGGTGTTAGTGTACAAAGACAGAAAATTGAAAATTCATGTATAACTATGACTTAGGTATTGCCTGAACTGAGTATTTCACTGTGCTATCTTCATTCTCAGTGAATTTCCAGCCCCATTGTGAAGTTTCCTCATTTTAAAGATAAATTCCATAGTCTCTAAGTTACGATTAATTTAGCAAGCATCTTAGCTCTTACACTAATCATAAAACTTTGTTTCAAGCACATGAACTTTACTGTGGAAAAATGTTGCTGTGCACCAAAGAGGCAAGACCTTACTGAAACAATAATTAGTTGATAACTGTCTCCAAAAGCGTGTCCCGTTCATCCTCAGATAATTTTACCTCCCTTTCTCACAGTTGGTAACAAACAGTGAAGCCGAGGAGATACGTACAGTGTAAAATATGTTAACAATAAACATAAGAATGGGGAAGGATCTGACATGGAACAGAAAAGTTAACTTTATGCACCTTCACAGCATATTTATTTGGTATGTCAAAAGTAGAGTGGGTGGGAGGTGGGGGGATTTGGAATTTACTTAACAGATCTATCATACGTGTTACCATGTGGAATGATTTCCTGAAAGCATATAGCCATTTAATGTTTAGACAGCCTCATAAGGATTGTCCACAGGCATCTGACCAGCCATTCTGTCAGTTGCATGTATCATACGCTAGTGAAAGGTCTTACCTTGAGGCAGGGACTGATCATGGCTCTGTTTTAAACAATAAACGTGCCTGATGTGGAACTGATTCCTGTCTAGTTTATATTCAGGGAAAACACAATAAAGTTCAGTTGCTCTGGGCATAATTTGATATATACTGCTGCAAGGTCAGAATAAAGCCCTATTATAAAATTACATGGCTCATTAAACTTTTTTAACCATTATTTAGGCAGGGTTCCTCTCTTCCACAAATGGAATTCACAACTGTTAATCTAGTTTAGAATAGGTATTGGAATGATTACTTTGCTGTCAAAAAAGCAGTCACCAGTGATACTTGGAATTTCAGTAGGGATCCTCAACAGGATGAGAAGACTCGAAATGAATTGTCTTTCTAGTAAGATGCAAGATCAGCAGTGTATGTCTTTACTTGATCCCTCTGATTCAAATCCTTGGTTTCTTCACCTCTTCAAATGTTTTCATTTTCTTTTTAAAGATTACTTCAGTTTATTGATTTGGATTTGTGTTTTCTTATATACTGTATCGGAAAAAGCATTGTTCTAGAATGATTATTGATGGGAGATGTGTTTATGTGATTGCCTGTATTTATGTGTATATATATATACACACTATTCTTCTCTCAAATCTACTGTTCCCTCTCTCTGCAGAAATGTAAATTCTCCACTTGCTTATTGAAATAATCTCTGATTAGTTGTGATTTTAATTCAAAGCAAGTAGTCTTCATGTAGTTTTGTGTTGATACTCGTGACCTTTACAAACTGCTGTCTCCAGGTGAGGAAGAATGGTTATTCAGTCAAGCAGAGAACAGAGTTCCACTCTTGGATCTGTCTATGGCTCTCTGAAACTCAGGCTCCCTGTGCCTCAGTAATGAGGAGCTATTCCCATTTTTCTTTTCTGTCTTGCTTGTTTTGTTGGTTTTGTGTTGTTCCCCCCCCCCCCCCCATTACTTGGCGTTTTGGCATTACTGCTTATTATCTGTAAGTGATACGTTAAGCACATTTGCACAATGATGTCAGATGAGATCTCTAGAGCATTTTGTCATATGCATTAAGATCTCATTAACTTCAAAGTTTGCAGTCCTGGATTCATACCGAATACCTGAGACTAACCAACAGTTCGAGCTAGTTACTCACAAATCCACTGGTAACGTTCTGAAAGTGTTGTGGGCAAGGAGGTTTTGGATGGGCATAGTATTTCAGCTTTGTGTGCATCCAGAAAAGTTCAGAGAATGATGAATTCAGTGTGTACAATGACAAAGAATCAGGTGAAAACTTGAGAACCCAACTTATCAAATTGGATTTTGAGTGACAAACCATTAGTGTAATGTACAATTGCATCTTGCTAAATTTATACAGGGTAATTCAATTATACTCATCAAATTAAATGGTGAATGTCTTAGAGTTGATTCTGATTCTTGCACAAAGTGAATTGGATTTATTGTTTTGTACTTTTTTCTGATGTAGGATATAAGCAAGCCATCCTGTTTTTGTATAGATTCTTACAATTTTATTTCAGTAAGAAAAAAGATTACCATTTGATTACCATCGTTACCAGAAATAAAACGTGATGTACTATCCAGAATACTTATTCTACTCTTTCTTCCACATGTTGTCACCTGTGTAGCCTGCAGCCTGGCATATGTCTCCAGTCATTGCCTTCCCTCATTGTTCTTATGAGCAAAGATTCAAAATAACATTTTGAACAACAGTGTTCAACATTTGAAGACCCTGTGCTACAGCAGCTTACTCTTTGATCTAAAAGTTGTCATTACAATTTGGTCTGTTTGCTAGCAGTGGAGATGGTGACAATCACATAAGCAAAACACAGCTTTTAGAAGTGTCTGATTTTTTGACTACAGCGAACTTCAGTAAGCTTATCAGTCAGGTACAGAATGCCCGCATTATAACCAGCTTGTCTTTCAGTAATGATCTGAGCAAGTTCAGAATGGCACAGGCATGTTTCAGAGTCCTGTAGCTACAGATACCCATTATGATATGTCATGCCCCTGCCCCTCAAATAAATGAGAAATGTGTTGTATTGTGCTACCATCCTTTTCCTATTAGCTAACTTCGGGAGTTCTGTTGCTGCTTGGCTTAAAGCAGGAAGGATTAAATGGGATGTTAGATTTATAGGTGCTTCTACACAGTTGAACTGAAGTTGTTATGGGAAGGAAAGTTCAGTACAGTCTTTACCATCCTCCCTAGCTAAATGATAGCTAAATATGTATAGCCTTTGTCCAACAACAGTATCTTGAGATGAAGTGCAGGAATCCTACCACTAATTTTTCTGTTAGTGAATGTTTCATAGATATTTTCCTATAGAAGAAACATAATTAGTCCACAGATTTTCTGTTTAGAGACTTGGCTCTTTGGGAAACACCATATTGAACCCTTATTTCTGTTGGATCTTTGAGGCGTAAAACTATAATAACTTTGTATCTCTATTTTCAATACTACTAGAATAGGTTCTAGTCTGGAATGCATGGAATGGTTATGAACAGAATAAGCAATCAGTAAGTTTCTTTCAATAGAATAAATTATCATGGCTAATAAGAAATGCTCCTGTAGTTTGTATGCGATTTTTCAGATGGCAATGCTTCTTTTTTAGCTGTTTATCATCTTAAGATGTTTTTATGTTAACAAGAAAATTGGATACCTTCTTAATATTGTTAAAATAAGTTATGAGAAATAGTGGGATGTACGCGATTTATATTTCTGAATCAAATTTTAAGATCATATAAATTTCCAAGGTGTTATACTTTACAACCAATTAACCATGTATATTGATAATGTCTTGTGAAAATAAGCAGTATTTCCATTTGAGTTCTTAACTATGATAGTGACCTCATAGGAAGCGACTTATTTTTTCCAGCATAGTGCCACCTTGTTCTCAGATACGGTATCTCAGAGCCCAAACAATATCAAGAATCAGAACAGTTTAAAAAAAATTAAAAAATAATAAAATAAAACCACCAAACATGTTACTGGGCTGCTAGGAAAGATGAAGAGGCCTTTTCCTAATGGGTTCCTAATTGATTTCCTAATTGATTCTCATTTTTTCAGTGCCTGATACATCTCCATGACTGTATCTTCCAGGATTTTTCATTCAAGGTCTGTAGTGTGGTAGTTCACACATTAACAGAGCTGTTATCATTGCACATGTAGGGAGCAAAGAAAGTACCTCATTTACTGAGACTTGCTTCAAAAGTTTGTGAAAACAATGGACAGCTGAAGTAAACATAAATTAGAAGGTCCACTTTGAACAAGTAATCATAAGAAAACGGGGGACTTCTTTAAGTAGACTTACAAAGTAGACTAAATGTCTTTATGGTAAGTTTGCTTCTTCAGCTCTGGAATGTCTAAACTTTTCTGGGTAGATACCTCGTTTAACTTGGGTTTCATTGAAAAATTACCTATATTTTTCATTCCCTCGTTTGATTTTCTGCATGTTCCCAGTATTCCTGGATCCGACTTTTCTTAGAAATAAACTTATTTACCTAATTTCAATTGTGGAATTGGAAGATAAACCAAAAAATATCAGTGTGAGATCAAGTATTTTTTTTGCTTGAATGTGCTCTTTTCTCCGTTTAACTATCTGTCAACAACCTGCAGATACAGACTTGATGTGATAAAAGGAGTTACAGGCTGGAGAGTGACAAACTCTGAGCATGTTTGTAGCCCTCCTGTTAGCAGTGTGCAGCATGCCTCCAACACAGAAAGTCACAAGTAGTGACTATGACCTTAATGAATGCACTTTCACCATTATATTTTATTGTTTGTGTTACCAACATTACTTTATTCCATCAGCACTTGAGTTGATGAAAAATTCTCCCTGAAAACTACTTATCAGATGTTTTTATGTCACTTTGATACTTAGTTCAGATGTAAATACTTTATCTTGAGCATTTAATAAATACCTAGTTGGATACATAGCCATGTTTGACCAGAAATACTCGAGTATTTTCTTTGGTGTTTTAGGCACAATACAGGACACAGCTCGAACTGGATTTTCCTGTGTCATCTGACCTTAACAATTACTTTTCATTGTTTGATCTTTCTTAAATTACAATTGCAGTTGTAAACGACCAGTTATTCTCGTAAACACAGAATTACTGGATTGAGAAGGAGCATGGCCTGTGTCGTGCAGTTGTAGGGCACTGCGGTCATTTGCTGCATCATAATACAGAGACAGCACTGTGAAGGGAAGTGGAAGAAAAATAGAACTTGTACAGCTGTGTTTCTTCTGAAGATAGAAAATCAATAACATATTTTTGAAGAAGGGTGGTAGCTGCAATTCATATTTGTAAATGCAGTGTGTAAAAAAAATCGATGTAGCATCAGCAAAAATATGCTCATGGACTACTTTAAAAAATATTCTAGTTCATTCATCTGTAAAATGCATTAGGTATCTTCAGCTGTATAGCACACAACACCAACAAGTACATTAGGAACAGCTAACATGGGAATGAGAAATATTGTGCAGTGCCAGCATCAAATGTTCTTGCAATTAGACCTAACTGGGAAGTGCAGAGTTTTCTGATAAATTAGTTTGCTTTACGAGTATTTCAGTAAATTACAAGAGTCAGTATCTCTAGCTGTGGGTCAATATGACTTACCACTAGAAGCTGGAAGTAATATCTACTGTAATTCTGCAAGACTTCACTACTGTTACGGTACTTGAGAAAATGCAAATACATACTTGATAGATTTATTTTTTCTAAATATTTCATTTAATCTACTTTGTCTCATAATTGAAAACAGTAATGAGAGTAATTTTCAATAATTCTACTTTTTATTTTCAGGAATATAGTGTTGTTATGCACATATACTGAAATCTTCATAAATCACTAACAGAAGTATGTGAGGGGGCAGGTAATAAAAGGAAAATAGCTAAGTGCACAAAAATAGTGTAAGACCATATAAATCATAATAAAACTAAAGAAAATTTAAATATTTACTGTATTCTCAGGCTTCAAAGATAATATAATTAGTGAATTCAGTATAATTCTTTTTTTGTAAAGTAATCCATCTCTACCTAGTGGTGCTCAGGCACAAATGCCATCAGTCTTTGGGACCACCGGTATGCCTCTTCCCTCTTGTTCTTAACTATAGTGTTTAATCCAGCGGAGCCTCAGACAATTGCCTTGGTTTGTCATCCTCACCTCCCAGATAAGCTCCATTCTCCATTATTATACCTCAAGAGTGTATAACCAAGTACGTAATCCCAAAGAGGTGCAGTACTGTTGGTTAGAATTTTTGAGACAAGTTAAATTGAGGCAAGGCCCACTTTATTTCCTGTTAACTTTCCTTGTGTTCCTTCAGTACTTTTTATCACGCTGTCCACTAATCATATTAATCACCATTTTCTGTTGAAGTTTCCTACAGAATTACATCTGCTTCACTTAGTGTGTATTCGTCTTAAGTTTAAGTTTGATCAGGCAGTAGGAGTCTCAAGAACATATGTAAGAAACCCTTGATCAATATTCTCCTTTAATTACTGCATGATGCTAGTGTTTATATAGCTCAGTGAAATGATATACTGACTAATGACACAAGATACATTTCTAACACGCTCTTTCACACTGCCCATCTTTTGGAAATACAAGGGAAATGATCAGTCTGGAAGAATAAAGCTTTAAAAAATATCAGCACGGTACAGTTTTTTCAAGGCAGATGTTTTATCTAAGAGAAATCAAGCACTGCCTGTTGGGAGATTTTGATTACTTACAGTATCTCCCCACCATTTTTTCTTCTTTTCCAGACATTTTTTTCTTTCTGTTGCCAGTATACTGTGGTTAACACAAAAATTTAAGGGTTTTTTCTGGAGAAAGTGAAAAATGGTAAGGAAGACACAAATAGTTCATTTTCTCACTTACGCTATGAAGCATTAGCAGTTATGAACCCAAAAGAAAACCGATGGTTCTGAAGCTATGGTATTTCTCCCTGTTCAGTAGTCACCGAACAGATATTCTGTATTCACAGGGAAAGGAGAGTGTATACACCAAATGGTAAACTCTAAATCGTTGCTGTTACATACAATAAAAGGGCCAATATTTATCAACATTTCTCCTACAATGGTATTTTTAGAATGTTGTTATTATGTTCTGTCTCAAATATTTGGAAATGCTTTAAGACAAGCTTTGCTGTTTCTTGGCTGTTGGTAAAGGGTAAAGAGTGGGCTATTAGCCGCACATACACCAGCTGTAACAATTCCATCCTTTGTGTGTCTCTATAGAGATATTTGGAATTGAAGAACTTATTGTTCTCTTTGATTTGAGTTAAAAGGGGAAGTTCTGTCTTTTGTATTGTTTGGGTCTTTTATTATTTCAGACTTTCGAGTTTGAACTAAAGAAAGAAAAGATAAAAATGCTACTGATTAATCTTACTGTCATAAAATGGTTGTTTCTGCTAACAGAATGCAATACATTCTGTCCTTTATAACCTTCATGGCAAAAGAGCCACATACAAAAATCAGAAACTGTATGGTTTACTCACATCCCTTCAGTATTTATATGCCTAAAAGGGAGGGCAGAGGATGACAACTGGGAATTCTGATAAAACAGCTTGGTTAACAGTCTGTGATATTTACTCTTTGTGGCTGTCACCAAGTCACCAAAAGCGATATATAATCTTGATTGAAAAAACAAAATGCAAGAGAAAAAGTGTGTTGTTTCCTGAGATGAAACAATTTTGAAAACCCTTAGAGACTGAAAAAGTTAACATTTCTTTGTGTTGCTACAAACGTTTCTCTATTGCCCCCAAGTGTACTAGGCTAGTGAAGTATTATCAGGACTAGTAAGTTCCACAGCTAACTTGGCATGTTAGTAGTGCTAATAAAGTTGGATCTTATTTTATCATGGTATTTTGCCTGTGAATTCACATATAAACCTATGAAATTAAACTTTACAGGTAATCTAATGACTCAGCTATACTGAGCAAGTACTCAAGGGACAGAAATAAGTACTGTTACTAAGCAAAACTACACATACAACCAATTTATTCCACAGTATCCCTTGCATCTATAGATCACTGGTAGAAATAACCTTCACTTTCTGATATAGTAATGATACTGAGAATCATCAGAAAGTCTTAGATGTCAACTAGTGTTATTTGTTATCTTCCACTTTCCAAATGGACATGCATAGAATCAAAACGGATATGGAAGAGGATATAAACTACGACGATCGCATTAATTCTCTTAAATACAGCTTTGCCACAATGTGTTGTCCCTTTCTGCATGAGCGTTTTAAACATTAAAAGAAGATAGCATTTTTTTTTAATGTTATCTACTGCTAGGTTTAAATACAATATTTTACAGGAAAGACAGAACAACTTGCCAATGCATTCTAGAAACGAGAGATTTTTAGCAAGGACAAATGAGTCTGTATTTAAGAAACCCCATGTGGTGCAAACAGACTATATAGGAGTACTAATAATGCCTTGCTTATGATTATCTATGCTGGCACTCTTTCTAGTGATTCATTTTCCATGCTTGTTTAGTCTTAAGCTTCCCGTGGGTGGAGACTGCTGGCTGTACTCATTTTTAGATGGTGGCTCTCATGGTTATCATTTAAGAATTAATTGTTTGTGACATACACAAATTAAATAAATAGCATTGCGTACTTCTTAAATGTTGAACTTTTAATTCCCAGAATAAGAAATGTAGACTGACTTCTCTTAAAAATTAAACAGGATATCTTCTCTCCATATTTGGCTACTTACACAGTTACTGGCTTGAAGACTTTCACAAGGTAGACAGTAATTCCATAGTTAGTCCTCAAGCTGGTTTAAAAGCAGTGTGGTCATATTGATGCTCAACTATCCTAACTTTTTGCAGCACCAAAAAAACATCATTACAAATTGGCACTGCTCTTGTCCTCACTTCTTAAAAAAATTTACAGAATATTGCTCTCTTTATTTTAAGGAGGGGTGAATCAAGGTGTTAGGAAATACTAACTGCAGCAACAAGCTGAAGGATGCACCCTCATACATTTAAGTATTTTTATTAATCAATAACTCAGGGCAGCACAGGTGTTCACAAAAGTGCTGTGCCGAATCCTGCAACACCTCACTCTTATTACAGAATCGCAGAATAGTCTAGGTTGGAAGAAACCTCCAAGATCACCGAGTCCAACCTCTGACCTAACACTAACAAGTCCTCCACTAAACCATATCCCTAAGCTCTACACCTAAATGTCTTTTAAAGACCTCCAGGGATGGGGACTCAACCACTTCCCTGGGCAGCCTGTTCCAGTGACTAACAACCCGTTCAGTAAAGAAGTTCTTCCTAACATCCAACCTAAACCTCCCCTGGCGCAACTTAAGCCCATTCCCCCTCGTCCTGTCACCAGGCACGTGGGAGAACAGACCAACCCCCACCTCGCTACAGCCTCCCTTCAGGTACCTGTGGAGTGCAATAAGGTCGCCCCTGAGCCTCCTCTTCTCCAGGCTAAACAGTCCCAGCTCCCTCAGCCGCTCCTCGTAAGCCTTGTTCTCCAGACCCCTCACCAGCTTCGTAGCCCTTCTCTGGACTCGCTCAAGCACCTCCATGTCCTTCGTGTAGCGAGGGGCCCAAAACTGAACACAGTACTCGAGGTGCGGCCTCACCAGAGCCGAGTACAGGGGGACAATCACTTCCCTGGCCCTGCTGGCCACGCTGTTTCTTATGCAAGCCAGGATGCCGTTGGCCTTCTTGGCCTCCTGAGCTCACTGCTGGCTCATATTCAGCCGACTGTCAACCACTACTCCCAGGTCCTTCTCTGCCAGGCAGCTCTCCAACCACTCATCTCCCAGCCTGTAGCTCTGTTTGGGGTTGTTGTGCCCCAGGTGCAGGACCCGGCACTTGGCCTTGTTGAACTTCATACCGTTGGCCTCGGCCCATCGGTCCAGCCTCTCCAGATCCTCCTGCAGAGCCTTCCTACCCTCGAGCAGATCGACACACGCACCTAACTTGGTGTCGTCTGCAAACTTGCTGAGGGTGCACTCAATCCCCTCGTCCAGATCATCGATGAAGATGTTAAAGAGGACTGGCCCCAGTACCGAGCCCTGGGGGACTCCACTAGTGACCGGCCTCCAACTGGATTTGACTCCATTCACCACACTCTTATTCTACCAAACCTGGCTCAAGTAGTTCTCCCGCTGCTGTTAGGCAAAGCAGGATGATGGCAAAGTTATCAATTTACTGATACTTCCAAAGCACTCTGCTCTGTCAAGGATGACAAATTAAGACATGGGGGTGGGGAATTATATATATGTACATATATATATATGTACACATATATGTACACATAAATTAAAAAAAAAAAATAAAAGCCTTTCTTGTACATCCCTAGCTGCCAGTATATGGGTACTATGTTCAGGTAGGGCAGCTGGACTATCCTTTATATGGTGGAAAGAAACTGAATCTCAGGTTTTTAGCTCCTCTTACAAATACAGCTGCACGTCCCTTTTAATGCTGTGTTTGTTAGCAGGGAGAAAGGGGTCAACTTTAAAAAAAAAATTTTTTTTTTTTTTTTTTTTTTTTTTTTTTCTTACAGTTAAAGCAGTTTATCTCACCCTTCTGAGTTTTGACAGGCAGTTGGACAGCAACTTGCCATTTAAGCTCTTATCTTTTGTAATTATCCTAATTGTTACAATGCTCTGCAATTATTCTTGTGAAATTCATTAATATTTTATTATAATGTAGAGTAGGTTTTCTTTAAGGAAACTAATCATAATATCAGGAAATGCTACAGCAACACTGAACGTGCCTGTTTTGTTAGACCACAGTATCCTGGGATGGAGATAAGCTTCTTTGCGTACAGAAAGGAGAAAAAGAAGATCGTGGCTGGACTCAGTGGATTGAAGGAGATGAAATGCACCTGGTAAGATCATGTAGCAGGTTTCAAATGCCACCCTATTATTTATTCAAATGGCTAGATGTAATGCAGCAAGCTGTGTGCTATATTATCTTGTCGTTCTTTGACATAAGTGTTGGTGCTGCGTTTGACTTCTTTCTAAAGCAATCATTTCATTTGGCACCATTATTCTTCTGTGTCCCTTACAGAGATTGCCTCATTTCAGTGCAGTACTCTTTCTGTGTTAACTGTCTGTCTGAACATAGCAATTTGAAATGTTTACACTGAGGAAGACATCTATTGTACACTCTATGAAATACACAGTATGGGAACTAGTGAAAGTACACATCCAACAGTAAGCCATAAGGGGGAAATATACCATTGTTCTTTTAAAATAATTACAGGCTAGACCGCATTATAGCCTAGAGAACTAAAACAGCAATTAAGTTTTCTGAAATGTCATGTTCTCTCAGATCACCATTTCTAACTTTTCTAAGTTAACAGGATTTGAAAGAAGATGTCTGTTCTTCATAGCTCTTCGTAGTATCCTCACTCTCTCATCAGTGTGGGTAAAATGAATTCTTCCGGCTGAGATAATAAAATCCAACTTCAATTTCATTCCACTGATTAGTACTAATAACACAAAGCATTCAAAATGAATGTTCTCTGTTTCAAATCAGTAACAGAGTTATAAATGAATCTTTGTGAAAGTTCCCAAAGCCACTTATTACTGCATACAAGTTTCAGGAAATACTGGAAGTCCCAGAAGACAGTTTGGAAAAGGAACGTATGTGATAGACCTTGCCATCTGATATAGTGCAGGTAACTAGGGAAGTAACGTTATAGCTGCAGTCATGGTCTCAATGAAAGCAGAGGTGAACCAATGAAAGAGATACTCCAGAAGTTTCTGTGTAAATACGTTCCCTCTATCTGCACACAGGCTACAGGAGTTCCACGCTGCCTCCCAAACTCACAACAGTGGGGCTGTGACCCCAGGCAGCTGCCCTTTCAGGTTCTCTGCTGGCAAAGGGGTTGCAATTAGCCACATGCTGCCTGGCCTTGGAGCTCAACTTACTCCCTGCAGCACTCAGCTCACATGAAGCAATCACACTAGTTGCTCTTAGATTTCTTTGGCCTTCATTTTGGCAAATCCTGGTCCTTGTCCCTTGACAGCTCTGCACTCATTCCCACTTGCTGCCCCCAACACCAATTTCTTTAGCCCAGATTTCTGTGTCCTTACTCTGATTCATGCTCTAGCCATGCAACCTGGCCATGGATGTCCAGGCCAGACCACTTTCTGTGCTTGAACCTGTCAGGGGTTTTATTTTAGAAGTCATAAAATCAGATTCCATTGCTCACACGTTGTCTAGTGTGCCCTGAGGTACCCTGAGGTTACCCGACAGATCTGAGGCTGCTGCTTCAGAAGGCTGTGAAGGGTTCAGTCTCATACAAGCCAGCTTACACGGGCATCCCTGCACTAATTGGCACTTGTGCAATTTACCATGACCTGTGTGTACACAGACGTTGGTACAAAGTTACTTCATGCAAAGGAAATACCCAAGTATTTTAGAGACCAGTCCCCAATATTTTAATTTTATCACTTTTTATATTTCATGAACTTCAAAAATGTCCTCTTTATTCCTCTGAATTCTCATTAATGTAACTCTCCATTAAAATTCAGTAAAAGAGTCCAATTTAGTATCTTATTTTTGACCAGCTAAGATAAGTTGGTCCTGTACTCTTGAGAGTACTTTGGTACAACGGGCAGTTACCTCTAAAAAATTGATACTTCAATAGTTTTATGATCCTATTGAACTTTACACAATGAGCCAAGTGTTAATTTAATTCCTTCCACGGTTCTGTAGGAAGTAGTACCACATCCTGTAGTAGTTTATCGCCTCCTATTTTTGCCATTTCACTCTACGGTCTGTACTTTGTAGTTCTTTTTCCTCTTTAGATTCTGTTTTATGTGAGTGACTTATTTGACCATTCTCAATTTCCTTTTGAGTTTTATTGCCATTTTCTATTGTATTGATTGCTTCTGCTCTGTAGGTTTTTATCCCTGTCAGCAGATCTCTTAGCACTTACAGCACACTCTTTCTTCTGGGTTACCTATATATAAAGTGAACAAAGCAGGCCCCAACTAAAATCACTGTATCAGTCTGCTTGTTTCATCAATTCACCATGAAGCGCCTTCTCTTGCTACAGGCTAGCAACATATGCCAATAAGGTTATTGATCCAGTGTAAGTTCTTAATAAGTCATTTTATCAAAGTCCCCCATAAGAAAATGGGCATAACATTCCAGTTAACTTTGCTTCCCATTTCCTCAAAATATTCTGACAGCTTAATTAAGTGTCTTATCTTGAAATAGAAAGCACTACCCTACTTCTAGGTCATACATAATCTTTGTCTTTATGTCCTTTAGGTAGCCCCACCCATTTTCTTTTTCTAGCAAAACCAGTCAACACCTCCACAAATCCCCACAAAGCCTGTGTGCAACTCTCAGGTCTAACTTCAACAGTTTTGGTAATAGAGAAGATTAAACTGCATCTTCAGTGAGGCTAGGTGGACAACAGTAAGCCTCACAAGACATAAACATCAATGTACCTGCTTATGTGCAAGTAACTATGACCCAATGATTAGTAGAGACTTTTTTAAAACCTGTTGTGGAACACAAAAGAGAAGTGGACAGCATTAGGCATCCAGTACGGCCAAGTTCAGTCAAAATTCACTGCCGTGCTGGGATTTATAGACCCAGCTCAACTCTTACGTATGCAATTACATGTGCTTTCCTAGCTATGACCGCTGTGTTGCTAGACTGGGCTTTCAGCTGTTTTCTGGTTTTTGTAGGTTTGAACTACCAATCATCAACATACAGACTCAGAATTCATTATTCAAATCCATCCCCAAATAACTTGTTCATGTGTCTAAAATACAGAATGTTCATTTCAAAGACCTAGGCAGTTGCACACACAAATAGTGAATAATGCACCAGGAACACATTTGGCCCTTTAAACTCTGGGATCCCAAAATAGCTTCTCTTATTCCACCTTTCTCCAGAAAGTAAACCCAAACCTTCTGATTTCTTTTATGATTAAAAAATAGGCTAAAATAAGTACAAGCTATACAATCTAATTTGATAAGAAATTGTGTACTCAAATTAAGCTGGACATACATGTGAGTTTATAATGCACGTCCTATGTAAAAGTTGTATTTTTTAAAAATTATTTTCTCTTCCTAGGAAATAAGAGTCTGTGGAGTCAAGTGTAAGCAGGTCTTCAAGAAGGTGCAGTGAGCCTACTGCTGATACAGAAATGAAGAACAGGAGAATTTACAGACTTGCCACCAAATCTCCAAGCACAAGTAATGACCATCAATGACAAGAGTAAACACAGAGATGAAGATTACATTAGAACAGTTTAGTTGGAATAAAATATTTTTTAAAAATTATTTTAAAGAAGTAATTGAAAATAAAACCCATTAAAGTTACTGAACGTTTTAAATGGGTGTGCACTGTAATTCTTGACTACACCAAAATGGAGGCTGTTTGGTATACAACAAAATAGTTGTGAGCACATGCCTCACTTACAATGGAAAACACCCTTCTGTAGCTTTAACAAGGGACCTTAAGGTAGTCTTGGTTTCAGGTAATGAATTGTTGTAGGGAAGCGAGTGAGAACTGCAGTATGTGGCTTCTGGGAAATCCTGTGAAGTCAGTGAGAATTTTAGCATCAGCTCCATTGGAGCAATACTTCACTGAAGGTATTCCACCAAAAATGAAGGTCTGATTTCCCAAATTAAGTAAATATATGAATCAGCAGTCTAGAAAAATAGCACTTACAGAACCATGGCCAAGGGGCAATTGCTTTTTAAATGCCTTAGCTAATGTCTGCCCATTTTTTTATTCTTACTTTTTTATTTATTTATTTTTACATTCTGAAGAAACTAATAGTAAGATCACTGTTAGAAACTGTATAATTGTACACATGCCAAACAAAAGATAGGACTAGCATTGCTTTCTATGGCATCATTTGCAGGTTTTATTAGGACATGTCATTGTGCTCATGTTCTTAGGCAGCATTTAGCAAATCATTGGCCTAGCAGTTTCTACCACTGACTTGGTCACTATAAACATTGATAGTAATTTTTAAACCAAAGTTGTATTTTCAGTCTGTCAACACACTGGATATACAGTTAGCACCACCACCTCGCATCACATTGAAAAAGACTCAAGGACACAGGATGCCTGATGGATCAGAGCTTTAGCAGAAGGCAGACTTTTACAAGTGTGGCATAGAACAACTGTTATTAGACAGTTTTCAGAGACTTAATCAGTGGGGAACTTGCTATGGCAGAGTCCAAGATGTTCTGAAGTGCTGCAACCCCTGGACATAGCATTGCTTTGGCCTGCTTTGGGAACCCAGTGCTGAGACTTCAGAGAAATTTTAGACATTCATCGCATAAATGTGAACAAATTATGACATTCTCTACTAACCAGAGACAGCTCTAAAGTATGCACTATTGTTAAACTTGTTCAGAGATGTTACCAGTCTGATCTAACAAATGAAGAAATGGAGGTCCGGAACCATTCGTTGTAAACTAAGAATTGAGTACAGTGGAGGTGATAAACTTTCTGAACTATGATATTTCAACTGTACTATGTACTGTAAATGTGGCTTCAGATGTACTGTAATATACATCCAATTTAATTTTGTAAAGTTGTCTTTCATTTTACATGAGGAAGTACACAGAAAATATTATCAATGAAGGTTTACACAACACCATGTGATGTGTAAAAAAAAAAAAAAGGTGAAAAATACTCCCTCCCCATGTAAATTCTTGTGTAACTATTGCAACAGATGTTCATACAACCTAGAATTACAGACATATGTAATGTAATTGTCGACTTTAGGTTCCCTTGTAGTTTATTTCTTGGCAATATGTAGCACTGGGAACTGCACTTGGCCCTAGTCAACCAGATAAAAGGAGAGGCTACTCATGTGTTAGCTGTCTAGCTGTTCCTACAGTTAAATAGATATCTCTCCTGACTGATATACACACCGGCAGTTAATGGTGATTAAGTTCTCTTGTTCTTAGAGTGGGAAAGGTCAGAACTGGTTATGGTTAAATACCATGCAAAGGTTCTAGGGAAGGAGAAGGGTGAGAAACCTGTATATCTCAGGTTAAAAATACAGCTCTGCTTAAGTCAACTTGCAAAAAGCTGTCTACTTAAAGTGTTATTTATCACCTTACACAAGGTTGAGGATATCCTGATTGCCAAATCTCAGTGCATCAGTCATTTGTTTTGCTTGAAATGACACCAAAACTTCTTTCCTTTGAGTTTCTAAATTATTGATTTCATAATTATGCACAACCTCCAGACATATCTGCACTCTTCAACCTCAAGGAAAGATAGCGAATAATGGAAAATAAGGAATGAACTCCAACTCTTCCTTTATAACAGACCTGAATTTGTTAAGGCCACCTATATTTCCCTCTCATGTGAAATTTGAAAATACACAATAAAAAGATGGTTCACACCGCTATCCACAATTAAACTTTGCATATTTCTTTTTTATGTTCAATACTGATTCAGACCCATTTTAAATGTGGTTTTCCTCCAATAGAACTTGGCAGTTCATAACCCTTAATTCACCAGATGTCTTCTAATTTTTGCCTCCAGCTTCCTGCAATCTTGTGTAACATTCATAAACTCTTTTTGCAGAAGGTTGTAAGTGGATCAATTAACATCTAGCTAAGTAAATCCAATTTTTAAAAACTATTATTATTGTAGTCAAACAGACAGCTTTATTCCCCTTTGGGCCATTTGGTACGAGGGCAAATTTAGCGCTGTAGTTAGTAACTCATGGCTTCTCAACCAGAAGCAATGTAACCTGCCTGCAATTACAGAGAAAAGACAAGCTTGGGAAGTACTTCTGCCGTCCACATACATCAAATACAGAAACTTCAGAAATATTTAACTTGGAATATATTCTCTTCAAATCATCTAAATTACTTGTCATTATAATTGTAACCTCTTATCTCTACTGCAGCAACTAGCTCCTCTGGAAAAGGAAATGCTGTCTGTTCATTGCTTCCCTGATGATGCTCTCCAAATACTGCATATAATACTAGCCATTCTGTTTCCTTAAACCCTTAACAACATGTTATCATACACTGGGATTTAAAATTGCCTCCCTAAAATAGGTGCTTACTGAATGCATAACATTCAACAACTACTTGACAAATATCAGCGTACTTTCAAAGCTTACTTTCAAAGCTACTTTGAAAGCGAAGTACCTTCACAGTGAATTCATATCCAGACTTGCTCAGGGATCAAACTTCATATTAATTTTCTTGATCTTCCATAGGAATTCAGCTATAGTTTTATTTTAACCTTCATTGTGCTAATCCAAGGTTGCAATGACATTAGCAAGTTTTAAATATACTTTACACTAAGCATTCTTACAGGTTTAAGAAGTAAATTGTCCACTGTCTCACAGCAAATTAGGCAGATGATTAACAATTTAGGAGGCTCCTCACAGAAGGGACACTTGAGTCCTATACTTCCTCTCCTCTTCACCTGATTTTCAACTTAATTTAGCAATAAACTTTTAGTGTGACCTTCAGCTTTTTTTCATGGTTTGTGTGATTATTCACCATCTGATCTAGCCGTGCCATTATATAAGAAAAACAGGAAAAGGATTAATTCAAGCTGTGTGCTTAGACCATATAATGATTAAGGAATAAGACTTGCACAGAGTGGAACATCTAAGAAGGTTCAGTAGGATTCAAAAAGCATAAAGGATCTGCAAATGCAGAGGACTTGATTTCAGGGTACAGAGCTGAGACCCTCTAGTGGCGTGATCTGTAGAGAAAACTGGATGGTCTCTTAACAGGAGAGAGAAGGGTGAGAAAAGAGAAGAAAAATTAGCATCACTAATGTTTTTGAACATGTTGATTACATAGGCTGTAATAGTGTAATCTGTATAGAAGACATTTTCATTTGGGAATTGATTTTTTTTCTGTTTTATATGAATAATTCAAAACATACATATTAATTTTAGTGGGTGCAAGTAAGTGTATACAATATTTATCTCAGCACTCAAAGACTAGATATTTGATGTGAGTGCAAATTTAATCTGATGCATGCAAAATACATGTATATCTAAGGAAGGACTATTAATTTCTGTTTGTTTATTCTAGAAATCCAGGATTTCTTGCTAGATACCAAAATATTTTGCATGCACAAAAGAATACAAATCAGATTCAATTATATAAAGAGGTATTTTTAATATTAAGTAATATTATGAAATTAATGTTATTAACTAATTAATAGTGAAATACCTTGAATGTCCTTCAGCATTTCATCTTCAGATATGTTCTTTAGTGACATGTATGCAGAACACCAACTTCTGTGATTTCCACATGCTGTGAGTGAGATTATACCACAGTGTTTTCCTAGGTTTTACTGATCTGTGACTCAAGCCAGAAGATGCTATATGTATGCTATATGTAGATGCTATATGTATAGCATCATAATATATATATTAATAGTCTTCATCATATTTTTCTTTCATAAAAATCTCAAGTCATTTGGGGGATCAATGTAAACATTTAACAAACACCACATCCTGTCAGCTGTTGAAGAAACATCTCTTTTTGTTTGCTTGAACCTGCTGCCTTCTATTACCATGTAATTCCTCCAAATTCTTGTACTGCAAGAGACATCACACAGTCATTCCCTATTTTCTCCATGCCACTCAGATTTCCTCTACCCCAAACATCTTGCTAAGATAAGTGTTCTAACAATCAGAGTCACTAGGCTGATTCCAGTGTTTCAACTTGAATGCTTTATTCCTAGAGGCTTTCGTTTAAAGAACCAGAAGACCACAGTGCTCCCGTTTCAATCCAAAACATTGAAACACTCCGTGGAAAAAACGTTAGAGCGCCTCTTACAGTCTAATCCATGTACACAGCTCTGGAAAACCAAACAGAAATGTGAGTTAGGGCTGCAGTCTACATTTATGCAAGAAATATGGGAAGGAATTGCTTAGTGTGATCTATGTAACATTTTGATTTTTTAATAAGCACGGGCTGGCTGAATGGCAAATACCCTGTAACAAGATAGGGCACTAGATTCCTAAAGAGCCTCTTATGAGACTGAGTCATAGAGGGTCACTGCCTACTAGCGTGGCATGAATGATGTGCTCCAGTAGATACATCCACTTTCATCAATGCCTATCATTTGATTGACTCCACTATATTAAATGTGCTAAGTGGACAGTAAAGCACAAGAGTTCTTCAGTACAACGTAAAACTTTCCTAGCATGTATCATATCGTATCGTATTGTTTCTTGGACAGTCTCATCTGTAACCACATAAAAGATTCATGGCCATTCATTCTCTATTAGTAAAACATTTCATCTCGGTATAGTACCTATATGCTGCTGCTGTTTGTATTTTAAGAAAATTTCAACCTCAAAGCAAATGTTTATTTTAGTAATTTACTCCTGTCTGGCAAAAATGCATACAGCAGTAGAGTCCCTTCAGTAGCCTGTAGTTCATTACCAAGACCCACACTCTTCTCTATACTAGCAGCTAATAAGTATCCTCACAGAACACTTAAGCAGAACAGCTTTTCAGTTCTTTGCCAGTCCTTTCAACAGGACTGCTAGAAGATTAAGTTCCTACACCACAGAGGCAGGATGAAATTCCCTCTTTCAAGAGCCACATTCTTATTAAAGGACGGAAGGAAAGAAGGAAGAAAAAAGCCTGTGGTTATTGACTCAACAGTAATTTACATAACTGGAGACCATTTATCTCATTGTGCCAATTGGTACAACACTGTCCTAATGCTGAGCCAATTAAAAGGTCAATATTGTGATAAGAGCGTTTCAAATTTAAAATACTTTATTTAAATGTTCAACTAATTGAGAGAAGCACGAGCAGTCAGCTATGGGGGCACAAGTAGCTAACATTTAGAACCTGTTGTGCCTGTGCAGAGATACGTACAGTGTAATTGTCAGCAGTAGGTGCAGTTCTTAAAAATGCTTTTATCTACATTGTGGAATCACTTTAGCAGCTTTTGTGCAACAATTTCACTTCCTTTCTTCCCCTCTCCCCTTGCCATCCCCCCCCCCCAATTCAACTGCACAAAGCAACACTACAGAAGTGCAGAGATAAAATACAAGAAAAGGAGAAAGAGGTAATGCAAGATTGTACTAGAATTTAAAATGAAAAGTCCCTTTCTCTCCTGATGTTCCCACCCAATTTTTCTCAATTGCGATTCAGTGCCATTATTGTAAAAAGGACATACTTATAATGCTAAGCAGGGTTTGTTAGGGTTCAGAGCCAAAGCATATAGGATGAGCTTACTGAAATTTAACATTAAATCAAGTGCAACAAGACTCACAGCAGTTCATTGCTCCCCTTCTCTAATTTTAAATCAGCATGATTCGATTTATCTTTTCTTACCAAGACGCCGGTGCTTACTATCCATAACCATTACAACTTCCAACACTTCTCTCCAGCTGGGCAAGTTAAGGGCAGGCAGAAGTTAACATGTTTCAGTAATACTTCTGTGAAGTGACTGTGATCTTCCACTCATCCTGTCAAGAAACACACTGCCATTCTTGATGCTGACATTTCCAAGTTTATTTTTGGAGAGGAAAAGGGAAGAAAAGCACCTTTATATGTATGTTACAGTAACACAGCTAGTATTCCAACACACTACCAAGCAGCTCCTGGAGGCACCCATGTTCAAGCACAACTATGTAACTCACCATAATGTAGTCAGTCCTCTCCACTGTATTGATGATACCCGTGTTCATTAGAGACACTTAAGTACTCAGGACAATCCTTAAGGGCCAGATGTGGGGTAAAATACCACTAGCTAGAAAGCTAGTCGTCACTAGTCCTCTGTTCCAACACATACGTTCCATTATTTTAGATACAAACACAGAGACTTTCTCAGCTTCTAAGAGCTATTCACATATTATTCTGAAAGAATTCTGCAAGACTAACTGATAAGTTTTAGACCTATTATACCTAAGAAATAGCAGAAAGCACAGAACACACTTTCACAATACTGCAGCAGTAGCACATCACACCAACTCTCTGCAAAGAGTGGCTTCAACCAATCTCAGACACGGGGGCTGACAGGAGCTAGACAAACAAGATCTGTAAACTAGATCTCACACTGTCCTAAATGATGCAAAAACAGATGACAGATGACTCATTCCCTATCAATCAAAACACAAAAGAAGAAGAACAGCAGAGTTCTCTAGGAAAATAGCCTCCAAAAAAACGTGTGGTTCCAGTTCTTTAATCACCATCAAAAAAAAAAAAAAAAAAAAAAAAAAAAGTTATCCTTGTCAACTTTTGGGCAAAGCAAGGGAAATGTCTCCCAAAAACACACATACAGGATTATTTCACAGAATGTTTTTCTGCAACACAAGTATGATCTGTTCTGTATTTTTCTCACACAGCAAGTTTGCCTCATAGCCATCAGAAGCATCTCATTACACATCTCCAGGTCCCAACTTGGTGGTAGATATTTTTTACTGTATTTCCAACTATATTTTGGTGACTAAAGAAACAGAAAGGTGCTTATCCTGCTGAAGGTTACTCAAAAATCCTGCCAGATGCTTAACTATTAGTTGAAGTTAACAGGGAATAAATACCTATTTGTTTGAAAATCATGTGGCCTTTTTAGGACAACCTTGTTCCCTCTTCAGCCACAAAAATGCTTTGAATATCTGGCCCAGTGTCATGCAGCACTTCCCACTCCTGTTTGTGTAACTTCAGGAACAGCAGCTAACTGCCTTTTCATACACATTCCCCCAAAGTAAGTGAATGGCTTTCAGTTAAAAATAAAAAATAAAAAAATAATTAAAAAAAAAAGTTGTTAGAATGAGGTATTCTGTCACCAGGCATTAAAGATTTGAAGGAGGAATGCCTAAATCTTTGTGGAGGCAAATGAAAAGTATGTCCTGAACTGAAACAAGTAATGAAGAAAAAAGCCCCACCACAACAAAATAATTAATAGCAAAATAACATTTTATCATTCTTTAGAATAGCTTTCAGTGACAGAGCGGACCAAAGGTTCTCTACAGTTCTCTGAAGCATAATGGCTCAAGACACTGAATTATGTGCCTAACGAGGGATTATAACATGAGACAGCTATTACTTAGAAGCAGCCTTTAGCAAGGTTCCTTCATATTCCTTTCCTTTCTGGTAGAAGTGCTCCCTATTTTTAGAAGATTCAATCATGTAACACTGTAGCCATGGGCCATTTCAGTCCTTATTTGCTGATAATTTCATTTCTTTGCAGTGAAAGTACTTGCTGAAATAATAACTTTTTTTTTTTCCCCCATTCTTTTTTTCCTTGAAAGGGCATCAAAACTACCTGTAATTGCACTGAGGTTGTCAACGTAGATAGCTGCATGTTCACGTTTAATGCAAATACTTTCACTTGCTGTAATTAGATACCTAAATTCAGTGCACTGTCCACATCACAAATGCACTTGAATGGGATTCTGCAAGGTACTGAGCTCTCTACCTTGATATAAAACACACTGCTACCTACTGACCAAAAGAAAAAAAGTGACGTAGATGTGTTAGCTGGACAAAAGGTAGATTGCTCAGCAGCCTGCATGCTCAGACAGTAATGAAAAATGTATCAATGGGGGGAAGAAGAACAGTTTTGGACAGCTTTTGTTAAATCTGAACTTTCAAAGAATCCTATTACAAACTCCATTTAATGAGTGTTTGTTTAACTGACACCATATAAAGGGTTGTAACAATGGTATGTTTTCTTTGAAACTGCAGATATCTCGGAGTGCCACGCAGTAATATAACCTTTACTCACATGAGTGAAGGATATGTTGTTGAACAGAGATAGCAAATCAGCCTTCAAAGGCAATGAGCATATTCCAGTCGAATGGTAGGCATAAAGCAATTTACAGCTGCCCAGTAGTAGGGCCTTCCAACCACTTTGTACTTTGCCACCACCTCTGTTACAGCACAGTGCTATTTGAATCCTTAGCACTGCTGGCTGAAGATGAAGTTATATAATTAGTAACAAGGAGGAAAGGGGATTTTTTTTCCTCCTTTCAAGCTGAATATTGTTATAACAGGCATTTGGTCTTCTACCTTTCAATGCCCCCCTAAATTATTTGCAATGTAGTAGCAGAGTTAAGATAGCAGAGTTAATACATGCAGCACCCCTGTCCCCCAGAATGTTCACCCTTTGACTGGGAACTGATGGAGCAAAATCCCCTGACAACCAATACACTCTTCCTTGGCAGGGTTGTCTTTTGTTAGCAACAAAAGCAATGATAAACATCTTTTGACAGGTATATAGCTTACCACAAAGTCTTTTATGTACACTTAGCAAGTTACAAAAACCTAACCAGATATACATTTTTACAAGTAACACATTTAATTTTAACAAAGGACTTTGTTCTCTCATAGCCGTGAAGAGAGACTCCTCAGAAGGAGTGTAACAGTCCTGAGGAAATACTTCTCAGCTCACGCTCTTTTATTTCTGTGTTGCCATCACAGCGGCCAAAACTTGACACTTCACTTACTCCACTTTCACACATTCTGCATCTATGATCATAAAAAAGACATACTTGTTCCTGTAGTGGCACTTCTCTGCTCAAACCTCAGTTCATCTGGAAATTCCCATTAGGTATAGAACAAGAGTGAAGCCAAACAACTTGATGGTAACTTCAAATGCAGTCTGAAAGGGGTATGCGGGCCAAATCTTTAAAGACCGGGAAGAGGTTAAAAAAGGCTTAATCTCTTTAAAATTTTCCTCTTCTTTAAAGAGGGAGATATGGTTATTCTGTCTTTTTCACTCAGCTTCCTAAATCTATCTTTTTGGCAACATTCTAGGCAAGCTGTTATTATATAATGAATGTCAGATAAAAATAAACTGTTATGTCCATCAATAAAGACTCTTCTTTCCTTCCTTCCTTCCTTCCTTCCTTCCTTCCTTCCTTCCTTCCTTCCTTCCTTCCTCCCTTCCTTCCTTCCTTCCTATAAAATTTCTTCTAAAATACACATTTTAAGAAAGTTTATTTTCAATTGTATCATATTCTACATGAAATGTACTTGGTACTTTTCCCTTAAAATCTGAAATCTCCATATTTATTAATTCCCTGTTTCAACATAGACGCCCAGTGGCAATGTCAATACCTGGTTAGATAGAAATGAACCTTACCCCTGCTTCACATGCACGGACACATATATGCACCCAGTTCCTGGAACTACATGGCATCACTGCTATTACAGCCCTGTCATGTCAGATGTCTGGGACAAATCTTAACTTCAGCAATGTATCCTGAGTTATATTCTGTGGCTTACCATCAACGATCTTAAATTGCTTATACACATGCTTACCTATCCGTTGGCAGTGTCAAGTTGCATTTTAGTAACATGGAGTATATGGATTCATTTAACTACATCAGGCAATATTTGGATTTTTCAAATTACATTTTTTTTACATATGACTATAAATTTCCATCTTAAATGCTATTTCTATCAAATATCTGCAAACATAAAGATGGAAAGTCATCAGAAGGACAGGCAGACATCTAAACACCTCTGCTACTACATGGGATTATTTTCAAATAAATTCCAGGATTCATCAGGGAATTAAACACTGGTTTCATTTCTTGAGCAGGATATGTTAGAATGAAGCCAGAGCCTTTGGCACCGTAGCAAGAGTACTACTGTGGACCTAGAGATGCAGGCAGAAAAGAGTAACTACACAGCACTATGAAAAAAAGAAAAAAAGAAGAAGAAAAAGGAGAAAAAGAAGAAGAAAAAGGAGAAAAAGAAGAAGAAAAAGAAGAAGCAGAAAAAGAAGCAGAAGCAGAAGAAAAGGAAAAGGAAAAGGAAAAGGAAAAGAAAAAGAAAAAGAAAGAAAAAGAAAAAGAAAAAGAAAAAGAAAAAGAAAAAGAAAAAGAAAAAGAAAAGGAGAAAGAAAAAGAAAAAGGAAAAAAAAAGCTTTAAAAAGCTTTACAACACAGAATATCCCTTAATCAACAGGAAAAAGAAAATCATGCCAAAGTTCTCAGAGAGATGCAAAAACACAGGATAAAAACATTGAGTTCCCTAGAAGAGAGATTGCCTTCAGGGTTACTGGGCTAGATTTTTTTTTTTTTTTTTTTGCTGAAATTTTAAAACTGATTTATGGCAATGATCTTTCAGAAAACATTTAGGAAACAGGTACACTCAGCTATTTAGTAATTTTTTTTAGGACTAGTATAACAGTTCTGTAAATGCCCTATTCTGGTAGCACCACAGTGAAAGAAAACAAACTGGAAGAATTTTATTGTGTATTTTTATCAATATACCTGGGCCTAATTTACAGTCTTTCTGGAACGGTGCCTTTCCTGATGATTACGACAAGAATGGTTTTAATCTTTTTTTAAATGGCTACAGTGAATTCACAATTTTATATTAATTACAGCAGATGATACGGCTTTATTTGTTCATCTAGATTCTAGAACTTTAAGCAAAATGGATTACATTCTACAAATCTTTCCATCATCAGATTATACCAGTTAGGAGATCCGTGAGAACTTGATGTTTAAGGTATTTGAAAGTACGCTTTTAAAGTGTTCTCCAGATGAGGCAAAAGAACTATTTCTGTTTGGTAAAATGGATTCCTTAAAATGTTATTCTAATGGATGAGACCCTGCATTAAAATGAGCGTGACAAAGGAGATGCACATTTTCTTAGCTAAATTATGCTTGTCATAGAAGCATCAAAGAAAAATAAAACACACTGCTTTCTATAGATTTCTTAAATTCAAAAACTATCAATCAATATTCCAGTTCAATGTCTGAGTAATACAACCTTTGTCTGATGATGATAAGAAGTGGCAGTTGCAATTACAAGACTTTGCCACAGAATAAATATAATTAAGTTATAGACTATAGTTACAGATATTAATGCATAGCTCATGCATGGAATTCAGATCTTGAAGAAATCTTTGGAGAGAAGATTTAAGCAGCCTTAATGTCAATGACAAAGCACTTAAACTGGGCTCAATTTTTCAATCAACATTATAGTCAGCCCAGAAAGAAGTATGCTTTAATGGATAAAATAAAGGATTGTACTCTACAGCTTGCTCTAACTAGTGGCTTATTTCATGACCTTGACAAAACCTGTTTTTCCAATTTTACAGAAGTTAAATTTTTACCCGCTTCCTTGAAATCTATGGGTAGACAGCACAGAAAAACTCCTAAGCAGAATTCAGTAAATAATAAATTCAGTATTTTCCATTTATTTTAAAAATCAAGGTCAGTTTTATAATTAGCTATTATGTATCTTCAGTATACTTTTTCAAATTACAGACCACTTTTATTAAAGTAAGTTTTCAATCCAGTAGCATCCACTAGATGATTTCTTCTTAAAATAAAACTTAGTGACAAATTCACGAGTACATTATGGAGTCTCTAATACCGAGCCAAAGCCCTTAGTAAGAGAGAAGGAAGGTTTCTAATTAATAAAGAGCATAACACCTGTATTTTAAACTAGCAAGATCAGATGAAGTAGAAGAGAAGAGATTGAATGAAGACAGACAGCCATTGATCAAAAACAGAAAAAATATCCAATGTCAGAAAGCCTATTATTTTATTTCCAGAAGATTGATTAGAAACAGATTTCTGTGCTTCTTTGTTTAAAATGAAGCTAGACACTGACGAAACATACCAAAATGGCATAACTGCAAGCTATGTGCATGTCCTCACCCTACCAGAGCATTTGCAACCAGTCATTATTGTTTTGTCAACAGAAGTCAGACGTTCCTCTATTGAGATGCGAATACTGCTCCTTCTACTTTTTTATTTGGTGTCAACAAAACTTTTGTTGCTTCAGATTTCTGTTTTGGCATGATCAGCTAAGAATTTACATTATATAATAAGTGTTTAATCAACAACTAGATGTGCAACTGGTCAAACTTCCTATTCTTCTCTGTAGGGTCCAGACCTGAACAGACAAGCAAACTTAGAAGTAGAAGACAAGACTCTAAGTAAGCCTGAGAAGGTGAGGCAGGCTTAATTATACCTGGTTGTATCCAGACCTGGCAAGAAAGCTTGTGAGCTAGGATTATCCAAGGTAGTTTAGTGCCCTTTGATATTGGGCGACAGCAGCCATTAACAACTGGGCAACCAGTTGCTGTTTGCTGAGCTCATTTTGCAAATGATGCCTTTAACTTGGTCTTCTTCTGCTGTGCTTCTCTCTCCTACTGCTCCTGCCATTTCTTAGCAAATTTTCTGCCCCATAGCTCATGCCTGTCTTAATCCAACCAAATCCCCAAGGCCTGCTAGGCATTTTGCATACTGACAAGAAGCGGATTGCCTCCCTCCAAGTTACTTCTAGTTGTCATAATGTGACCACTCATGTTTGTGCTAAAGAGAGCCCCAAGCCTGGTGAGATGGCACCTCTGGCAGTTTTTGCAGTAGCTGCCATCACTGAATACATTTCAAGCAATAAATTTTCATAAAAATGAAAATAAGCATGAGTCCACATGTGGTAACAAGCTTAAAATAATAATAGGTGTCCATGACCGTGCTCCTTCTGTCTGAATCTTTCAGGGGAATTCAATTGCTAAGAACAACTTTAGCAGCTTGCCGTATTTCTATGTGCTAAAGAGCAACCAAATAACCATAGGCAAAAGTCCCTGCTGTCAAGCATGAGGAGCGTAGGGGCTGATCGGTGGAGTACGAGGCATTGTTTCTCCTGTGATACATTTACATATTAGATAGTTTTAAAGGAAAATGAAAGTGAGGTAAGGACAGAGTGGAAAGCATACTGCTGTCTCTTCTAAATGACATGCCCAGAAGTTGACAGAAAAAACTGTTTTACCAGGAGCCTCTGTTCCTTCCACAGGTCTCTTAAAAGTGTCTTGCTGCATAAGCTTTCTCACGGACAGTGCACCACAAGCTCTTTCAGCTAGGAAGAAAGCTGAATGCTTTCAGACACCCTTATAGGATTTTTCGGCCGGGCAGGACTTGGATACCATGAGAGGAACTGGAGGCAAGTGTATGAAGTGTCTTTCATGACTGCTGACTCATTCCACAGCAACAAGGTTTGGGCCTCACATCTCACTCCTGTTTGTTCAGGCTTTTTTATGAGATGTTCTGTTTCAAACTGCCACTAATCAATATTGATTCGTAGGACAAAGGCAAGAAAAGCCATCTTCATTTCTTCACACACAACTAAAGACTGTCAAAGTTACCCAGGCTTTAACATTGTACAGAGTTCTGTCTTTTCATTACATTGTTTTATTTCCAAGGTCTTATTACTCGGCCATAAAACTTATCTCTGGTTGAAACCTGACACACAAACTATGAGCCCAGAGCTTTTGTTTTTCCCATACATATTGGAAAACATGAAAAAACACACCTAATTCCTCCCATTCCCAAGATTCTGTACATACTACATGGCATACCAACTGAGTTGACTGGTGATCTTGCAAGGAATGGGTGCTGAGAACATGATTATCATGACAAGTAGAAGAGGCCACCTTTTCTTCATTTCTGTAACTGCACACTCGTGACATAGGAATGAAATATTGTTTTGCTATTTGTGAGTTTTTCTCTATGCATGTGCTGCATAAAAAATAAACACAGCATATAGAATAATTCCTAAGATTTGAAGTTAATTATAAGTCAGAATTTTAAAGCTAAAATGCAACGAGAGGCTGGTCAGTATAACTGGCAAGGCACAGTCGCAAAAGAACACTGTCAATACAGTGGGTCAGTGATCTGCAGACTTAAAATTATCCACACGGGGCTTTTATAAATTTGTGTTAACAACATCTGCACTGTCTAATAGCTCCATATGATTTAGGCAGGCATTTAAATGTGGTGGAGGTTTTATTGCCTATCAAGATATTGATTCGTAAAATAAAAATTGTCTTTGTGGATCTTAACACAATGCTCTTTAAAATCTCATGAAGCATCACAGAACTCTGTCAAGTCAATAGTTCATGTTTTATTAATTCCCTACTTAGACGTTTCCTTGACTGGTTACATTTAGTGTCTGTAAGCCAGTTGCTTATTTACCTGAAAGTCTCACAAGAGCTATTTCCATTCCATTGAATAAACCTGTGCTTAGAGAGGTCCTAATAGCGAGTTTACAAAATACACATATAGAAAAAAAAGAAAAAAAAAAGTTATTTAAAAAGAAAATAATAAGGAATGGACAAACAAAGCAGAATTGTGAAAACCTGTACAATTATATGTATATGCTATGAATTAATTAAGGCCTTATATGTACAGGATGATCTTATCTCATAATTTGTGTTCTCTGAATGTGGCTAGCTTTGCATATCTACAGTAATGGAACCATTTATTTCTTTAGTAGCTCATAATATATGTTAATTATTGATCATCACATCACATGATACAGTTTCAGTCACTTCCGCATCTTGTCGAAACGACTGTGATAGAGGAAGCAAACTACCTCAGAGCTAAAATCAATGAGCATATAAAAACTGTCACCATGAGCTTCTACCATATGCTCTGATTTTGGAAGGTGAATATACACATTCAGTTTCATTCATTCCTTCTTATACATCCACCACGAGGCATCTGGAGATATACTGAGTACCTGCTTATAAATTGATCATCCCTTTAGTGCACTGAAGGAGGGAATAACTTCCAGTTGGAAAAACAGTGTGATAATGCACTTAGAGATTATTATGCGTGTGCACAAGGCAACTGAAGTGATGTTGCTTATACAGCTGATTTTGAGTGTTTGTGAGTGGCTGACTTGGGAGTAATAACATTTTCTTTTCCTTGTTTTTAAAGAATCTTTTACTATCTACATAAAATGCATAAATAATGGGAATGTATTTATGCATATCGATGTAATGTGTAGACTAAGAAAGAAAGTACACAGAGACAGGTAAAGTCAAGCCTATTGCATAAATATTACATAATATCATGATAGAACAATGTTTTAAGAACAGAGCATTTCAAATTTGACTTTCTGCATAACATCATTCATAGTGTTTCATCTCAAAATTCTTAAAATGGAAGCAAATACATATGTGTTCAGCCCAGTACCTTGTGCTTGAAACAAGGCATATGTTCTAGAAAGTAACCTTCTGCACTGATCTCAAACAGTGATTAGTTTACCAATTTCCATGGGCAAACTGGTCTGTAGACAAACTACACGGTTACAAATGCAGATATCATCCTATGCGCATTCATGCAGGAATTCATTGATCTTCAGATTTCAGTCACTGCAGTTTCCTAACCCTGTGTCTGATTGAAAGCCCTCTTAATATCTTCTGTAAGTAGGGATCAAGATACTTCACCTTCTCTTAAACGAGCTCTTTAAGTATCACTCAAAGGTATTTTAAGCACTGAACTCCCAGCAACTCTTAACTTTTATAGTTTTTCTTTTTCAACCTCTGTACAAATTTTCAGCCTCTGTGGAGTTCTAAAGTGCCTTCTGTGGAGAACTGCATTTTAACAAAGTAAAAGACACTACAGAAGACACTGTAAGATCAGTAACTTTTGAATTTCCTTATTTCTGGGTTGGAGTTCTAGATCTTTATATTCTTCTAGCAAAAATTTTAATAATATCCCTGTTAAAATAAATAAATAAATAAATAAATGAGAGAAGAAAGAGAGAATAATCAGAAGGGAGCACTGGACTCCTGATCACTTCAGCTGTTGCATTTGTACAGCTGTCCATAAGTTACCTTGATTAATTAAAGACAAAGAATTTAAAGCCTTAGCTCATATTAAGTTGCTTTTAGTGCTTACTTTAATCTCCTATAAAGTTCTACTGCACGTTCAAAGTCTCTATTCAGACACATTTTGAATGTGCTTATTTTCACAACTTACATCTGTGCTTTTCCCCACAATAATGTAGTGCTGCTGGATGAAAAATACCTTCCTAACACAAAATGCTATGTTTCAGAGTAATTAAAAGCAATTAATAGGGTGCAGTTAATAGGGAAGGATTGAGACTAATTATGAATTACTTTATTGTACATTTGCTAAACTTGCTGCAGAATAGCCAATGATTTTGTTAAATCGAAGTTGGTGTAAGCATAGCTCTTGATATATAAATATTTGAAAGTCAAAGGAAAGCAAATATATTTTCAACAGAAAAAATCCCTTTTCGGTCCTATCTTGTGTTTGTTACACTTTCAAGACTTCCATCAATTTTAAATGGGAGTTCTGGGTCTGTCAGCTCTGTAAGGTTGGGTCTTCACAGGGAAATGTCACATCTAGAAAGGAACTGAAAAAAAGAATTCACCTTGGGAAATTTAACTGTGCTGTACAGTTTGCCACTGTGTTCAATATATCTCAGAGGTATCCCATAATAGCTAGTAGTTCTTTACAAAGGTCACTGTAAAATCATATCCTGTATTACTACATATTTCAGAAGTGATCCTTGTCTGCCAGCTGTTCAACTGAACTTTGTTAATGAAGGCAAAGTTTTCTAGGGTTATCACTTTGACCCTTAAACTGTATTATCTAGAAAACCATAAACCTTAAAAGATATGAGAACGTTTATAAAATGCTCTCCTAACAGGTCCTGTTTCCAGCTTCACCTTTTGATCTGAAGTTGGTTTTAAGCTCTTGCCACCATGCCTGCTGATTACAATGGGACGTGGGAAATGGAATCCAATGAAAACTTTGAAGGCTACATGGTTGCTTTAGGTAAAATAAAAAATATTAACTATATAGAGATATAGATAAAATGTTTTTGTTATTTGTAAAATCTTTCTAAAAATTAATGGAAATAATTTTATTTCTGTATTGTGCCTTGTGGCATAGGGGTTTCTGTCAATCACATTAAAAATGAAGTAATTGAAATGTACTTGCACTTACAGTGATCTAAGTATAAAACATGAGAAAATTTGTAGCCAAAGATATTACTCTATATTTAGATATTTTATTTTTGTGTTTACAGTGGACAGCCCTCATGGGCCCAGTTGTGCCAACGCACTTCTCATTCCCAGCTGTTGTCTCATGGTTTTCTATCTAATGGTCATTGATACATATCTTCTGTTGAGCATTTGATCTTTCTCTTGCTCTGACTTTTTACAGTAGCTGATGCCACTCTAAGAGCTAGAATTATAAAAATTTTTTTTCAAGTCAAAGCACATTGAAAGTCAAGATCAGATTTGTGGCTTCCTTGAGCTTTGTCCAAAAGTTTTTGATTCAAGTTACTGGAGAGCTAGAGAACTTGTTTGCTCAGATACAAAAATAGCTTCTTATGTATATTATAAAAACAATTCAGTGGTTCAAAATCAGTAATATAGTGTGTAGCCGCCTTCCACAAGTTAAGATAATGTATTTGTTAGGAAGAAAAGTCTAATACATCAGGTAATCAGGTAATATCTAAATCCAACAATGCTCAATGCCTACACTAGAGATTGACTTAGGAATAAATACCAGAAAATGCTTGACTGAGATGAAAGAAATGATGCTTTAGCTGATTTTTTACTAGTTTTAGTCCCATCAAAGAGTCTATGTCTTAATTTATTTATCTATTTAGATGGACAGAGAAGAAATACATGTAAACTCATAAAAATAAACTCTCATGATTTACCAACAACTATTGAAAGTATTTATTATTTCCTCAAAGCTTCAGCCCATTTAAGAAAGAAAGGCAGGTTTCCCTGTTCTGAGTTTTTAGCTTTTACATTTACAGAAAAAAGCCTGATGACTTCAGGAAAGTCTGTAAGTACTATACACAAACACCTTAGAGGTATATTTGTATATATATATATATATAAATATATATAGTTAAGATAATATCATGAATTTCAGGAGAAAGATACACACTAATTGATGTCATATGAGAGAGCTGCAATTTGACAGCTACTTGGAAAGATATGCATCTTAACAGCATCCTTAGAACCATTTCAGTCAGTGGATAAATTATCACTTTGTTGTTATTAAATAAAATAGCTTTTTTTAAAAAAAAAAAAAATGTATTTTTTATCCCCTTCTGATCTTGTATTTCCCAATGGAAACTGGAAGAAAAATGGATGGATTCAGCCTACAATGGAGTCTGGACTACAGACATCTGATACTGAGAAGGCTGCTTAAAAAAAGAAGGAACAGTTCACAAGAATAAAAGCACTGGACCCACTCAATAGCCTAAGATAAAGGAGAAAGAATGTGTTAGAATATGGAATGCAATATAGATTTATTCTTCCTGGGAAATACTTTGATTCGTTGCCTACCCTGGGCACACTCTAATGGAGACGTACTCACTGAACTTTCTGACATTTTCAAACTATTTTCCCAATAAGAACATCAGCAGCTGGTTAGGATGAAGGAGTTATTCGCACTAGTACATCATGATTTTTTGTGCAGACATGCAAATATGAGTTATACATTGTAGTAGTGACAAACTGCCACTAAATTAGTGAGAGAAAAAAAAAAAAAAAGAAAGAAAAAAGATGCATATGACTATAGGTTATTTGCAGACTGCATTCTTCATTAACTTGTTATCAGTGAAAGGAAATGAATTGGAAAGGGTGAAAAAGATATTCTGCTGCTTTGTTTCTCCCAAATTTGCATGTGGTTGATATTTAAGTATTAAAATCCTCAGGTTCAAAGCACTCTGAGGCATTTTTTTAAAAAAAGTCATCCATCCTTATAATTAATAAATATTTATTTCTATACTTTAATTAAAGAATAGTTTTGCCCTTTAAGCCAGAAACTTTGGTTTTGTCATAAACGTGTTACAAAGTATTTTAATCTACTATAATAGAACAATATATCATCTTTATCGCTTGTATTGTTCAACATGCAGTTATGAAAACCATGCTTTAATAAAACCTCCCAATTTTTCTCCAGGAGCTACAAGACTAATATATTAGTCAGAAATAGCATTTCTTTAGAAGTCTAGACAGTTTTTTTCCTCGGAGAGACCTAAATTTTATGCTACCTGGTTATAAATCAGACCCAGAGATACTTTTAATCCAACATAGAAGATAAAATATACCCAAGAAGTCTTGAATATAAATAGTGAACAAGAACATTATTCCCCATGTTAAAAAATTCTTCTCAAGCCAATGCTCTCACTCAACTCGATTAGTACTTCACAAGTAGTATAATGAATCTACCAAAACAGAAAGGACTCCATTAATATGTGGCATTGCTGAGCTGACAATGATTAGTTCATATGCAAAACTACTAAAGGATGGCTAAAAAGCCACAACCATTTTTCAGTCTCTTGCAGAAACATGTGAGACTATTTCATTTGCATATAACACTTTATTAAGATTCATTGCCAGCGGTTCAGAAATATTTATTGCAGCTGGCAATGCAGCTGGCAATAGGTGGATTGTCTGGAGCAAACTGTCGTGATGGTAATATATATTCTCCTTTCGGTAACTTTCAATGTATTCAGTTGCAAGCAGTTGTTTACCTTATGATGTTAGCCTTCATCATGAACAAAATAAGGATGTTAAGGAGATGAGCACTGCATAAAATGCAGACAGAACATTAACGAGGAATTGCCAAATGCTGTAGTTTGATACTTTTTCAAGTTTTTAATTTGAATTATTATTCCTTTAACATCTAACTACAATTTATTTCTGTCTCTGCTGTTTAACTGTAATGGATATCAGTTATGTGGATTGTTTCTCTTTCATTCATTAGCAAAACTTCTGCAATTTTTTAATGAATTAATTAATTTCTTGTATACTCCCACAGATTTTAGGGTCCACTTAAAAGTAACATGCCAAAATCACATTGATTATATAGTCATTTTAACATGCTTATTTTCTGACAAGGAATGTTATTCTGAGGACCTTGTTTGGGGAGTGGCCTACATTTGTAACCCTGCAGGATGCATATCAGTATCTACATATGCCTAAGAGTGACTTGATTTATACTGCACGCTTGGAAGAGGGAAAGGCTCTCAGGCACAGGATGATAATAGCACTCCTGGCATCCCACGGCTTCATGCGTGAGTGAGGCCAAAAAAGAAATGTAGGTCTTGTTATTTCACTTCCAAAAAATCTGGAGATTCAGATAATTTAAGAAGCCAGCATGTATTAACTGCTGGTTGCATGTTGTAGCTCTGCTCATTATATTCCCACAGATACCCACTTAATAAGAAAATGCACAATCGGTGGAAGATTTTCAGGCTGAAAGCCTTGCAAACACAAGTTGTTGTTTTTAAAAGATCTTTTCCGCTGTGAAATATTGCAGGGAAAGAGGTTATCTGAGAAATTAATTTATCGTTAAATAAAGTGTCATTTTTATGATGTGTAAATGTAAATGATGACCGGTGACTTTCTTATTTTTAGTAACAAATGTTGGAATTTTGTGTGATACTCTCTATTCTGTTTTTTGGCAGATATTGATTTTGCAACTCGTAAGGTTGCAAAACACCTGAAACAAACAAAGGAGATTGTTCAAGATGGAGACAACTTTAAAACAAAAACACTCAGTACTCTCAGAAACTATGAACTGAACTACACTGTGGGAGTGGAATTTGAAGAACATACCAAAGGACTTGATAACCGAATGGTTAAGGTACAAATGTAGTATCTGATTCATCTTTACACCACAATCAGCACTAGCCGTTCCAAAAAACAGCTGAATAAATGATAAAATTAATTGCCAGAACTTTACAAACATAAAGCACAAATAATTTGCATCTTGAGACAGTTTTCTTCCCTGCTACAAGCATTTATAATAAATACAAATTAGGATGCATACTCAGATACATGAGGACAATCATCAATAAAATATTTTTCTGATGGGGGATTTTTTCAGCTTTTCTATGATATGTCATAATTTAGAAAGTAACAAAAGCAGTTTATTATTACCTATGTATCTTCCTTAAAGAAACTGTAAATTTGTCATTTTGATTTTAGGATACATTCTGTGTCAATATACATTTTCAGCTCTGAGTGGCTGGGTTCATATTGGACTTGTAGTCTGAGCCTGCTCAACCTCAGTTGGACAGTTTAACAGTTGGACGTTGTTTAAAATCAGGTGCACTCAGCTATTAAATTTAGGTTAGTTCGGGAAGGACAAGCAGAAAACATGAGCCAAAGTTACCCTTGGTACAGGTGCCAATGCAGGCCTGCAGGCAGCGACAGGCAAGAAGGCCTTGCAATGCACGCTTTGATCTTTCAAGGCTTGGAGGAGTTCCAAGCTCAGAGTTCCTGTGGGAAACGATGGGCATATCTTCAGACACCTTTCAGTGAGCTGTGTGGACAAGGAATGTTTGCATCAAGGACCATATTGTGTGTTAGCACATCCCCTATCAGCTACAGCAGAGTCAGCTAGTAAGTCTTGTGAGGCATTCAAACCAGTCCATGTCAGAGAAGTCCGTAAGGAGAATAGATACGATTGTCAGTTAAATTCACTTACCGAATTCAGCTCCATGCTTCTGTTTAATTTCTGTTCTCACACCTAAAATACTTAAGCAAGATTTTTGAAGGTAGGAAGGGTGATAGATCTTAAATTTCCATTGACTGTCCCCTTCAGGGTTTTGAAAATCTCCTTGCTCCACCTGCCTGTCTAGGCTGACTTTACCCCTGTCAACTCTTCTGACAATTACCACATCTTCCACTCAGCAGTCAGCTCTCCTGTTCTTCTCCAGGCTGCCTTCTGCACCATTACCACTATTATCTTCCCAATAAACAAAGTTTCAGACCTTGTTGCCAAACTCTCAGTAGCTCAGATCAAAACTCACTGCCAACAAGGCCCATCTCGCTTTGGCAATTGCCACAGGAAAGCGGCAGCACAGAGAACATGTTCACGTTTGAACTTACACAATCCTTCACTGGAGTGGCACAGATTTAACAGAGCTTATTGACTGCTTTTCATTCTTAAATCAGTTTTGTGCAGTGTAATTCCTATGACTTCTATGAATTCTTCCAAATTATTTCTCAGTCACAGCACTGCAAGCCATCAAATAACAAGACCCATTTTCCAGTATCAAATATCCCTATGTCTATTTTTTTTCCTATCACTTTCTCCAGTGAGCACTGGGTGGGACATACTCCTGTGATGGGGTTTGTGCTTTAAACCTTTGCCCCCACATCTCTTTAGATCAGTTGAAGGCATTACTAAGGATCTAAGGAATCATCAGTTACACCAGTCCTTAAATCCTTAAATCTTTGCCACTGTCAAAGCCATTTTCTCTCTGTCTGTGCAAAATCACTTCACTTGCAGACTTACTGATTTCCTCTTCATTACCAATTATTTGGAAGGAAGGAAGCACAGCTAATACAGTTGTTACCCTACCTGGGTTAATCACTTTTGCCTAATACTCTTTTCTGAACAAATTATATTATTTCTTTCTAACAAGAGGAGGAGGAAAGAGGAAACACATCACGCCATTAATGTCTGGACTACTCTAAAATAATTTTCTGGTCATTTTATTAACAAAATAATGCCTCAAAGACACTGAAGTTAGATAAAGGTAATAAAACTGCTAGACAACATTTAAATGTAAAGAGGGCATAGATAATTTAAAGACCATGTAGCTTAAAAATACCATAAATATGAAAGACGTTAACTGAAATGGAATGAGTTTTGTCCTGTTATTAACAGAAAGCTCCCTCATAAGAGAAGTAAATCATCCAGCACTGAGCCAGAATATGAATTAGGCTCCCAATACTCTTGGAGACTTTTAATAACTGAACTTTCATTGACTGCAACTGGTCGGATGAGGATTTGCCTATGATACATGGTTAAATGTCTCCCTAATTTACAATGCTTCAAATCTAGAGCAATTCAAAAGAAGTTCCTCTGAATTCACTGTAGCATATCTAAGAGAATTCACCCTATAAAGAGAACTTTTCCTTGCAGATATGATCCTCCTGCTCCTGGACAAGACTCAGTGTATCCAGTACCCTGTTTATTAGTGACAGACTCTGAATCACACAGACCCACTGAATGGTTAAGGAAGGAAGGGACTTCCTGAGGTCACACAGTCCAACCCATCCACTCCAGCAGGGTCACCCGGGGCACATAGCTCAGTGCTGGGGCCGGTCAGGATCTGACTGCCTCTACAGATGGAGACTCCAGAAACTCCCTGTGCAACCCCTGCCAACGTTTGACCACCCGCATGGTTAAAAAGCAATCTTCTTGTGTTCAGATGGGATTTCATGTCTTTTAATTTGTGTCCATTGTCTCTTGTCCTGTCAATGGGAACTACTGAGAAGAGTCTGGCTCCCTCATCTTCATTCTCTTCAATTAGGTATTTACACACATTGATGAGATTCCACTCTGAGCCATCTCTTCTCAAGGCTGAACACTCCCATATCTCTCAGCCTCTCTTCTTACAAAAGATGTTCCAGAAAGACTGCCCCATAGGGGAAATAATCCCCCGTAAAGGAAATAAGACACCCCCATAAAGGAATAATCAAAAGATGAATTAACCTCATAGTGCTTCTAGAGTATTTTCCCAATAGTTGGAATTTGTTCTGATAGATAGCACTAGCATTAGCAAGACCCTCTAGGTCAAATAAGCCTTTATATGGGATAGTATATTTGAGGAAGCTACTGTTGACCTCTTTGAAGGGAGAAATTCAAGTATGACCTCTATAACACAGAGCAAGAAGTAGTTTAAACTTTTTTCACTGTAGGTCTAAATCCTTCAACTTCATGTTGCCCTCAAAGTTGCAGCTATCTCATGAATCTGTACACTTTGGCAAATCACATTCTCCAGATTCTTGTGGAGACTAGTGGACTAGTCTCTGAATATACCGACCTCCTGTTTTTTTTTTTGTTGTTGTTGTTTTGTTTTTTGTTTTGTTTTTTATCATCTCTGAGCACTAGTACTGTTATGTCTGTCTGACCTCATATGAGTATGTTCACCAGCTGAGCGGTGCTGTGCCATCCACATGCACAGTTAGAACGGAGGTTAAGTCACACAGTCACTTCTGCATCTGTCACTGTTCCACCTGGAGCTCACCTCCAGACCCCTGTCCTTCACCTTCAATGCACCACTGACTCAACTAAAATTCCTCTGTAAAAGTTTCTTTCTCTCTTTGGCTCATGATATCTGTGTTTAAAGCCCTCTTGTGAAAGTGCAGGAAAGATTATATCAAGTAAATAAATGAATTGTACAAGATTATATTAACATATACTTCCTCTTATTATTTTATGCAGAGCTATAAGAAGTGCTAGCACAGCACTATCTGGTATATGCCCGCAGATCTTCACTCATGAAACCTTATGATCTTTTTATTAGTGACTTTAAACAGCAAGAAAAAAAAATCACTTTCATTAAAAAAAAAAGGGGGGGGCTCAGCAATTCACTAGGTGATATGAATGCTACCTTAGTGTATGGAAATTCACTACAAAATACTGTAAAAGCTTAACATCAAAACAGTGATGTCATCTTGAAAGCATTCAGGGTTTTGGATGACTGGTTGATTTACATTTTCTTAGGAGGAAAATGGGGAATGGTAGGAAGAAACTGTAATTGTTTCTTCTCATTGTTTGATTGAATGAACTTATTTTCATGTATTTGTAAGTTTCTTGTTAACATATCTGAGCTAATTACTTGATTCATGCAGACACTAGTGACCTGGGATGGTGACAAACTGGTATGTGTTCAGAAAGGTGAAAAGAAAAACCGAGGCTGGAAGCACTGGATTGAAGGAGACCTGTTGCATCTGGTAAGGGCTGATATACAGACACATAGTGCATAACAGACTGCAACAAAGTATAGCTCTTCCATTTCAAAGGTTTTGTTACTTATTCTAGTTAGAAAGGTCTTTATTTAGACAGCTCTGATCTCTGAACTCTAAAGAAATCCCCCCTCTGCTACATCTCAGGAATGCTCAATTTCTTTCCAACTGCTCCCAATTAAGACAAAATCCCACAGTGCCTTTTTTGCTCCAGTCCACTGCCCTCTGGCTATTAACCCTTCTTGTTACATTGCACCTCTAACGTCTTCTCATTCTCCTTTAATCACTGGAAGAAAAGGGGAAAAAAAGAGGAAAAAAAAAAAAGTATAGGTAAAAGATTGCAAGAAAAATGTTACTTTTGTCCTGAAAGAATGAAAGAAGTACTATGTAGGAACTATTCAGTGATCCAGATCAGAAATCACTCTCTGGATACTCAAGAGGATCCTGCAAGCAACCTACATTGCAATTATCTTGTGTTAGTACAATAAAAAGATAAAACATTCAAACATCTGAGATGGTAAACTGGGGCCCAAAGACAAACACAGTGAGCCCCAGAGAGGCCAGAAGGGCCATGCAGGAAATGAACAGTCACTGGAGCATGGAAAGATTTCAAAACAACATCGTATGTAATGAATATGATTCCAGAGTTTCTTGGGAGAACAATCAAGAAATGGGCAAGACTATGTTGGATGGTGCAGTAGGTGGGTGCAGAAAAATTATGGAAAAGAATGTATTAATTGCTATCTCATTATATGCACCTAGGTATCTACACCTTGACAAGTTTACACTGCAGGTAGTTGGTATGGCTAGACACATTGCCTGAAGTCTGTATGCTTGAAAGGTCGAGGCAATGAATTATAAAAACCATCTGTCACTTAACTGAAAGTCAACTGTCCAGAGCACTTTTTCAGCCCTATTTCAATACATCTTCACATATTCAAAAGCTGACCTAACAAAGATGCTACATGCTGCCTCCAGTAATCAGCCTAAGGCTGGGGGAAGCAGAGAGACCAAGCAGATTCTCACAAGAGTCTTCAGAAACTCCATGGCAAGTCAGGGCCACTGCTGGTCAAACGGTCAGCTTCAGTGCACCTTCGAGTCATACCTGGCACAGTCAGAAGACTAACCCAGCTGAGTGCATTGCAATGTGCAGGTGTGTGCACTTCAAGAGATCAGCTGCAATACCAGGCAAAAATCCTGTATTGATCTGGCCACTGAAATACAGCTGGGAATACCTCTGAAGCAAATGTCCCCATCCTTTTGAAGCATCCTCCTTTTTTTCTGTTTGTTTGGGTTAAATTTCCCTGTTTCGGTACTTCTCATGAATTATGAGGTAATGTGAAATATAAACTATTACGGTATGTTGTTTTAATAATTGAACATGAAAAAGCCATGCATTAAAGAGCAATCTTTATGCATTTTTCAAGTTCATTCTTTGTAGAGCTCAATTCACATGTCAAAATCTAATTACTGTGTGGAGCATGCCTGCTGATCGGTCACATATAATTCACTATTCTTTCCTTGTGTTCTGTTTTTCATAAGCATATCTTTGTAATGCAGTAGCAGTAGCACAGTTGTAGTAATTTCTGGGGAGCTGCTGGGCATGCAACTTGTACCACTATATTCTTACCAATTGTTTTAATACTGCAGGAGCTGACATGTGAAGACCAGGTATGCCATCAGATATTTAAGAAGAAAAAATAAAACTGACCAGGAAAAAACAAAGATCTTCACCACACTACTGTGCTGTTATGTTTTGTTTAAAAAACAAGCTAACAAACCAGATTTGCACTAATTCTTTGACACTGCTGTTTGAATGTATTGTGCATGTTTATGGAGAGAAGTACTTTTTATGGAAATAACATCAAACCATTATAAACATTTTTTTCCTTTTTTTTTTTTTTTTCTTTTTTCTTTGTTTATCAGTCTGGAGTTAAATAAAATTAATTGTCTTTGAAATAATACTTTTCTACAATCCCCGTGATTCTTTCCAGAGGAACATCCTTTGGCAACAAGGCAGAAAATTAACAGTCACAGTGATCTCAACTACGGTTTATCTCTCCAAAGTGCTGTAATATCATAAGATATTTGGATGATTGAGTAAAATTGGACATTCATTGGACTGTTTTTATTTAATTTAGTCCTGGATCCCTAAGTCCACAGGTTCAGGCAACAGGATGATGCACTGAACAAGACACACAGCCTCCCACATAAAGGTTACTCATATTAATTTGGCCCAGATCTATGGCTGCTAGACCTCATAAATTCCTCATGGCCAGCGTGAAATGTGATCTGGTCCTAACAGATCATTGACACAGTGCTGACCTCCAGTTAGAACTGGCATCCTACTAATAATCCCAGTGAAGAAGTCAGCTGTTTGAAGCACACTCTCTTTTCAAGAGTTGCTCCATGAAGTTAATACTAAGGCGTACGTACAGCTCTCAGAGGAAAACTGCAGTTTACACGGACTGCATGAGGAGTACCCAGCATACTGCAGTCTTCATCTTGTTCCTAGCTTTTAAAGACTAAAAAGAAAAGTCATTTCCATGCAACTATCTTCAGTTTTATTTTTTTTTTCAAAAGACTTCATGCTCTTTGCTATAGGCAAGTTTAAATTAAGCATGGATGGTGAGAACTACTTCAGTAGATGGAAACTAAAATTATTCGACAAAATGTGTATGCATGATAAACAGAAATGAAGAGGGGTTTGTATGCCCCAAGCTCATCTGTTTTTTCCAACTGTATCAATCATTTGCAAGGTCCAAAGCTGATTAATACCTCACTAATACTTACATGGCCATGTGCATATGTGTAAATATGAATGTAGAGACATTTTTATGAACTAGACTTTGCTTCTCCTGAAATAAATTTGATACCAACCTGGTATCAAACTTGTTGTACACTTTTATTGAGCATTGCTCTAATGGTAGTTTACAGTGCAGAAGCTGCACTTGGAGTTAGTAAATTCATTCTTCTTTTTCTTTTCTTTTTTTTTTTTTTTTTTCATTCAGCCCTAACCTGGACTTTCTGATAGAAATAGACTTAATTTCTACTTCTAAGTCTCTACTAGTTACTAGGCTTAGGAGGACCACAGTTAGCTAAGCATTCAAAATGTAACCAGAACTAAGTAATCACCACCAGAAAAAAAAAAAAAACGTGCATGTTGTAATCAGTGATATTACTCACTTTTGGTTCTCATCGGGAGAAACACTGCACAGGGTTTCGTAACTTCATGCAAATCACAAAACAAAGGAGAAGTTCTTGTATATTATGAAGAATTGTCATAAATATAGAAATGCTGAGTTTGAAGATGGAAAATGAGCGTTATTCATTTGTTATGGCATTTACAAGTTCTGTCTAGTGGATATGGATGGGAAGTTAATGAAGTAGGCAACTGGGCACTTGAGTAGACTTTGATTAGAGAGAAAACTGCATCTGACCTTACTCTTTCGCAAACTTAGAAGATGAAAATTCTAGACTTTTTCACAGGAAGAGGGAAAATGTTAAAGCTTGTTTATGCTCCAAAACAAAATTTTCTTCCTGCACATACTGATATGCAAGACCTTGCAGCACTCTTTAGAAATGTACACTGAGAACTATAGGCAGAGGAAATATTCATTACATTGCATTATAGTCACTTCCGAATGTACACTCGATTGCATCTTATTTGCGATGTTAAGTTGGTCTCTAAGCTGTACAAAGTCCCTTATCTCCTTGTCAGCAGATTAAATACTTGCACTGAAAGAACAGACCTCACCGGTAAATCACAGAACGCTCATTCACATTTTTTCAGCCCTCTGGCATGCAGTACGGTCTCAGCTGTTTTGAAGGATTACCATTTGCATTGATTCTTCTCATAGTGAATATTACTCAAATGTAGCTAACAGGAAGGGAATTTACCAGGGGCCTTCTGATCCAGAGAGCAGAAAAGCCTGTATTGTAACAAAAGCACTTCCTAGTGAGTACTGCACTGTGCAAAGAGTCAATACCATTGCTTGTCACTGGACTCTTCAAATGACAATGAAACAGGTGTGTGTAGGAAATGTTTATGATGAGATTTCTAAAAATTCTCTGCATCAAGCCTATTTTCCTCCCTCAAAGCCAACTGGTTAAAAGAAGACAGTACTGCTGAAGGATAATATTGTAAATGCTCCCACCAGTAATGCTCTGTGGTTACTCTGTAAGATGTTATCTTTCTGTTAAGCTCTGAAAGTTCATGTAGGTAGCATGTGCACAGAACGGCTTTCAAGTTTTCCATGAATAAACTACCCACTCTGCTGATTTGCTGCATGTGAAATATATCTATTCCACTGCCATCTGTCAAAAAGTCTGAGGTTTCTAAATCAGCATTATTTTAACATCTGACAAAGACAAATAGAATTTCACACACACACACACACAAAATAATAAAAAATAATAAAAAAGTAGTTTAATTACATTTGTTTGTGTTCTTTTTAACCAGGCATACATATTTTGTTTTAGTGGGGAAGGATTAACAGAAAGGATGGAAGCATTCAGATTTATTCTGAAGATTTTTTTTTCCACTAGAGAACATTCTTGTCAGGTTTAATTCCTGATTGATTGGAAGGGCAGAGGTTGCAGATATTTTAATTTCAGCTTGCTGATTACACATTATGCAGATGGTGAAGATTAGAATAAATCATTTTTTGTATCTGATCAGTTGTGTTGTGTTTTGTTTTGTTTTGTTTTTCTTCAAAATTGGCACATCTCTTTCCACACATGCAGGGAAAAGAACTGTAACAACTGAAGAATAAGTATGTTTTTCCTGGAGGTACCCTACAGCTAAAGATTGCTCAAATTTGCAGCGTGACCAGACCAAAGTGGTGTTATTCCAAGACACCTTCCAACATAGTTGTTCTAAAACCCAGCTGAATACCTCTTTCAGCGTCTTTTCAACAAACCAATTGAAAAATATTTTTACTCCACTTAAAACGTATTCTAGCTTGATCAGAAAAAATCTATTGAGCTTTAGTCACAAAAGCAGGTAGTCTTTTTTGTAAATTTGTAAATTCAAAATTTTTTTTGTAGTCTTTTTTGTAAATTTGTAAATTCAAAATTTTGTCAATTTGTAAATTCAGTTGGTGTGACAACTGAGCCAAGTGTATACTCCCATATATAAAATATAATTTTATATTTTCTGTATGCTTTTCCTAACTAAATTTCAACTTTTGAAATAATTACACGGGCATCAAACTGTAGATTGGAGTGTCATTTCACCAGCAGTTCTACTTGAGTCAGAGCACTTCTGTGGAGTCATTCATTCCGTTCAGTCACATCAGGTCCTGAAATCAGGTCATGCACATCTACTGATAATATAGACTAGAGAGACTCTGAAGCTGCAGGATTTAATGCATTTGGAGTTCAAAGTAGCAGTGTCAGGAAAATGTGCATTACCATTCACTGTCAATGGTACCTGCTTCAAAGATTCTATAGGGAAAGACTGCAATAAACTTCATGGAGATTTTAGGAGCAAGGTTTTTAAGCCAAACATTTCTGCTTACACTAAGATGCTCAAAGCACACAACAGAAAATATTAGCATGTTTCATATGGGATTTTTTTCTGTTATGCTATATTTTTTCTGTCCAAAAATTATTTGAGATGTGACATTGATATAGATATGTACCATGCTGTATTTTTCTAAATATATTATCAGCAACTTGCTCTGAATTTGACTCTCATTTGCTAAACATTTTTGAGAAGCCAATATCAGTAAACTAGTCAGGAATAACACCTGGAAGATAAGCTTTACTGGGTAGGGGATTAAGGCAGAATTGAATGACTCCCTTTCTGAAAAAAACAGCCTTGGTTCTCTAAAAACACAGATTGCTGTTTGCCACTAATGGGTGCCTTGAGTAGTGTTACAGCAAATTGCTTTCCTTGATGGCATAAACTGAATACACAGCAAACATGAACACTTAGTTAAAATGTTAGCACATCAAAAGTCACTAAAGGAAAATAAGTGTTTTCCAGAGAAGGGCTTTGTATGATCATAATTGAACTATTTCTGTTTTAGAGAACTTGTGCCATTTAAAATGGGAAGCAGAACCAAATTTTCCACTCCCATAACTGCATAGTCATTCTGCAGCCATGAAAAATGAATGTTATCTGCAACCAAATCACAATGGTAGGAATAAATTAACTGTTGGCCACCGGGCCGCAGGATCCAGTGTGGTCCCCAAGAAATGTCTGGACAGCTCCAGTCCTTGTTCCAGTTTGGAATTCCAGATACAACTCCCGATTACAGCATCAGGCTTCTCAACCTGCTGCAGTGACGTCTTCCTCCCTGACTCACCTTGATTACCTTGTATTCTACTGAAACATCCCTGCACTATGAAATTCCACAGGGGCACTGCAGAAGTACAAGAAGGTAGTATGTACCAGTAGATGATCTTATAACTGGCTGAAATTTTTGAATGGAACAAGTTAACTCAAAGGAATTGCAGAACATATTTTAGTAGAGTAGTTTAGCCCTCTGTAATGCTCTACTTGCACAGCATGAAGTAAGTGCAAGACAATGAAGATTCAGATGGCCTTGAGTTCAGACATGGTCATGCTTCATAAACTGTTTTTGTTTTGTTTTGTTTTGTTTTTCCCATAAGGAAAAAATCTGTTTATTCTGTTGATACAGATTAGGTTTGCTTTTTGATTCAAAGACATAAAAAAACAAACAACAACAACAACAAAAAACTTCAGCTTACTCTAGATCTCAGTAGAGGTAAACTAGACTGTGCAAGAGTACATTATAAGAGCTTCACATACGTGTCATTATTTACAAAGTATCTGACAGAACTCTGTAGCTGTCCTAGTGCAAGGAATTAATATAAAAGGAGACACAGAACACATAAGGAATATGTTTCAACTGGAAAGCAGAACACGCTTTGACACCTTGGAATTGGGATTTAAAAAGGTCCAAATAATCCACTTCTTGCTGCAATTTGTTTGTTAATACAAGTGGACACTGATTAAAATTCTTTGGTAGTATAAATCACTATTGCTGTACTAGATGTAACAGTGCCACATCTTACTGAAGAATCTGGTATTCTGCAGCCATGTATTTGTACAGATTCACACAGAGCAGTCACTTTCACCTTAATCAGTTTACAAACCAAAAGACTTTCTTAAATATTAGACCAATGCTAAAGCACTTGGGCTGCATGTTTTACTTGTTTTAGTTGTTTTCTGGATTTGACTTGGACTAAAGAACAAAATATGGAAATTTTTCAATCAATTGATCTCAGATTGTTAGAAGATTGCAACTCACCCTTCTTCCCCTGACCACAGGTTTTGGTTATGAAAACCATTACTGCTCCTATCCTTTCCTGACAGCTGCATCAACAGCAATTCATCTCTACTGACCAAAGGCATAAATATAGCCTGGTGTTTTTATCACATTTTTTTCCTTTTTTTTTTTTTTTTTCTTTTTTTTTCCTCCCACATTAAAAAGATGCCAAAGAACATCTTTAGGTAGGAGAAGACTCAATCTGTGAACTTCTGTACCTAGTTCAATGCCAGTTCATATTAACTGGCAGTTAATCATAGAGAGAATGAAAACAAAACCAAAAGCAAACAAACAGAAAGCCCCTTGTTTTATGTAGCTCTCCTGAATGTAAGATTACATTTAGCCATTTCCAGTATGGTGAAATAAGCAGCAAAGTAGAGTATGCCTGCCCTAATGCTTGCTATAGGTAAGTTTTCTTAAACACTTGTTACTAACAGGCTCCATGGTCCTTCAGAGGCTATTAAAGTCAATGGTTTGTGGAGCCACAGAAAAATCTGAAGCACCACTCTGAAGACTAATGTTTTAATTCGGTGATTTTTTTGCACTCTTACGACTAAGTTATGAGGGATGAAAACTGTGTATTGTGTCCTCTACATCTTTCATGTTCAAGGCCTCATGTAACTCTGTCCATTTCTGATTACAAAGCAGAAAGCATTATGAACTTTGGAGTTGGTTGTTCCTACACGTTCTGTTCAAAGCATTTAAATATTTACTATCTTCAAGGAAACCAAATAGGGTAATTTAATAAGTAACAATGCTTTAAGAAAGGTAATAAGGGAGAGTTATAAAACATGTTTTAATAATAGAGGAGAAATTAATTAGTGTTGGTTTTGTGTTTTGGTTTATTTTTAAATGAGCCATACAATGAGTTTTTTCTATACTATCCTGTTCAGCCTGGAAATTTCTCAAAAGACTGGCTTACACTACAAGGGCTTATTGTCAGATATTTCCTTTTATCACTAAAGGTATACATACAAATCTGATGTAAGCTAGTAAAGTCCAGTTTTTGTCTTGTCCAAACCAAATCTACTTTCTCAAACAAGAGAATTCTCTAAGCCAACACTCAGGCACCAATAAAAACACCACTGATACAATAACCCTGGCAGCTACAAGCTCCCAGCTTCTATTTGCAGTCAGAACCACTCTTCCAAGTCCCACCTCTGAGAAGCTCCTCACACATCTCCATAGCTCAGTTCTGTTACATTTAACAGAAAAATATTCCTCAGTTACCATGAAATGGTTTACATATAAAAATCAGATAATGTTTTTGTTAAAGTTGATATTTAAATAATTTAAAATTTCCAAATTATCACAGATTAGAACAGGTCTGGATCTTGTAATTGCTACAGGTGGGTATCTGTTGCAGATAGAAAGTTAACCAAAGAGGCTGGATTTTATCAGCAAAATGGTTTAATAGCAGTGTCATATCATACAAGATGTGGTAGAGGAAGGTGTTTTCTTTTGTTTTCTTTTGTTTTTAGGAATGGCCCAATGCAGCCCTTTCACACACACCAAATATATCATAAAGTAAATAGTTCCCAAAGGTCAGCTTCATGCCAGTAACTGCTTCCCTGCAAATGTCTACAATAAAGTACAAAAAAAAAAAAAAAAAAAAAAAGAGGCAATTTCCTGCCTTTCATTCAAAGGGAGGCTGTTGTGAAGAAACTGCCAGGCAGAAGCTTGCTCACAGTTTACAGTCATCAACTGACCCATGGTAATTTTTCCTACTACAGTAACTTGTTTGTGTACCACAGACTTTGAACCTGAAAGTAATTAGTGCAGAGACTGATGAATGAGGAACAGCAGCTACAACACTTGCCTTGCTACAGTGACTGATCTGTGATCAAACAAGATTTCAGTCACTCTCCAGGCTGGTCCACACAGGAATTATTTATGGGTATAAATATGTCAATACCAGGATGTTATTTTTTTTTTTTTACAGAAGTATGAGTACGCATCAAAAAATGGATATGGTTATGTCTGTATTAAAATGCGTTGCAGATCTATAGTTTATTCCCTCCATGCCCTCCTGGTGAAAAATAATAATAATAATAATAAAATAATAATAAAAAAAACCTGAACCAAATGAAGCACATTTATACAGGCTTTTTTTTTTTGTTTTGTTTTTGTTTTTTGTCCAACACAAGCCATTATTTAAATTAAAATTTACTTAACGGCATTATTTTTAATTAATGATAATAATAATTATTATTACAAATAATTATTTACACGAGGAATTTTTTAAATTAAAAGCAATTAAAAATTCCACTAAAACGGAATAAGAAAATCCGATGACAAACAAATAAGCATGATGCTGGATTTAAAAGCAGCAGTGAATACTATATTCAAATAATTTTATGTAATTCAGTAAAAGGCCTTAAAGACGATCATTTAAAAATAAGCGACCATCTTCGTAAGCATTCTTCCCCAGCAGGATTTACTACCGAGGCAGCTGCAGGAGCCCGGGAGCAGGCAGCCGCCGGGAGCGAAGCGCGCCACGAGCAGGATGCCGGCGCCACCGCGTGGCTCACCGCTCCTGACACGCAGCCAAGGGCGCAGCCAAGGGCTGCTGGCTGAGCTCACAAGGCCCTTCCCGACCTCGGAACGACAATCACCGCCTTAATCGCAATGTTATGTCTCCGTAATAAATTAAATAAAATCAGAACTGTGAAGGCAGTGTACATTTTGAGTACGCTAAAACACATCACAGCTTTGCAAGTGCAGGGGACTTTGCGAGTGCACCTTGAGGGGATTAAGTTCCAGCTACATATTAGTTACACATTACTAAAAACCATCAGTTTTAATTTGGGTGGCCATATAAAACCATGGATATAAAAAACAAGGAAAACCAGGGATATAAAACCATGCCTAGGTGGTAGCTCTTCTTACTAACTGCAGGCCAGGGGAGTTGACTGCATGTCTAAGGCAACGGCCGCATCTTCAGGAGGTAACATGCAGTTCCACGGCAGCTTATGCCAGTCTTAAGTGATGCTCCTTCTAGACCCTGCATCCTGAAATCTCACAGCTTGACCCTATGTGCTGTGTCAGGACAGATATTCATCTAACCCACAGAAAGATAATTCAGGAAGCTAAAATTAATTCGTCAAAAAATGATCAGTTCTCTATTAAAAAGTTTCTGGGTTTTGTTACCTAAGTCTACTCACTACAGAATCTGACAAGCATCACTGCCACAGGGTAAAAGAAATAGTAAGATTAAGCTGCAAGATAAATCATTCCTTACAGTAATGAACTGTCTGGAAACAAACAACTAGAGAATTTGCAAGTATTTAATCGTTAGCCTTCCCAACTAGGCAACGCTTATAAGACTCATAGAAAGAAAAATCATTCAGAAAATTAAAGCAGACATTGTATGGTTATCTTTTGCCGGCTAGAAGACAAGTCATATAAAAGCAGTTTACCAATTTAATGATTTAAATTATCTACATTATTTTTAAATTCTCACTTTTACCAGGAGTTTTGTATTACCGCATGCTCTTTACTATATGGCATATTCAAGATAATTTATAACAAGAACAACACAAGAGGGTTTGTGATTGGATTGCTATATGGATATATAAGATCCAATTCATTTCACTTACTCCATGTCAGTGAATTTCTTGATACTAATGGTGAAAAGGGACATGTTTTCAACATACCATGGACATAAAGAACTGTTTTATTACACACAAAATGGAAGGACTGCATTGAACCTCCATTCTTCAAAATGTTCATTCAAATGTATGTATCATCTGACTCCTGGTGTTAATAAACATCTGGCTTTACCCTGACTACATACACCCTAGGAGGTTGCACAAACCCATGATCACTTAAAAATAAAACAAAACAAAATAATAATAATAAAAAAAAACTCTGGTTATCCTAGCAACTGTTGCTGCCAACATAGAGAAAAGTTCCTGGGACTTCTGCAGGAAAGGAACAGAATCTGTGAAACAACTCAGCTAACTAATTTAATAATTTTTCATAAATCTTTCCAACTGGCATTCAAAGTCATTCTTAAGCCTAAAGCTTATTCAGTCATCTTTCACACACCTACCAGTCCTTCTGCCTGTTTAGACCTAGATTTTTCATTGATAGCAAGGCTAGCGGCTTTGACTGCTAACCAAATTGCAGAACAAGGCTTGAGACAACAGATTTTAAAGGTAGATTGAACCACTACTTTTTTTTACAAAGACCAAAACAGTTATTTACAGAAAATCAAATGCAGGCTTTCCTATCACCTTGAGCCACTCACAGTGTTGCCCACCTTTGATGTGAATAATACACTTTGTTTTCTCGTTTAGCTCAATTTTCAGCTTACCTTCAAACATTTTTACTAGTTGTGGAGCAAAGCTGAGGCAAAAACAATCGGTATGAAAACCATCTTTCAACAGCAGATGAGGCAAAGCCATGACTGGGCATGAGAAGCATAGAGTCACAGATTTTTGCTCAGCATTAGAGCAAACAAAAGTGACATAAGGAGAGAATTAAAAGCCTAAACTTTCTTAGCCTGAACTAAGACATTATATTGACTTTGTATTGATCCTCACTCCTCAACAGATTATATACCTCATCTTTGCAAGTGAATTTGTCCAGAAGATCTGAAGCCTGGAAATCCCACACACCAGGTTCCTTTTGTATTATATATTGCCAAAGGACTGAAAAAGAGAGAGCAAAAGCTAAAAGCATGAACTGATACAGTCTGACTTAAAAATGGTTGTGATAGCTTGCACTCCTCAGAGTGGATGACGAGGGTACACAGCAGAGACTGCTGCCATTGAAGTTCATACATGGCTGTATCTCTGTCCACAGAGAACTTTAACAATTCATGTTGTACCACAAATGGGAAAACGAAACAGAGCTTGTGTTGGATTTGTATAAATAACTACATTTTTACATTTGTCTCTAGCAATATGTTATTTATGTGCGATTATTATAAAAGAGTGAGAATAAAATCTAATACAGCTTTCATCACTGCCTGCTGTCATACATAAATAACTTGTTACTGCGCTGTTGTGAAGAACAAACTTCCAGTGCAAAGACATACAGTCAGTGCTACAGAAATGCCATGCAGCTCTGTGATTGCTGTTTGAAGTACAATGCAAACTGAGAAAACATCTAACTAGGCAGCTCAAACCATAAAGATGGAGAGTTCTTAACCCTCCTGGAAATAAATAAATAAATCCATATTACAACTACTGGGACAAAATATTAAAAAAAAATAAAAAAATAATAAAAAAAAAAAACCTTCCCAAACTGTTGACAGAGCCAATTTTCATTTGGCAGGCATATCTCAAGAGTATGGCTGGGGATGGTGGTCACATTCTGGGTTTCTAAAAGCTTCTCCCAACACCCTGTGTAAATCAGCCTCACCTGAAAACAAAACCTAGTAGCAGGGTTTGAGTTTCATGTGCCTAGCCCACCACAAGCCAGATCTGTGTTTGAGCCTGTGATGAAACACCACCTATCAAGCAGTAAAACAAAAGACTGTAGTAGAGCATTAGGCCACGTGGGATGAGTGCTGAATAGGATCTCAACAGTGAGAATGGCAGCTACTCTTTAACCTCAATTTCCTTCCTTTTGCATGTTGAGAAAATACAGAGCTGAAAGATTTCTTGCTGTCTTATATCACCACAGTCCCTTCAAAGTGGTTTGACATCACTACCATCCCTTTGAAGTAGATAATAAAGTAGGATATTTAAGATATTAATACTGGCTGCTTCATTTTAGCCAAATAAAAATGTGGTCTCAGAGTTTGATTTTGTATCGTCATATACATTGCATACCCAGATGTTACATCGGGGACTGAGACCTTATCTCTGTGACTGGAAAACACAAAGCTGCCTGATGTGGAGAAAGCAAACAACTTGGTTCGTTCAAAGGCTGCAGTCGATTACCAAAGTGTCCATAGTGCTGTTCTTAAACTTGCTTTTATTCCTGCTTCATATCTGCATAAGATACAACTCTGTGTCAATCTTGTCTAGCATTAATAGAAAGCAAATGTGATTATTTTCCACTTTGCAGAGGGCTGGTGCAACAGATCATTCTGATGACTGGTAATATCACTCAATAAATATTCTGTGCAACCTTATGGAAAACCTATGATGAAACATCTCCTGAGCACATTCCATCTCTGTGGTCACCAGTCATAAGGTAATACTAGATAACAACAATTAAAAGTGAGGACAAATGGGTATTTTGGCCTGAATTCATGAATATCACTGTAATTTTAAAGTAGGCTGAAGTAGGCTGAAATATTTAAATAGCTATTGGACTGATACTCCTCCAAGGAGAAAATTTTGTAATTGTTTTAGATTATGTTATCTTAAGACTATATTCAGGGCAAGCTAAACTGCTCACTGAATCAGATCTTTGAAACAGTTTGACAAATAGGTGTAAAGAACAGCAAAGAAAATGGAATATGATTATCTGAAGCCTCAAAACTCAATAGAACATTAATACCAACAACCAGCTATAGTGGAAGGCATTGTGAATCTGATTAAAAAAAAAAAAAAAAAAAAAGATATGCTCTAAACTTGGAATACCCGGGAGGATATATACTGCTGCCGTCTGCTTCTGTGATTCCAAGGCCTGCCCTTTTGTCACTGATTTTAATGGAAGTGGAATCGTGCCAAAATTGTGACTATGGCCTCTACAATATAAAACGTGAAGAAGCAAGTGTTAATAAATCAGAAGCACTAGCAGGTAAATCAAGACCATTCCTGCTAAGTGATTACATAAACGACATAGAGATAGCATTTATCTAATGAATCAAATGCACTCAAAGAAGCTGTAGCACATGAGGGCAGGCACTTGTGTCTTTATATTATGTACCAGGGTTCCGCTTACTCTCAGTTACAACCTATATTTCTGTCAGTGTTCCTTGTTTATGGACATCTCTCTCAACATTATTACCATGTGAGTATCTTTGCTATCACTATTAATTCCTTACATTATATTTTCTCTTTAAATTCAGTCTGCTTAAATTCTGCCTAAATATCAGATGCTGCTAAAAATATTGATGATTATCCTGTTGCTGATTTAAGGAAGATGGCATTCTGAGCTCCCTTAATACCTTTAAAAATGACTGAATGTTTCTACTGAAACCTGAAAATACACCTGGCAGTGGTTCCTTGTTGAGATGAAGATATACAATACAAAAAAAAATCTAAACTCACATGGCTGAACTTTGGCAGAATTGTAAATTGAATAGGCAGGCCTGTAATGAAAGTGTCAGGTGATATTAATTTAGGAGACTTCAGACCCAAAATTTCCAATCCCTTCTTTACATACTGCAATATCTATTTTCTTTGCTTACACCACATACACTGTTGCATTTGAAATAACTATTTTTTGAAACTACCAGTTTATGCACCATAAGGCTGCTACTAAGAGGCAGCAGGTTTTGGAAAGGATTATTTTTTTCTAACGTGAACACTACATGTGACAGTTCTGCTAAAAGTTCTGATTTCTTTACAGTATTTTAATTCCTCATTACCTTAGTGAATGTACTAATCTGATGTCTGTACGTGAGACAGGATTGCATACACCGGTAGCGTGTTTCCAAGACACAGGCTAGACAGGTTAGACTGAAAGAGACAAACTCATTCCACAATGATGTAGCCTTGACCCGCAACAAACTGAAGCAGTATCATTTCTAGGAAGCTTTTAATTCAGATTTACACTGGACTTTGTCTCACAGCTCTGCCACCTACATGTTAATAACACGTTTTCTTTAAACCCACTGTGTTCCATCTGTCTTTACAACGCAGTTAAGGCTGCAATGAGTTTTACTTCAGCTCACTGCACTGCAACTATTAACTCCTGGCAATGAACGGGATTTCACATTTATTTTGTATATGAAATAGACACTTCAAAATACGATGGAGTTGCTCTAAATATATAAAAGCCTCTATATATTCAAAAAGAAAGGATCTAGTCAGAATAATAGAGTGATGTAGGTTACAAAATAACTCACAGAATACTTAGAGAATTACTAAATGATCCATCAAGAATACCTCAAGATAACAGAATTAGTCAAGTTCAGGCATGCTAGAAAACTGAGTTGCAAAGTGAAGGGCAGTGATTCTGGGAGATGCTAAACAACCCCATGAAGAAAATAAGCAACGATTGAAATCTGGAGAAACAGAGGAGAATTTATATAACAATGGTGGTGTCCTGGTCAAACCCTCCTCTGGACAGAGCCACCACCTGTGACAAGTGACTCTTCTGATAGTCCAGGCGGGCAGTGACGACATTGAAGACAGAAGCCTGAAGGCAATCAAAAGAGACTTTAGGGGGCTGGGACGGTTAGTGGACGGAGCGGGAGTGCAGGTAGTGCTCTCGTCCATCCCTACGGTGACAGGGAGGGGTACGGAGAGGACCAGGAAAGCCCACCTGTTAAACACATGGCTCCGGGGCTGGTGCCAACGCAGAGATCTTGGGTTTTTCGACCATGGGGCAGTTTATTCAGCACCTGGTCTGATGGCCGTAGACGGGTCCCTATCCTTTAGGGGAAAAAGGATCCTTGGCCAGGAGCTGGCGGGGCTCATTGAGAGGGCTTTAAACTAGGTAAGAAGGGGGATGGGGGTGAAGCAAGGATTGTTGGAGCTGTGCCAGGGGGAACAATAGCAAGGCCGGGGAATAAGGTAATGGCCCAGCTGAAGTGCATCTACACCAATGCACGCAGCATGGGTAACAAACAGGAGGAGCTGGAAGCCATCGTGCAGCGGGCAGGCTATGACTTGGTTGCCATCACGGAAACGTGGTGGGACCAGTCTCATGACTGGAGTGCTGCAATGACTGGCTATAGGCTCTTCAGAAGGGACAGACAGCACAGAAGGGGTGGCGGTGTGGCTCTCTATATTAGAGAGTCTTTCGATGTTGTAAAACTCGAGGCTAGGAATGACAAGATCGAGTCCCTTTGGGTTAGGATCGGCAGGGACAACAAGGCTAGCGTCCTGGTCGGGGTCTGTTACAGACCGCCGAACCAGGACGAGGAGACGGATGAGGAGTTCTACAGGCAGCTGACAGAAGTTGCGAAATCTTCAGCGCTTGGACTCGTGGGGGACTTCAACTTCCCTGACATATCCTGGAAGCACAACACAGCCCAGAGAAAGCAGTCTAGGAGGTTTCTGGAGAAAGTGGAAGATAGCTTCCTGACGCAGCTGATTAGTGAGCCTACCAGGGGTGGTGCCCCGCTAGACCTTCTCTTCACAAACAGAGAAGGACTGGTGGAGGATGTGATTGTCGGGAGCTGTCTTGGGCAGAGTGACCACGAAATGGTGGAGTTCACTATTCTTGGCGAGGCCAGGAAGGGAACCAGTAAAACCTCTGTACTGGACTTTCGGAGAGCTGACTTTGGGCTGCTCAGGACACTGGTTGGTAGAGTCCCTTGGGAGGCGGTTCTGAAGGGCAGAGGGGTCCAGGAAGGCTGGGCGCTCTTCAAGAGGCAAATCCTAATGGCGCAGGAGCGGTCTGTTCCCATGTGCCCAAAGATGAGCCAGCGGGGAAGAAGACCAGCCTGGCTGAACAGAGAACTGTGGCTTGAGCTTAGGAGAAAAAAGAGGGTTTATAATCTTTGGAAAAGTGGGCTGGCCACTAGGGAGGACTATAAGGATGTAGCGAGGCTGTGCAGGGACAAAATTAGGAAGGCCAAAGCTCATCTGGAGCTCAATCTGGCTACTGCCGTTAAAGGTAACAAAAAACGCTTTTATAAATACATCAACACAAAAAGGAGGACAAAGGAGAATCTCCATCCTTTACTGGATGCAGGGGGAAACCTAGTTACAAGAGATGAGGAAAAGGCAGAGGTGCTCAATGCCTTCTTTGCCTCAGTCTTTAGCGGCAATACCGGTTGTTCTCTGGATTCCCAGTACCCTGAGCTGGTGGAAGGGGATGGGGAGCAGGATGTGGCCCTCACCATCCACGAAGAACTGGTTGGGGACCTGCTACGGCACTTGGATGTGCACAAGTCGATGGGGCCGGATGGGATCCACCCAAGGGTACTGAGAGAAGTGGCAGAGGAGCTGGCCAAGCCACTATCCATCATTTATCAGCAGTCCTGGCTATCGGGGGAGGTCCCAGCTGACTGGCGGCTAGCGAATGTGACGCCCATCTACAAGAAGGGCCGGAGGGCTGACCCGGGGAACTACAGGCCTGTCAGTTTGACCTCAGTACCAGGGAAGCTCATGGAGCAGATCCTCTTGGGAGTCATCATGCAGCACTTGAAGGGCAAGTAGGAGATCAGGCCCAGTCAGCATGGGTTTATGGAAGGCAGGTCCTGCTTGACGAACCTGATCTCCTTCTATGACAAAGTGTCGCGCTGGGTGGACGAGGGAAAGGCTGTGGATGTGGTCTACCTTGACTTCAGCAAGGCTTTTGACACCGTCTCCCACTGCATTCTCCTCAAGAAACTGGCTGCTCTTGGCTTGGACTGGCGCACACTTCGTTGGGTTAGAAACTGGCTGGATAGCCGGGCCCAGAGAGTTGTGGTAAATGGAGTCAAATCCAGTTGGAGGCCAGTCACTAGTGGCGTCCCCCAGGGCTCAGTGCTGGGGCCGGTCCTCTTTAACATCTTCATCAATGATCTGGACGAGGGCATTGAGTGCACCCTCAGTAAGTTTGCAGATGACACCAAGTTAGGTGCGAGTGTCGATCTGCTCGAGGGTAGGAAGGCTCTGCAGGAGGATCTGGATAGGCTGCACCGATGGGCTGGGGTCAACTGCATGAAGTTCAACAAGGCCAAGTGCCGGGTCCTGCACCTGGGGCGTAATAATCCCAAGCAGAGCTACAGGCTGGGAGATGAGTGGTTGGAGAGCTGCCAGGCGGAGAAGGACCTGGGAGTGATAGTGGACAGTCGGCTGAATATGAGCCAGCAGTGTGCTCAGGTGGCCAAGAAGGCCAACGGCATCCTGGCTTGTATCAGAAATAGTGTGACCAGCAGGGCTAGGGAGGTGATCGTCCCCCTGTACTCGGCTCTGGTGAGGCCGTACCTCGAGTACTGTGTTCAGTTTTGGGCCCCTCGCTACAAGAAGGACATGGAGGTGCTTGAGCGGGTCCAAAGAAGGGCGACGAAGCTGGTGAGGGGCCTGGAGAACAAGTCCTACGAGGAGTGGCTGAAGGAGCTGGGCTTATTCAGCCTGGAGAAGAGGAGGCTCAGGGGCGACCTTATCGCTCTCTACAGATACCTTAAAGGAGGCTGTAGAGAGGTGGGGGTTGGCCTGTTCTCCCACGTGCCTGGTGACAGGACGAGGGGGAATGGGCTAAAGTTGCGCCAGGGGAGTTTTAGGTCAGATGTTAGGAAGAGCTTCTTTACTGAAAGGGTTGTGAGGCATTGGAACAGGCTGCCCAGGGAGGTGGTGGAGTCACCATCCCTGGAAGTCTTCAAAAGACATTTAGATGTAGAGCTTAGGGATATGGTTTAGTGGGGACTGTTAGTGTTAGGTTAGAGGTTGGACTCGATGATCTTGAGGTCTCTTCCAACCTAGAAATTCTGTGATTCTGTGATTCTGTGAAGTAGCAGCACACACTCTATTCATTATGCCAGATTTGGATCTTGCTACGAACACCTGTTAAATTTTCACCTGAATACAAATTTCCAAGCATATAAAATGAGCCACGTGGCTCTATTTCCAGACCTCTAGTCTTTATCTGAGAGAAAAAGAAAGTGGACTGGTGTTTTATTGTTAGCCTTCCCCTTCCATGATGTTAAAAAACATTTGGTACACTGAGGGTAAAGGATAGGTGTTTGTGATCAGTATTCCAAAACACTTTGATCTTTTTTTTGGAAGATCAATAATGCAAAATTTTATATCTTAAAATAGTTTATCCTGTTCCCAGAAAAGTTTTTTTTTTTTTGTCGTTGTTTGTTTGTTTTGTTTTGTTTTGTTTTGTTTTACCATAGAAATTCAACACTTGCCAATAATTTCATAGCCAAAAGGATGTAAACTGAGATATCTGAAAAGTGAGGTTGAACAGACTGGGTATGCTGAGCAGCAAGAGCCCTCTAAGGAAGAAATTACCAGTAGGCCCAGACAATACCATAGCTGCCTTCTTCAGCTGTATCTCTTGGTGCAATTCCATTATAACTGCAGTTATTTTAACTAAATCATCTATAATAAAATGGGGGGAAATTCCACTGTTACAGAACCCCAGCACTTTTTTTTTTTTTTAAGTTTACAGAATTTAATGTGTCAGAATGCAATTGCTTCAACTACCAGCACTTAGCTGGCTGTAGTAGAGAAAATATCTTTTCTTTAAATGTAAAAACAAAACAAAACAAACAAAAACAAAACAAACAAAAAAACTTTTTAATGCTTTGTGCTGAGACTGTCAAGAAATTTCAAAGTAGCTTCGCAAATACAGAATGTGCCCTGCAATGCCATCTTACCGATACCTTTATTACACACTTCATTACCCACACATATCCGCACTTCACAGAAATGCTCTTTGTGCTTCTAACAAGAAGACAGTTGTAGAATGGCACTAGACACTGCATTGTAAATATTCCTGTACAGCTTTATTCTGGTTTCTAAAGGAAGCAAGGCTTATTACTGCACTCTACTGGTCTGTAACAATTTCATCATCTGCCATACATCATTCCTCCTCCTCTTCCCTGTCCGTGGTCCTAAAGATGCCAAATAGCCACAAAAATAATGGCAGACAGATAAACCCAAGTTTGTTTGTGCCCTTCCTCCAAGATAATGACGGATTTTTTTTTTTTTTTTTTTCAGGGCTGGGAGGAAACAGCCAAGTGCCCAGCACACGTATGTGCTGCTCCAAGTAAACTGCAGTATTATTGCATAGCCAAGCAGGCAGAGCTATGAAAGAGGCAACAAGGAACTTCAGAATGGGGATCCCTCTCAGTAAATTGGCAATCAAAATAGCTGTTGGGTTGCATAAAATAACACAATGAAGAGATTTGGGGGTTATTTAATGTCTTTGCATTGAACGTCTTTCTAAAGATATCCTATGGTTCCAACTACATTGTATATAACTGCTTGGTATGGGATATATAGCAAAGAATATGAAAGGAAAACACATCCATGACAGTATTTTCTCTGTATACCCTGTTTAATTTCCAGTAATCTGTGGATCATTTTCTTCTTGATTCAGAAGTGGTACCCTTGTGTCTAACAGCTGTGAGAGATATTTCTTATTCTTAATATACCAAATTATTTGTTTGTTTGGGTTTTATTTCATTGCTTCTCTCCTACTGCAAGGTCAGCCTTGGCTTATATCTCATGTCTCTTTTCTGCACTTTGCTTTTTATGTTATTACAACTTCCCAGGGGATGCTAACAGCAAACTAATTTCTTCTTTTCCCTGCTGTGGTTTTCTTGACAAACTAGCTCTTCATCTTTCACATATTTTCCTTGTTATCTTTGATTCCCCTGTCATACCTATATCTCTATTTGGGCAGGACCTCGTTGAGTTTTTCAGGGAAAAATACACAATGTTTATTGTGGTTCACAACGGTGGTTCATCTCCCACTACCTGCATTCTCTAATAGGGGTATCTTTACCCTACCTTTCTTCTCTCAGTGTTCCAACTTGTTTCAAACACCTCGGCTGTATAAAAATCATGAATTAGATTCACATACCTTAAATTTTACTCAAATCATTACATTTAAGCAAGCTTATCCAGATTCTACATCCTGAAGTTCTGTAGTCACAGGTTTGAAGCATTATTCCGCAATCATTAGTGTAACAAAACTAAAGTGAAAAGAAAGCCTTAGATGAAAGCTGAAAGTCTAAACTCACCCATAACAGTTGACAACATTGTGCCTCTCTTCTTGCTTCAGGCATTTCCCTTTTCACTTATTTTCACTAGGCTTGTGTTTTTCTAATTTTAAGTATGTCTGTCTTTGCTGTCTTGGAGTGAAAGTAGCAAGAGTTGAAGCAATCTTTCTGTCATCCTTTTGTTTGTTCACGTCCTTCAAACTGTAAAAACTCCAGAGTAATGTAATCCTTCTTACTGTTTTGTTACATGGGGGCTCCTAATTGCCAGGTGAACACTTGTATCAAAAGAAGTATTTTCTTTAGCGAATCCCAATAAATATAAATATCCTTTGTGCTATTTCTCTCCTTTATAGAATTAAATTTAAGGTTGCAATTTTTAATTAAAGATGGGACTTTTTCCTGGCAGCAATGCCAGAAGTTTTCTCAACAGTGATTGCTTGTGCTTTGATGCTTCCTGAAATCCCACATTCACCAAGGTGTTTCTGCTAAACTCTAGTAGACAGCTCAATATGAGTATGAGTCAACAAGGTGTCCTGGTGGCCAGAAGGGACAGCCGTATCCTGGGGTGCATTAAGTGCAGCAGAGCTGATTGAAAGAAGTGCTTGTCCCAACATATTCAGCACTGGTGCAGCCTCACCTTGAGTAGTATGCAGTTTCGAGCTCCACAATATAAAAGGATATAAAAATGCTAGACAGGATATTTCCAAAGGAGGCCAACAAAGATGGTGAAACTCATGAGAAGCTGAGGACACTTGGTTCGTCCAGCTCAGATATAACTGAGGGGAGGCCTCATGGCGGCCTGCAGCTCCCTCACGAGGGGAGCGGAGGGGCAGGCGCTGAGCTCTGCTCTCTGGGGACAGCGACAGGACCCAAGGGAACGGCATGGAGCTGGGACAGGGGAGGGTCAGGCTGGGTGTTAGGGACAGGTTCTGCATCCAGAGGGTGGTTGGGCACTGGGACAGGCTCCCCAGGGCAGTGGTCACGGTACTGAGCTGTCAGAGTTCAAGAAGCATTTGCCAAGGCTCTCAGACACAGGGTCTGATTTTTGGGTGGTTCTGTGTGGAGACGGGGGTTGGATTTGTGTCCTTGTGGGTCCATTCTGACTCGGGATATTCTATGGTTCTGTGATTCACGTGGAGCTTGCATTACCCGCAGCATTAGCAGACAAAAAAAAAAAAAAAAAAAAAAAAAAAAAAAAAATTACGAAGAGATGTGTCCCACAGCCGTTCACACCCACAAGCTCTGCAGGACCGACCAGGACCACGTCTTGCAGATCTCTGGAGAAGCAGGATGGGCTCCTCCCGGGGGCCCGGTGGTGAGCCTGACAGGGCCCCGGCTCCTCTGGCCACGGCCGCCGTTACGTGCCCGGAGAGCCCACAGCGAGCAGGCGGCGGGGACCTGAGGGATCTTCGCCACCATTCGCAGCTTCCCCGCACTGCCACCTGACCCTGAGATCCCGAGTCACAACGAAGGGCGTCGCTGGGGGCGGTGAGGGACCCGTTTCAGCTCCCGCACGGCCGTGCCAGCAGCCCCGTTACCGCCGCCCTGAGGTGACAGCGTGCGCTCCCTCCCCGGGGCGACTACACCTCCCGGCGTGCCCCGCGATCCTCCGCCCTGCTCTCGCGAGACTCGAGGAGGGCGGCGCTCAGCTCTCGCGAGAGCGCCGGGCCCGGAAGCTCCACGTCGGAGGGCTCGGGGCAGCCGGGCCGGCGTCGAGACTCGTCGGGTGTCGGCGGGGCCGCGCGGGGCCATGGTGCGTGAGGCCGCGGCGGGGGAGCGGGGACCGGGGCGCGAGGGGGAGGCAGAGGGGCCTGCGGGTGCCTCGGCTGCAGCCGGGCTGGCGCAGGGGGCTCCCAGGCCGCCGCCTCCCCGTCAGGAAGGCGGCGGCGGCGGGGACGTGGCGGGCTGGCCCTGCGGCCGGTTGCCCCGAGGTTTGGGCGCAGGCCGGCGGGACCCAGCGCTGCGCAGCCCCCGGGGCAGCCGCGTTAGGGCAGCTCTGGCCTGCGCCTCGCTGCCCGGAGTGGTGCAGCAGGAGAAATCGCCCCCAGCTGTGTTTTGTGTCCTGGGTGTCCCGTCCGTGAGGTACAGGGGCTGCACGAGAGCTGCGTGTTTGTTTTCAGGGTCTTCCCTGAGCAATTTGCCTTAATTAGGTCTGTTTCGGTACCTTGCTACCGCACATGCAGCATCCTGTGGTCAGAGATTACCCCTTCAGCTCTCCGGGATAAAAGGCTGTTCGGATGCATTAAAAACCCATCAGTCTTGTAGTGTCTGAGCAGCTTTGCAACGCCTGACACGTTTCAGAAAAGTACCTTGTGGTACTTCATGGTTCTGAAATAGCCACGCTTCAGGTTGCCACTGATGAAAGTAGAGGGTCGAAACCTGCTTTGTATTGAAAACAGCTAAACTCTTCCCTCCCCCCAGTTTTTATAACGTTGTGTTCCACTCTCAGACTTAGTGTTGGAATTGTGAATGGAAATAAATTTGTAATGCACACATGTTTTCTGTAGTGACAACTGGCTTCTTCACCTGTTTTTTTAAAGGGAAATAAAAGGATTCATTTTCTGTTGTTTGCTTTGGAAGGAAATTCATTTTAATCGTTCAGGGGCACCAGGGAAGTGTGTATGGAGATGTGCAATGCGTCTTTTCCTCTGTTTGTGCTGGAGATGCTATTTATAAACAAGTATATAAATATTGTTAATTTCACTGAAGTAGATTAAACAAGCCTGCTGCCATTGGTAGAGTTGTGCTGTTAGCAGAAATCCCTACGCACGCACAGAAAAAGCAGTTGGATAGAAAAGAGTAGTCTGCTGTCTGCCTGAAGAGCGGAATTGACTCCATTTATTTCAAGGTTTAATTTCAGGTTTCTTTCCTCCATCATTTTCTTAGGCAACTGTATGTTGAATAATTTACCATTCTCATTTTTTTTTTCATCTTTAGCCTCTCCGACTTGATATTAAGCGAAAGCTAACAGCCCGGTCTGACCGGGTGAAAAGCGTGGACTTGCATCCCACAGAGCCATGGATGTTGGCTAGCCTTTACAATGGCAGCGTCTGCGTTTGGAACCATGAAACGCAGGTGATGACTTTGGTTTTCCTTTACTATGATTTTTTTGTAACTGACAGATATATTAGTTCTGTTTCAACACCATACATACTAGAAAAATCTTAAAATACTGCTACTGGGTGACTGTACTCAGCCCGACTTGTATACAAAAGTCCTTTTAAAAATATATAAATATTTTGAGCAGTAGCAGTAATGACACTTTATTTGTTATACATTTATTTTTAAGAATTAATCCTTTGGGGATTCCTTGCAAACTAATGCCTTTCCTTCTGAGAGATCAGACCATTCTCTCTTGTACTTGACTTCTGTATTTTTGAAGATTGAAGAATTAGACCTTTGCTTCTCTGTCAAGTATAGTTGAAATTGGGCAGCAGCTTTAAAAATTATTTGGGAGGGGAGGGATGTGTCTGGGGAGAATGGAGAGAAGACATAAAGGTGAATAAACAGGCAAGTGTCCACTTTCTTGAACCAGGTGTCCTGCTTTAAAAAAAGTGTGCACGTAGTGTTGTAAGTTCTTTGGAGTGTTTTGAACGACAACATTTTGGACAACATTAAGAAAAGCTGATTTCAAAACTAGTATTTTCTCCAGTGCTAAAAACATATTTTTATTTCTAGACCCTGGTGAAGACTTTTGAAGTATGTGACCTGCCAGTGAGAGCTGCCAAATTTGTGGCAAGGAAGAACTGGGTTGTTACAGGAGCTGTAAGCTGTCATCTTCTTGTGATTTCCATATGCAGTACTAGGTTTTCTAATTCTTTTTCATCCAATGCCTTTGTATATCACCTAAAAACATGATTTGACATGAATTTGCAGAAGGCAGAGGAATGCTTTACTACAGTTCCCCAATAACTTTCTCCTTTAAGTAAACTTGGAAACTTAAACTTTTCATTTCAAAGGAAAGTAACCTAGTGTTGTGGCTAGTGCAAGGTAGGTCTGGATTCAACCTTTACTGTCAACTGGAGTGCGATCAGCACCCAAGTTCAACTAAGTTAGTAGTGCTGCTTTAGCTAAGCTGAAACTAATGATTTTTGAAGGTAAGATGACTTCAAAGTTGCTTTCTGCTCTTGACCACGGCTATATTCAAAGCACATTTTTGAAGTTTTGTTCACCTCTGGAAAAATGCTCCTGTTCTATTCAGTGAGTCTGCTTTGAGAGGAATTGTTTTATTCTAATCTTGCTAACATTTTGTGATGGAGTGAGCGTTGATCAGTTCTTAATCTGGGGTCCAAATTATTGCTGTATTATTATTAATTAAAGTAGGAGATATGTGTCAAAACATGAGCAGTGTGTTAATGCAGTAACTTCTTGCTGAAGGGCTCTGCTATCTGTCTATGAATCAGCTTTCAGATTAGACACTAAAAAGATGTACATGAAAAGTATGGGTAATCCGTTGAAAAGTCAGATTTCTCTATTTTTTATCTAAAGCGATACCTAATGCCTGAAATGTTTGGTCACACGTTTTTTCTTTCTAGTCTAGCCACTTTACTGTCTTAAGCTGCCACGACATACTTAGTTCAAGTGATTGTAAGTCAGGGCTATTTCCTCAGAAGTATAACACTGCTTCTCTGCCAGCACAAGAGTTCAGACGGATGGATGGGAACTGGATTTGGAACTGATGAAATTTTAAATCTTTTTTTTAATCAGTTTAATTTCACCTGGATCAATTCCTCAGTCTGATTCACTGTGCAGTGTATCAGCCCTACCTTTCACAAGGGAGGCTACAGTGCAGTGGCAAAGAAATGATGAGGGAAAAAGCAAGACAGTTGCTTTTAGCAGCAGGGCCAACTCTTAATCAGATTGGATATGAAAATGTGACAAGAATCCTTGCATATTGTTTGCATTGCATGTGAATTGTGCTGAGTGCCTTGTTTCAAAAGAGCTCGTGTTGTTTTCTGCCATTCTGTAGGTTTTCTGTAGATGTTGTTTCTTAAACAGGCATGTGTGACAGAGGAGAAGGGTAGAAAAGAAAATACTTTGGATGAAGCAAGTAATACAGAATTTATCAAAACGGCAACGTTTTGTTTACTCATGACCTTGTATGTCACAGTCACTAGTGAAAGTTCTACAGCATGCCTTACTCCTTGACAGACAGTTCTTCAGAATTGCTTTTTTATAAAAGGGTTTGGGAATATTTTAACAATACTGAGTCTGAAAAATTATTTTTTTTATATTTATTTTTGACCCGTCCCTGCAATTCAATTGAAAAGCAAGTTGAAATCACTTTTCCATTTGTTTTAATATTACACTTTATTTCCTCCTGGCCCAACAAGATTAACGTTACTGTAAAGCTGATGTTGGAGAACCCTGCTTTTAATTTTCATATTTGCGTTAATTTTCAAAGCGTTTTTCCACTCTGCTTAATTTTAAATCAAAAGACCATTTAAAATACTTCTTTTTAAAATGAAATCTTAATTGAAGTTTTCTTCAAGTGCCTTGGAGTAGCATTGGGTAATTTATAGACTTCTGAACTAAATTTTAATTTGTCTTGTTAAGTATAGAATTTTTTTCTTAAACTTACTGTTATTAGATACTCTTCAATAGTGGAGTGTTTCAGTCTAGCTACCTTGCATTCAATACGAAGGGTATTATACAAAGAGCCCTGTTTTAATTGTTGCTTTTCATCTATTTCACAGGATGACATGCAAATCAGAGTTTTCAATTACAACACCTTGGAAAGAGTTCACATGTTTGAAGCGCACTCAGATTACATCCGTTGTATTGCTGTGCATCCCACACAGCCTTTCATACTGACAAGCAGCGGTAAGACTTCTTTGGTATATTTTGATATTTTTTTAATCGTCTGTTTTTAGGCTTCTGTTCTATGCCTAGTGAGGAATTGCATGTTTTATCCAGTTCCTGATGAAACAGGAATCTATGATCAAGTAGCCAACACATCAGTTATTTCTTTGCCAAATATATTCTTTTTTTTTTTTTTTTTTTTTTTTAATAGAATATCTTCTATTTACAATTTAAAACATTACAGCTTATGTTCTTGTTAGAGTTCAGTTATTTGAGACAATCAGAATGAAAACCGCTAGTGTTCCAGCAAATCTTGCCAAGAGCATGTACCACGTCGTGGTCCTCAGTCCTTTTCACTCCTGGAAATCTTACTAATGCAGTCAGAGCTCTACTAGAATATAAAGAGTGTTTTGTGTCAGAGGCACTGTAGTTAGTTCTCTGCATTTTGGTGTTGAAACCAATATGCCTACACTTGAAGTAAAGATACCAGAAAGCCAGGTTGGTCGTTTCTGCTTCCTTTTCCTTAATGATCATCACAGTATATGCTGCAGAAGGCAGCACAGGTCCAATTCTTCAGTGTGATCTGAAAAGGAACAGTGTATATAGTCTGTTGGGCAGACTCCTTTTTTAGTTTTATAACCATTTTACCAGAGAATCTTTTAGATGAACCTGTATTCCCTTGTATTTACAGATTGAGAAATACTTATCTTCAGTATTAGAAGTGCCTCCTTTCAAGGAGAAGGGATGAATGAACTTCAGAATATGTTAAACTAACTGAAGCTTTTTTTTTTTTTTTCCTAGATGACATGCTTATTAAACTCTGGGACTGGGATAAAAAATGGTCTTGTTCTCAGGTGTTTGAAGGACACACACATTATGTCATGCAGATTGTCATAAACCCGAAAGACAATAATCAGTTTGCCAGTGCCTCTTTGGATAGGACAATCAAGGTAAAGATTTTTTTGTTTCTTTTTTTCACTCATTAATTATCAGACAGAGCACACAAACTGATAATGTAGTCGGAAAGTTGGGTTAGAATTCTTAAAAGCAGATGCAATAATAGATTTTTTTGTACGAAGACCTGTACATTGGTCGAGTTACTATGCATGTACTAAGTCATTCAGTAAATTTACAAGATTACCTGTCACCTCTAATCACTGAAATATGGTTCTCTAAACTTTATTATCAGTATAAAAATTATATAGAAATAATCGGTAATAAATATATATATATATATATAATATATATATAAATTATCAGTATATTGGCTAAATTATCGCTATTGGCTGTAAAAATGCCAATTTGGATTTCATGCATCTTCAGATGCTGAGGTTAGATGTGTATAAATGTTGATGTGATTGTCTTGGGAAAATATCAGTGTATCTACAACTTCATTTGATTCACTTTAAGTCCTCATTTAGAATGAGATTTGACATTTAATGGAACTGGAAAAAATTGGGTGCAAACATGGAACTATTGTATGCACAAAAATTAGATTGCTTTTTCTTGGTCTTCTAGTTGGTTTCGTAAACAGATATTTCTGCTTATGAACGTTGTATTACTTGGTTGTATATCCTAAAAGAAAACGCTGAAAGAAACCAATTCTATTGCTTTAAGGTGTGAAGCCGAAGTGTGCCAACTCAGCATGTTTCTTCTGTTTATTTTCTTTGGGGATTGGTAGTTCGATAAACTTCATCTTCTTCACCTAAGAGCAACAACTGTATCTTTGGAATTTAGAATTCCAAACTCTAGAATATATGTTCTGTTTGGCAAGGTTGATGAGAGAACCTTGATGAGAAAAGATCAATAAATCCATGTGGTTTTGTTTTATTTTCTGTCTCTCTGGGAAGGTGTGGCAGCTTGGTTCTTCTTCACCCAATTTTACTCTGGAAGGCCATGAGAAAGGGGTGAACTGCATCGACTATTACAGTGGAGGAGACAAGCCGTATCTCATCTCAGGTGCAGATGACCGGTTGGTTAAGATTTGGGACTACCAGGTATGTGTTCAGCTTTCCATGAACTCTTGTACAGACTTTGCCATAGCAAAATCACTAATGAAGAAAGAAATAGGGAAGTGGACTTGAAAGCATCAACACATTTTTCTCGTCCTTCCTTGGAAGGAAGGAATCGGGCAGTATTTAATGGTACCCTTTCCAGATCTTGTTAACCCTCTAGAAAATATGCTGTGAATTCTTCAAATTAACTTAGAGATTGTTTTAAATAAATTTGACATTATGGTGTTGTAATTAGTGTTAGCTTTGTTCCCCTCCCTCTTTCTGTTTGCACACGTGCTTGTATTGACAGTTCACAGGGATCATCAAGTGAGTCATTATTGCCTCATTTGAATGCTCTACAGGAAAGAAACAGATTGAATCCAGGGACAATTGCTGGAACCTAGAGCTCATGAGTACTTCCTGTGTACAAATGCATTAATAGCCAGAAGGGTAAGGTAAAAATTGAGAGATAGGGATGTCAGGTTGTTGAAGTGTAGTGTCCTAGAGTAAATCCAAGCTCAGAAGTTAAAGCTAGCAATGTTAATTAAACTACATGTTGCAGTAATGATTGTTAAATAACCGTGCTCAAAATTTTGCCACCCTGTACAGCTGTATAAATTATGTAGTCTACTCCTCGTTGCCTCGAGCAGAGTAGACTTTTCTTTCACAACTGTGAGTGAACATCCTTAACAAAGATATAAGATCTTTCTTCATCTGTAATTAAATTCAGATACATGTTTTACTCTGATTAAGTGAACTCAGCTCTTTCTTGTTTTGATCTGTTGTGCTACTGAGCTCTGAGAAAGTGAATTTTTAAAGAAGAAACATATCTGAAAATAGAAACAACAATGTCAAGGGAAATAAATATTTTCTTTTGGAGAAGAGAAATTAATTCAGCATGATCATAGTTTTGTAATATATGTCTAATGCTGGTGCTTTACCATCTTGGAAATGTTACTGGAAGAAATCCAGAAAAAATATTTTCAGGTAGATTTTGAATGTTTTTCTTTAACAGTGAATGTTTAAGTGTAGCAATGTGTTTATTATCTGTACCTGTCCTTGTGACTTTTTGCAGAATAAAACATGCGTGCAGACTCTGGAAGGACATGCTCAGAATGTGTCATGTGTCAGCTTCCATCCTGAATTGCCTATCATAATCACAGGCTCGGAAGATGGTAATTGGTATTTTCTGGTACATAAAGGAAAGGGGAAGACCTTGTGGGAAACTTTTCTTCTGGTGTGGCTACACATCTCCTGCCCTTGGGTTGAGAGAAGAGATAAAATACATGTATTTCATTCTTTTTTCTCTAGGAACTGTACGTATTTGGCATTCAAGCACCTACCGGCTGGAAAGTACACTCAACTATGGTATGGAGAGGGTGTGGTGTGTGGCCAGTTTAAGAGGATCCAATAACGTGGCTTTGGGCTATGATGAAGGCAGCATTATTGTTAAGGTACCGTTAATTATTTGAAGTGAGTAATTATGATTCATCAATGTCCTATGTACAGAGAAACTTCTTTTCTGATTCTTTGATAATAGGTAAAAAATATTAAACACATAGCATTTTAATTGGCATTTTTAGACAGAGACAGGGTATTTAATTAGATATATTGAACTGAAAAGAAAATAAAAATCCTATTTTCTCCATCTGCTAAGTTGTTATGCTACACTTCCTAGCTTGGTCGTGAAGAACCTGCCATGTCCATGGATGCAAATGGAAAAATTATTTGGGCTAAGCATTCAGAAGTGCAACAGGCTAACTTGAAAGCTATGGGAGATGCTGAAATTAAAGATGGAGAAAGATTGCCGCTGGCTGTAAAGGATATGGGGAGCTGTGAAATCTATCCTCAAACAATTCAGCACAACCCTAATGGACGGTAATTCATTTTAGGAAAAAATACTTAAATGTTTCTGACTTCTCCTTTTATTATTTTTTTCTTTTATGTTGGAAAACTTTGCATGTGCCCTGGTCGCAGCTGAGAGCATATGGAGATCAGGTGTCTCAGAGCCAGGCATCAGAAAATCAGAGTAGGAGATGGCCCTCACCTGCAAGAGCTCACAGTTTAAATAGTGAAGTTGGATATTGTAGACAGGAAAAGGAATATTAAAAAAAAAAAAAGTCAGTAGTAGGAGACTATGTTATTTCTATCACTTTTTTTGAATCCCTTTTTGTTAACCGTTAAAGGGATATAAGGTAAGAACAGCAGCAAAATGGAGACCAGAAGCAAGAAATGATAGCAAGTAGCTAGCAACATGAAGCAGGGAAATCCAGCTGTGATATTTGTGGAATATATAAAGCTTTTTTTCTTTCTATCTGCATTTGCAGTGATTATATTATCACATATCATATATCATTAGTTAAGAGACTTAATACCTTTTCAGATAATTTGTGTGCTTCATCTGTTGAACCAAACACATCTCTGACAACTTTTATCTTTCCCTTGCTCTAGGTTTGTAGTAGTGTGTGGTGATGGTGAATACATCATTTACACAGCGATGGCTTTGAGAAACAAGAGTTTTGGTTCTGCCCAGGAGTTTGTATGGGCACATGATTCTTCAGAGTAAGTGTTTGAAATTTTTCCTTTGTATGAACTTAAATTTATTGCTGCTAGGTTACAATCAGTGCAAACGATAAGTTGAGCTGGAGACCAGAAAACGGTTTAATTAATGAACTCTTAATATCCTTACTACTTAAAGGTTTTCTGTTCATCGTACTCCACTAACATTTGAAAATAAAATTCAAGGTGTTTTTCTGTAGCAGCTTATTTTAGTAGTTTCCTACTTTGACAGGTGAATAATGTTTTTTTACAATTCAATCTCTATTTAGATACGCGATCAGGGAGAGCAACAGTGTTGTAAAGATATTTAAAAATTTCAAAGAGAAGAAATCGTTCAAACCTGATTTTGGAGCAGAAGGTATTTACTTTCAGAATACACATGTTAATGCTCTTTATTTATTTATTTATTTTGCACAATGCAGATTTCTTCCACCTCTGTTTCCTTGCAGGTATCTATGGTGGCTTCCTGTTGGGGGTCAGGTCAGTTAATGGCTTGGCATTCTATGACTGGGAGAACACAGAATTGGTTCGCAGAATTGAAATTCAGCCCAAACACGTAAGTTATGAGAGGGAACTGAAGATACTTCCATGTTTACTGAGTTTTGACTGGACTGCTCATTTTCTTTAATGAAGCCAAGCTGTCAATCATAAAAATTTCTTAAGCTTATCTCTGTCTTGTAGCAAAAGGGAAGAAAATTCCTAAATATATGTTGGCTTATCAATTTCTAAAGCTGCTATAAGAGTTTGTATAAATTAAAATTTGTTCTTTTTCCCTTCTTAACTTGGGGGTCTCTAAAATAGTGCCATTATTGATTCTGATTTCTGATTTGAATACAGATTTTCTGGTCCGACTCTGGTGAACTTGTCTGCATTGCTACGGAAGAGTCATTCTTCATCCTGAAATATCTGTCAGAAAAAGTTGCAGCAGCCCAAGAAACACATGAAGGAGTCACTGAAGATGGAATTGAAGATGCTTTTGAGGTATCTCCATTTAAAAAAATTAATGTGACTGAGATTAGAGATTGCTGAAACAACTCCTTCCTGAAGATCACTGTTAAATTATTTTATTTGGGATGCTTTGGGTTATCCCTGGGGAAAGTACCTGTCTAAAGCCCAGTGTTGACACATCTTGATGCCTAGATTTTTCTTCAGTCATCTGTTAGCTATTTGCATGGTTAAAGAAGTTATTTTTAAAACATTCACTTGGGTATTATGTTCACGTAGTTTAAACTCTTTCTGCAATTTTTATGTTTTGAAATGCAATGAAGTTCAAAAAAAAAAAAACCACAACCAGTACTTCCTGCAAAATGTCAGAAACAAATTTCATGAGGAAAATGGTCTTTGAGTCTTAACACTTTGTTTGGAACTTCTTTCTTGGATTTGTATTTTAGTTAAGTATTAAGGTAGAGATTTCTTATCTCATGACATTTTTTAGAAAACTAGATTTATTACTATGATTATTCCAATCTGTAGCCAGAGTTTTTTGCAATTTGCCCAATTATCTGTTGAACTATGGAATATTACCTTTAATTTGCAGGTTCTTGGTGAGATTCAGGAGATTGTGAAAACAGGCTTGTGGGTAGGCGACTGCTTTATTTACACCAGTTCTGTGAACAGACTCAACTACTACGTTGGAGGAGAAATTGTCACTATTGCCCATTTAGACAGGTAAGTTTGTGCGTTAGTTTGTAAGCAAGCTTTACATCTTTTCCAGAAGAACTAGGCCAAGGTGAACCTTATCACCCACTTGCCCTGCAGTGTTACTTTTTATTGCACACCATGCTAATAATGTATGTTCTGAGGCAGTTAATATAATCTTGCGGAGAATAAACAGTATTATGTAAAAGTATGGAAATATAGTAAAAGTTGAATTTTTAATGTGCATATTCTTGTTACTGTAAGAACTATTGGAGTGGACCTATCCAAGATGAATATTCTTTGTTTTGTTTCAGGACGATGTATCTTTTGGGGTATATACCTAAGGACAACCGACTTTATTTGGGTGATAAAGAGCTAAACATTGTTAGTTACTCTTTGCTGGTCTCAGTGCTTGAATATCAAACTGCTGTGATGAGAAGAGACTTCAGTATGGCTGACAAAGTTCTTCCCACGATTCCGAAAGAACAGAGAACCAGAGTTGCACATTTTCTTGAAAAACAGGCAAGAAAACTTTATTTTTCTAGTCATCAAAAATGTAATCAGCTTATTCACATTTGTAATTTAATTTGTTAATCAAAAAAAAAACACATTTTCTGTAAACTCTTGTTAATCATCCATATTTATTTGATAATACTGTGATTTTTGATTTAGAGGGCTTTTGTTAAAATGTTTACAATGCTATTTGACCAGACAGGTCAGTTTTACTTGTGGACTTTTATTTTAGGGCTTCAAACAACAAGCCCTTGCAGTATCTATGGATCCAGAGCACCGCTTTGAACTTGCTCTTCAGCTGGGAGAATTAAAAATTGCTTATCAGCTTGCAGTAGAAGCAGAGGTAAGCATACCATTTTTGGTGGTTCGTACTAACTCTGAATGAGTGAATTGAAGAGCCCCTGTAAGAAAAAAGCAGTATGAGGATGCAGTACAGCTCTCTGAACAGTGTACATATGTCCCCAGCTTCCTCCTTGGAGCTCTGTCCGTAATTCAAAGGCGTCTGAGCTGTGGGATGTTGAAGAATGTTGTTTGCTCAGAGAAATAGAGAAACTCCTCCTGGAGACTTAAGATGCTTGACCAAGAACAAAGCCTTAATCTTTAGTGTTGAACAGAGAGAGGAGGAATGGCAGGACTGAAACCTCTGGGCCTTTGTTCCAGCCTTAGCAAACTTGGATCATTTCTGATGTACTAGGAAGGCCGACAGGCAGTGATTTGTCCTACAGCTATTATTAAGATAAATGATCTCAATGTTCCTTTTACAAAATAATGAAGTAAATGATAAAGAATTAGTTATAAACACAATGCCTTTCTTACATATTGATGGTTAATTTGAGAGCCTTCATTAAGAGATTATTACTGTATAATTTTTCAGACTTATTTCTATATTTAGTGTTTGTCATCAAACATGGAGGGAGAAGGTAGGACGTTATGGTTGTGTAATGATCTGCATGTAACAGTGCCATGCTGTGAAGGTGCAGTATTCATTATATCTTAAAGGGAAGACAAGTATAATGTTAGAGTACAATACCTTAACAGGTAAATTTGAATGCTTTAATCTTTGAATGCTGTTCAAAAATGTGAGCTTTTATTTTTCTTTACCTTCCTCCCTCCTTTCTGCCATTAGTCAGAACAGAAATGGAAGCAACTTGCTGAACTTGCCATTAGTAAATGCCAGTTTGGCTTAGCCCAGGAGTGTCTCCACCACGCACAAGACTACGGAGGACTGCTGCTCCTGGCTACAGCTTCAGGAAATGCTAACATGGTGAATAAGCTGGCTGAAGGAGCAGAAAAAGATGGCAAGAACAATGTTGCATTTATGAGCTACTTCCTGCAGGGAAAGTAAGTAGCAAGCAAGAGTTCTCATTGGGCTTTCTCCAAATGCCTGACTACAGCTGACTAGATAGTGGCATGTACCTTTTCATAAAGGCTAATTCTGTTTTATGATGCCTACTTCTTTTAAAATCTGAAATGAAAGCACATTAGCTGTTTTAATCTATGACACTAATAAATCTAATGTAATGCAGAAGTCCATCTTCTAAGCTTACTGATGAAAATTACATTTTAACCTCTTACAGGCTTGACTCATGTTTGGAACTCCTGATTAAAACTGGGCGTCTCCCAGAAGCTGCATTTCTTGCACGGACATATTTGCCAAGCCAGGTTTCAAGGTAACATGAAATCACGTTAAGAGTATGAATAGTATTGTCAAAACGAGCTGTGTACAAAAAATATGACTTGCATTTCCAGGGTTGTTAAATTGTGGCGGGAGAACCTCTCTAAAGTTAACCAAAAAGCTGCTGAGTCCCTTGCTGATCCTACAGAATATGAAAACCTTTTCCCTGGATTAAAAGAAGCTTTTGTTGTCGAAGAATATGTTAAACAAAGTCTTGCTGACTTGCGGCCGGCCACAGAATACCCCCTTGTCACTGTAAGTAAGAAGTGGGAGTTCTTATTTTCTCAAGAAATATTTGATGTTGGGTAAATTCAACTTTAATCAATTTAGTTAAACCACTTAAAAATTTCATGAATGCATCATTTGTTTTTTTTAACTTTCTTTTAGCCAAATGAAGAAAGAAACTTACTTGAAGAAGCAAAAGGCTTTGAGCCTTCTGGAATCATGGCATCTCAGGTCAGTGTTACTATTAAATGATGAAGTCTAAGAGGCAACTCTATTGTACAGTAATATCTGTCCTGGAGAGTATTTCACCGTAATGGGCAAGCTATTGCTCTTGCTAACTGGACTGCAAGCACTGCAGCCCAGTTCCATGTTCTTTTCCCTCACACTTGACTACAAAAGTAGATTAAGAAAAGCCCTCAGTAGTTACAGAATGAATTCTTCTGTGTGGCTGCTTACTTTGGTTTATCTTCTGTTAGAACTTTGTGATAACTTGCAATGTTATTTCTGAATGAGTAATCTGTAACATATTAAGTTAGAATCATCTTGTATTAGAAGCTGAAAACACTGCCACCAGTGTTCTTCAGTTCTTGAAATTAACTGGCGCTTACTGGAGGCTGTTTTAATTGCATCAGTTCTATCTTCAACTGCTTTGAAGTAATGGAGGGGAAAAAAAGTGGTAGGTTCCAGTGAAGTGAAGACAAGAGCACTTGGTAGCCTCAAGATGCGAGTCCAGGAGTATGGAGGGAAACTTTAGAAGATAACCAAGGCTTAGAGGAGGTGTATATGGGGGGTTAGGGGTCTGCTGTTATTTACCTGCTTTTGTCAAAAGAATTTAATTTCAGAAGAACTTAAAGGATCTCATTTTCTTTAGAAAAAGGCTGAAGAACCAGTTCCATCTCCTAAACCAGAAGTGATGAATACAATACTGCAGAATTCTGATCTGCTTCCAACAAAAGATCAAAAGGTACTGCACTATGTTTTAGTAAGGGAAGGAATGTTGTGGCCTAAAGAGTAACAATGTCACTTTCTCGTTTGATATGAAGCAGACTCCTGAGGTGTAATAGAGGGTGTGGATCCTTTCCTGTTGTGTGTGGAAACTACACAGCGCTATAGACCCATCCCTACAGTTCTGTGGGCTTAAAAGCAAACAAGTGGAGTCAAAACACAGTTGGTCAGAACACAGTAACAAGTAGCAGCACTGAAAGCTGCTTTCTTACCAAAGAAGGCAGCTTTTTTCTACAGGTTATTTTAGTATTTATGCATCAGCTACATTGCCTTAGGCTTGTTTTGCAGAATATTCCAATACCTCACATAGAAACATACAGAATACAGCTCCTGCTATTACCTGCCTAACACCTAAGCCTGTAACTATCCCTGTAACCTGGACTTTCTTCCTAGACACTTCTGGACTTGGAAGACGACCTTGATAACTTGGACCTGGAGGATATTGATACCACAGATATCAATTTGGATGAAGAGATCTTAGATGAGTGAACACACTTTTTGAATGACCAAATCAACTACTTACTCCAGATAAAAAAATTAAGTTCTATGGACTGCAGCCTCCACATTAACTTGATTTTTATACACAAGATGGACCATGTAGTGAGAGGGGAAGACCTAGCAACTGTACAAAAAATCAGTTTTCAGGGTGGTGAAATTCAAGATACAGGCCTGCACTAGTGCATATTCAAAATGTTTTCATTTACAAACCAATTCAATAAACCCTTTTAAATACTCTTCCTATTGTCCAGTATTTCAAAAAGTAAAATGAATTATGGACAATGTTTTAGCTTCAAGATACATCAGTAAAGGAATTCAGCTCAGGCTGCGTTGCCAAGCTTGAGTGAGTAACTGCTGTGAGTTCATTTACTGTATGTTTGAAACTAGCAAGCTTCTGTAATTTTTCCTATTATGTTTTGGTACAGATTTTTCTGGAACACAGTTGTCTAAGGTATTTATTGTGGAATCCTGTACAGAGAAGATTTGTAAACAGCTTAAACTTATGAACTATGGTTTATTTCATGAAGCTGTAGAAGTAGCCATTGCTTCCTCGTAAGCCTGGAGGGCCAACTGTATATAGCCTTCTTTTTGTGATTCAGTTTTCGCAAAGACCTAGAAACAGGATAGAACAGATTAAGGTATAGTTAAGAGCCCAGTTGCACACTGAGACTTCATCGTTCCCATATTCCATCCACTAGCTCTAACTGAAATCATGGTGCACTTATGTTTTTTGCTTGAAGTGCACCATTGTTCTAGTTAAATAAGGGGAAACAAAATAACCTTATTAAGCTGCTGGTGTTTAAAAGCCTTTTCTGTAATTAAATAGGCTTGAAGTAGGAAAGCATACCTTGATCAGCTCAACTCCCTGTAGCTTCCTTTCTTCAGCTTCTTTTGCTGACTGACATTCCGGATGAAGCATATGATACAGCATGATTAAACTTGTAGCATCATCTAGCCTAAAACAAATAAAGGCTTGTTTGTAGCAATTACTTTGTTTAAATATACTTTTAGTTTGTTTGCACACCCAGAGGCATTCATACACTGTCACCTAGTATACAGTCATTAGAATATAGAGCTGAACAGGCACCCCATAGAAGACCTGAAGCACAGGAACACTAAGCTGTTCTAGGTAAGGTACATTAAACTAATTCATACTGTGGTTTAAGCCTGATACCACTGTTCAGTGGTAATAAAGCTGAAAGCTGTTCATGTAAAACAGAACAAACTAATCCATAACAGGTGTTTAGCAGAACAACTCCGCCGAGAAGTCTTTTAACAGTGCAGTAACTGGCATTACTGCAGTAATAGAAATCTTGTCACACCTAGCCTGTGATTAACTTAAAACTGGAAAAGGGGATTTACTTGCATAAACCTAAACCTAAAACATTATGGCTTATATAAAGATCATGGCAGATAAAGATGCTCCAAGGTCTGGTAGCTTAAGTCCAGATATTTGAATTTTCTCTTTACAATTTCAGCTGGAACTTCCCTGTATTTCTTCATATCCCGAGGTTTTAAAGTAGTATCTGACCGTTAGAAATTTCTAACTTCAACAGTAGGTAATGAATGCCTACTCTTTCTCCATTTTGAGTTCTAATTTTAGAAGTTTCTCCTGGCTTCAGAGCGCATTTGAACTGCTAAATAAATCTTGTTTCACTGAGCTTTAAATGAGCTTACCAGCTCTTATGGAAAACCATCTATTTAAAATGAAAGTGTCTATCAGCTACTACTGTCTCACCTAGGAGTTGCTGTCAAGAAGAAAAGCTACTTAGAAATTGCTCCAAAATCCAGACCATGTCAGTCTTAAAAGCCAAAATTGATAGCAGTAGCATGTGGTTGTAAGATTTTAAGATCAGTAGTGCCCAGAGGTGGAAGTGTACTGCAAATCACAGCAGAAATAAAAGTAAAAACCCAGCAACTGTAAAAGGCTGATTTCTGCAGAAAGTGACAGCTTTGATTATACCATAGTTCATGTTTCAGAACCTATATAGATAAAATTACAGCTAGCCTAGAATTTTCATGCAAAATGGAACTTATACATCTTAAAGAAATACTGTTTATCTTTTCAAACAATGGACCTCAGTGTTTTCCATTTGTTTAGATAAGCAGAATTAATAACTAACAAACACCACTTACAAGTCTCTGTGGATCATATCTATTAGTAAGCCATCTGTTTTCTTTCTGTTGACTAGGTACCAAACCATGCCTCCGAAGTGCCTTGTTGAACGGAGCAGATCATATTTGGCATGTTTCTCAATGTCATCATATGTCCGATGATGAACCTAGATACAGAAGAGGTTGCAGTGGCAATACCATACACAGAGCTTAATGCCAGTTTATCCCTTTTACCGCTTAGGAGTATTTTTTTTAATTCATTTTCAGGCCTCTCTAAACTGTGGTGGTAAGCCACAGGCTCAACCACATTACTTTAAAGCTTTATGCATGTCATAATTTGGAGTAACACTGGGATAGCCCAGTTCTTAGCACTCACGTATAGATGTTTGTTGACAGAAAGCTAAATATTAGCTATGTACTGGCAAATTGGGGAGAGAAGGAGGGACAACCTCTAAACTTTCATTCAACTGCCCTGAAGTTATAATCCATTCTTTAGGAAAAATGGCATTACAGCAAAAAGGTGAAGTGTTACCTTGAAGAAAAGTACTTGAAGAATTGCCTAATGGAAGTTACATTTTCAGTGATTCAAGAAATCACTACATCTTAAATAGACATAATAGAAACAAAACTTCTTAAAGGCACGTACAGGTTAATATTTAATTCAGTAACTAAGTTCTGGTGAATATATTTCAGCTGGAAGTTTATTTTTGTACCTGTTTTTTGTCACAAACATTGTTACTTTACGTATAGCACTCTCAGATGCACTTCGTCAGTTGTCTACCTAGTTCTTTCAAATCCTAGCAGAGTAGCTAACGTGACTGAAATAGCTCAACTCTGGTTGTGGCTAATTATGGCTGTTATTGTCAATTTCAATTTGATACCCAAAGACTATTTTAAGTATCTGTAGTTCTTTCTATACTGTCAAAAATCATTTAAGCAGGTCCCTTTACTTTTCTGGGGGAGTTAAAAAAAAGCTCATTGCAAAGATAACAGGTAAACCCTATGAGGAAAAAACACACACCTTAACAACTTTGATCCCCAGATAACACTTATGCTTACAAAATCAACCTCTGAAGTTCTTCACTAATGATATTTTATTAGAAAAATAAACGTGAACTTACTCTGATATAGTCAGCTGAATCTGGCTCAAACTGAGCAATGCACATGTTAAGGATATCCTCGTGACGGTCTTGCTGAAACACAGTCTAAAACAACAGTTCAAATTCAGAATAGATTCTGTATCACACCATTCCAACTATCTAAAATTAAAATGGCAAAAAAAAAAAAAACATTTCTCTTCTGGACAACACAGCAAGCGTCCCCTCAGTCACATGACAAAAATAGCACAAAGTGCAGTAACAGCCTTGATGATGTGAATAAGGTTTTTCCTCAGTTTTTGTTTGTGGAACTGTATGATTAATCTGAAAACGTGAACTGGTGTTCCATCGATGCATAACAATTAATGTGGATTTCTAGTATGACAGAATATTTACAACTACCCTTGATTTATCTTGTTGCAACCTGGAATTTTATTGTAAGTATTTTAAGCAAGTTACAAGGGTAAGTTCAAGCATCAATAATTCAAGCGCCTTGAAACACACAAACCAACTGGCTTATTCAGAGCTACTACTCTGTTCAAACAGCACAGCTTCACTATCCCAGCACAATCAAATAATAAAAATGATCAGTTTTCAAAACCAGGATGACCTTACCACGAGGTGTTCATCCTTGAATACTGCTGGGGGAATAACTCTGCGCCCTTCTTTTGGGAAGAATATCTGTATCATTCGGTCTCTTTCTTCCCAGGTTGCTTTGCGTAATACACCATTTGGTTCTCTAACTACAATGAAACGTTCCTTAAAAGAGATAAAAAAGAACGTTATTTCTCCCAAAGCATTCTCAGCATCATCAGAACCATTTTAAGTAAAATTCTTTTTTGACAAAGTGCTTCAATACCTAGATGACACTAGCAATAACAACATCTTTTTGACTGTTAGCATGTGTTAAATTAATCTTTTTTCCCCTTTGTACCTTATGTATCTACACCTTTACTGTATGACACCAACTGCGTATGCATACACACTAAAAGCTACAGCTCTGCAAAGTTTAACAGACAATGTAATACTCAGAAAAAGGAGTTAGTTTTGTTTCTGGCCTAATTTTACACATTTAATAATGCATACTAAATTGACAATGCAAGTGCTTTTGTACTTTTTCCAACTTCATTGCAGAAATAGAGGCTAGAATCATGTAAGGGCAACTTCAAAACAAAAATAAGGCACCAAATAAAACAGTATACTCAGCTCCATCCACAACTATATTTGATTTAGGACTGCAGACAAGTAAGAGTGTGTTGGGATGAAGTTTTCAATACGTTAAGGCAGAGGAGTTAATAGCAGGTTCCTTGAGAGAGCTCTCAGATGGAGTAATAGATAGGAGACTTGGCAATTCATTTCCAAGGATCATACATGGCTGAACCAGGCAGACTTCCTAAAATCATAACTATAATAACTACATATCCAGACTCTTCTTACTCGTACTTATGTCAAGGTAGATGTTTCATTATACAAACCAAATGAAAGGAAATCTAATTGTCTTCATCCCTATACTCCACAGTTCTACTTTACAACTGTTTCTTCACAGCTTACACATGAATTCATTTATCTCTTCTCCTGTTTTCCAGACCCTGTCAATCATGAAGTAGCCCTGTCTTTTGGTCTATGTGCTTACACCTCAAGTAATTCAAGTCCACAGAAAGCTTCTAGGAAGTTTGGATAAACTCAGCACTCCCAGCAACCCATAAGTACCTGCTTTTCACCCCCTTCCAAAAACAATCAAACAAACAGAACACCTGTTTATGAGTACTGCAATGTAATTTATCATCAGTTAGAAGTAAACATTTTGGAATATGTGTCTTTGTATTGCCTTGTATGAAAGACTGAGTTTACAACTCCTCGTCCTTTTTGCAGACTGTTATAGACGTTTTAGTAAAACCTAAAACTAATTCTGAAATTAAGAATGAAAAGCTCTTAAAATAAGTTAATGGATTTTTACTTACACGATGTGGAATTGAATAAGTTAAATCTGTAAATATATATTTGGTAGTTTCAACTCCTTCGAGGATTTTGTCTTCTGCTAACACATCATCAATTGGCTCTCGTTCATCCAAAACAGGGGGCATTGTCAGCTTTTCTTTAGCTTCCTTGATAGCTTTTTTTGTGGCCTTTAAAACAAACAAACAAAAAAAGTAGTTCAATTAATTTTACAGTTTAAAAAAGAAAATCACCATATTGGAAAGGTAACACATAATTTTGGGTCAAATGTTTTCATTCAGAGAAAAATATTTTTTTTCCCTGCAGTTATGGAAAAAATGAGACACGGACTCAATCCCTATGTAAGGGGATCACATAAAAACAATGTACCATTATCATCACTTAGGCACATGGCTGGAAGAAGTTTTAAAATTCATATCTGCGTATACCAAAGCAGGCTCCAGTCATTTTTTGAAGCCACATTTCAGGCATTTTCCAGGGTAAATTTCTGCCAAAGTATAAACAACCGTGAAGTGTTTATATAATAGCTGTGGTTACTGAAAATCTGACTTGAGCGAGGCCCCTTTGTCATCTGGACCATGGTCAGGCGACAGGAAAGAAGGGCAGTCAAGTGTTCCCAAGACTGCAACTTAAACCTCAGATACACACTCAACGCAATCAGGTAATGTAAGGAAAAGCGATGATAAAGAGACCCTGCCACTCAAAAACATACATATAGATGTATATATACATACATATAGATGTATATATTTGTCCAGGGACAATAGGATCAACAGAGCCTAGGACACAGCCCGACCCCTAGCCGATGCCCTGAGCGGGGCAGCGTCCCCCGGCAGCCCCACCTCTTCCAGCTGCGCCTCCGTCAGCAGCTTGTAGTTGGGCGGCTTCAGCTCCTGCTTCACCGGCCTGAACACCTTCTGCAAGTCCAGCCCCGTCATTTTGTAGAGTAAATTCTGAACCGCTTCGTCCGTGAAAGAAGGCTTGCCGTCCTTTCTTTCTGCCGGAGGATTGTACACACGCAATTAACCGGGTGCAGGGGGCAGTGCCGTGGGGACCGGGGGGCGAAGGGACCCTCCGCGCCGCCTCCCGCAGCCCCTTTCCCTCCTCCTCGGCCGCCCCCGGGGGCCAGCAGGCAGCCGTGAGGCGCAGGAGCGGGGCTTCCCCACGTACCGGCCGCGGTCCCCGCGTCCTGGCCGAGCGCCCGCTGCGGCCGCCGCCAGCCCCACAGCGCCCGCGCCGCGCCCCACAGCCGCCCGCGCCGTGCCGCCGGGCCCCACGCGCCGAGCGCCGCCATCTTGTGCCCGCCCCTCGCCCCGCCGCCGCCGGGCGCGCCCCGGCGCTGCTGGAGCACGTCGGGAAATGGAGTCTGTCGCCGCCCGCTGCCCCCGGGTGAGAGCCCGCCTGGGTGACAACAACGCGTTGTCCCCACCTCCCGCCATTTACCGCCTCAGTGACAAAAAGACGCTGTCCCCACCCTACCCGGCCGCCCGGAGAGAAAGCAAAAAGCGCTCCTGGTGCGTCTGTGTTAGAACGCCGCTGAGGCGGAGGTGGGCGCCCGCTCCTGTCAGGAGGCGGCAGCGAGCGGAGCGGAGCGGCGCCCCGGCTCCCTTAGGCGGAACGGGGACACAGCGGGGCTCCAGGCTGGCAGCTTTCCCCGCTCGGCGGGGAGACAAAGTGGTGGAAAAAGGATCTGAGGCCACCTTGCCGCCACCACCCCGGCGACGAAGCGCAGCCGCTCCGCTGAGGGCGGTGGATGCGCCCCGTCAGCAGCGGTCTGCTCTGACCCGCCTCAGCGCGAAAGAGGCCTGGTGGTGATTTACACAAAATAACCCCCCCGAGGCTCTCTCTGCGACTTTGGCACTTGTGGGGTGACGGAAAGGACAGGCTGGTGGCAGATGTTCCCTCTGACCCGTAGTCCAGGGGACGCAGCGAGCAGCCCGCGTGTTACTGCCCGCCGGCACTAGCTGAGGCGGCGCTGTTCGGGCTTGGCTTTGCCGTTCTGGTAAAGAAGGGAAAATAAATAACCATATTCAAGCATAAGACCGAAATAAAGCTTTGTATCCAATAGATACAGCAGATAAGATCTAATGGCTGTGAAGAAGGGGGCACACGATTAAAACCAGTATATTATTTCATTAACGCAATAGCTGACATGCTATAACAGCGTATTTCAATTGGTGTTACTTGAAGTTTATTTTTTCTGGCTGATCTCTATCTTCTGTTGTGTATTTCAGTCTTACAGACAGCAGTTAGGGGCGTGTGAAACAGAAAGAAAACCTATCACTAGAAGGCAAGCATCTCTTGAGAGGCCCTGAATGCTTCAGATTTTAAAATGTTCAAAGCCACGCGTTGATGCCAAGTGTCTGGTGACTCCCTGTCAAAATAGGAAATATTTCATCTCCAGGAGGGAAGATATGGAAACACAAGTAATATGCTTAAATTCTGGAGATTTCCAATTGTTTTAAAGTTTAGTAGGTTGCCCATTGCTGTATAAAATCACCATCTAAATTCTATTTCATTTGAAAATGGAGATTGAAATCCTGGAGACTGAAGTCTTGGGGAAAGAGCAGGCTTTATGGCATATGTTGATTTTAGCCAGGATAAGGTTAAACATCAGCTGAATATATATTTGTTTATAATAATAGATCTTCATTTTATTGGGAAGTATTCTTATTTTACTTAGCCTTATTCAATACACAAACACGTGCTGAGTTGAATTTTGTACTCAAGTTTTATCTTGCAATATCCTGCCCTTTGCGTTGTCGGAAAGGCTGCAGGAGGTCATATTCTTCTCATATTTGTATTGGTAAAGTTAAGTTGAAATCGTTGAGAACTAGAGTGCAAACGAACCCCTAATATTATTTTAATATAATTTTGTGCTTAATTTATTTAAATAATGCCAAGAAAATTAAAAATAATTTTGAGGTAATGGAGAAGATGTTGTTTTTCAGTTCTTGCTTGGAAGATCTCTGGAGTGAGAGCTATACCCTATAAGGGAATTGGGAAGTTATTTGGCGACTTGCCTAAAAGCCACTTCAGACCTGTTCATGAATTTGGATGGCAAGCCAACGTCCATTTTAATTCACAGAAGTGCTTAGAAAAACAAGAGAATTTATTAGGCTATATCCAAGAGAGGTTAAATTCACATTCATTCTGTACTGGAGTAGTAACAGCTGCTGTGAGGATTAGCCTTTTGGCTGGTGGGATGAAAGGAAATATTAACTGTACTGCACTGTAGATAGAAGTATAGCAGGTTTACATAATTTCTCAAATAATATAAATTTATGTTGGATAGGTTGGTTATATTTTATTTGTGGTTTATTGCTTTACTGAAGTAACAACTTAAAGTAGGATGTTTTATATTGGTATACTTAAAAATACAACATCAGATTGAAGAATAAGTGGTGTAAAGATTTATGATGAAATAAAGAATCTCTCTTAGCTTTAGTTACTATTTCAAATACATCCCAGGACAGTTGCTGTCAGAAAATTACAACCATCTGATGATGGGTGGATGTCCCCTGTGAAGCACATTGGTGGTCTGAGTCTGGATTCTATTGGAAAAGTGTCAATACAAAATCACCTCCACAGTTGGCATTAATTTCCTTTTTGTTGGTAGTTTCAGGAGAGCAAAAGGATCAGATGGCAGACAAGAGTGAACCAGTTTGGTTAAGATCTCAGGGAAAAAGAAGGCAATGGGGAGCCTAGGAGCTTGCATTGTTGCTTTGCCTATTTAATAAATAAAATAAGGGACTGTTTGCCAGCTTTTCTGAATAGTAAATATGGCAAAACTATGGTAGGACATTGATAGGAAGAAATAATTTTCCTGGAAAAAATACAATGAAAAATACAAAAGGTAAGGTTTGGTAACTGTGCACCCAGTTGCTGTAAGAAGAGACACTGAGCCAAGTCAGCCTGTCTGCATGTCCACAGTTGATGACATGACCTTTTTAAAATTAATGGTTGGCTCTCTTGTTCCTGATAAGAAAGAATCTGGCAATCCTGTGGAACATTTTTCTGAGTGACACAATGGACAGGGCTGGAAGCTGGTTTCACTAAATCTGTGTGGATTAAACTGAGGAGAAAATATTTTTTGATAGAGAAAGCAGCGAGAGCTGAAGTAAGAGAAATGACACAAACCTTATTATACTGTTAGGTAAATCATTAAAGAAATAACATTACACATGGTTGGTTTTGGTTCTCTATCCCTAGATGGAGTGGCTTTTTTTTTTTTTTTTTTTTTTTTTCCTCCTAAAGTTATTGGGGTTGTTGTTTGTAATATTTCAAAATGTTGTTTGCAATAGTCTAGTTTCAGGCATACTACCTGTAAGTATCTTTTTGCTTACAGGTAGTAAGCAAAACATTTGCCAGTGTCTTTTCTTTAAGGTACCAAGTATTATTTTCTCTGGAATTGTCTTTTAAGCTCCGTAGCCTTTGCTAATACATCAAAGTGGTCATTTTCCATCTTAAAGACCATAGGGTCATACAGATATCTGAAGCTGTTTTATTTTCAAATTTCATTTTGATACTTAGCAGCAGGGATGGAAGATGATGGCTGTAGAACTCAATCCTGGGACAGAGGGCCAGACCTACCTCCAAGGGCACAGCTGTGGGTAGTTCTGCTGGACAAAGCACAGCTTTACAAATAACAACTGAGATGCCTGCAGAAATTGAGCTCACCTGTAGCCGTTATCATCCTACATGAACAGCTGACTTCTGTCGCCTATGTGAATATCCTTAGTGAGAGGCAGTGGGTGAAACTTTATGAATGCAAAAGTCTACCAAGATTTTTTCTTCAGTACTGTTAATTTTAAAAAAGATAGTAGTGTATATATGTGGAAGAGCAGGTATCCTGTGCTTTATTTGTGCTTTGACTACTTGTCATTTATATGTTAAATTTGAAGGAGAAATTACAAAACTAAAAAGTAGTTTTGGTTATACATCCTCTTTATTTTTAATTTCCAGTTTAGTTTCAGGCAAATTTATACTACTTATGCACTATATTTTTCTGGGCCACAAGGGGGCACGATTGAGTTTTTAAACACCGAGAATGACAGTGCCCGAGTAATTACAGTGGATAATGTAAACGAACTGTTTTCAGTAATGACCCACATTTGCCTGTCTCACATAAAGCTGCCATAATCTCACTTTAATAATGATAAATTAGATATATACAAATACTGCCTCCAGTAATTGAGATTACATACATTATTTATAGTAGGGATATAAATCCCACTTCAGTTTATATTGTTTTCTTTGCTACACTATAAGGGCTTGAGCCAAAGCTCATTAAAACCATTGGAAGTCCTTCCCTGACTTCAGTGAGCTCAGAATTAAGTCCATATTTTTCAATAAATCTTATACTTCCTTTCTGCTCTTGTAATGCTTATCTTTAAAAATAAAAATTGTCAGGGGGAAAAAATAGTAAATATTCAGTATTATTCGAAGTAAGAATTTGAGTAATTGTTTTCCCCCTTCTTAATCAATATTTAAGCTCTTTCTCATTCCATTTCTATTTAAAGTTCTGTTCATTTGAATCCAAGCACTCACCAGGGCATCGTGAACCAAAGCTGGTGTCCGGCACAAACTGTTATGTATCCTCCTGGTTATAAGCTGTTCTAGTACCTCTTCAGTGATAACTGCAATGTTTTTTTTCTTCCACCCTTTTCTAGTAACAGCAAAGTTTATTAGCAGACACAGCCATTTCAATTCTTTCAGAAGTAGGTGAATACCTTTTTCTGCCAATGACGTGTTACTGTTAAATAGATTAATTTTTCCCAGGACTGATTTGTTCTCTGTCATAATTTTCTGCTTGCTCATTCTTCTCCAGTTAAAAGAACAGTTATCTCACAACAAGTCTTCGATTGCTTAGTGATGCCAAAAAAAACCACTCTTGACTCCATGCCATTGCCTTTTTGTGTTCTTTTTGCCTCTGATACTCCATCTGTCTTTGGAGTTCTTTCACAAGTTGCCTTCTTTTGGTATATGCGATTATTTTTCTTTAAATCTCCTTATTGGTCTTCATATTGACCCTAAATCTTCCTGTTTTCATCTTATATTGCTTTGAATTCATCTGGATTTCTTAGGATTTGTTTTGTCACCTTGTTTTCTCCTTCCTAATTCCCAAAATTAATCGTTCATGGAAATGAGCATTGGTATTTTGCTATTTACTAATATAAAACTTTCAATTTATTTTCTTCTTGTTGTTTTCAGGGGCAAAATATATCTTTGGCTCACTATTATATGTTTAAATAGCCTCCATGATGGGACCAGCTTCTTTTAACCACACCAGATTAAAGGGCTATTGCACTATTTAAAATAAAACACCCCGTCTTCTAAAGTTTTTTTTTTTTTCCCTGTTGTTCTGTTGTTTGTTTGTTTGTTTTCTTCTCCTTTCCTTTGGATTCAGAATTTAATACAAATTAACTTTGCTTAGGCAAGCCCACTGTGCTGTCTGTGCAGTTAAGAAAGTCATTACAGAGACAGGATCCTGAGGGTCTGACAGAAAAGCTAAAACAGCTGTGCTCTCCAGTACAAACAACACATAAATCTACAGTATCTTCTCTTCATGATCAAATAAATGAAAGAAAAGGCTCAGAAAGTAAATGATATTTTTATCTTAGATTGAAAAATAAATCTTCAGCAAATCTAAAAGAACCAAGCATCAGTTTAAATCTCTGCTATTTCTGCATTGGTCAGTTAAAATCTATAATTTTTTTTTTTTTTTTTTTTTTTTTTTTTTTTAAGCAAAAATATTTTGACTTGGCAGCCAAACAACTCCATCCACCTGTTTGATATGAAGGTTGTCTTTAGGCACAGGATTAAATGGTTATTTAGCTGCTTAGTGAAGAATATATCTCACAAGAACAGTTTCCAGTTGTGTTTATTCTTGTTACTTTCTTTCTAACCAAGCAAATAAATAAACTCCGAAAAAATAAAAACAGGCATAGAATTAATATAGCCCAATAGTTATTGGACTGTTTTCACCATTTATTTCCAAGTAAACCTCTTAACATTTATTGGGTTGCCCGCTAACATTAAAGGGAAGACTTAACATCCATTTTTGGATAAACACTCAGAGTAGCATACCAGATGTCACTAACTGATTTCCAGAACAGCATGGAGAAAAATGATTCAGTGGGTGCTATACATGCTAAATCTGGGGGAAAATACCCATGTTCCTTACAGACTGTGTTAAAACTGTGTGATGAATAAGTTACTTTACTTTTTACTTTTTTTTTTTTTTTTTTTTTTTTGGGGGGGGGGGTGGGCGTCAGAGAGTATTTATGTGGGCAGAAACTTGTACACTTTTTCAGCAAATCTGTTCACTTACTGATTTGCTACCACGGCTCCTTCTCCCATGTATTCATAATCCTTGTGTGCTTATCCATGCCGTTCTACGGTACATGATATGATCATTAACATATGTCAATGTTTGTACATTTGGACTGGAATAGATAGCTTAGATCTTCATGAAGGTGCACATTACGTATCTAAATAATCTGGAGAGATCTGGTAGTGTCTTTATAAAATGCTTCAAGGAAGAAAAAAAAAAATGGGGAAAAACAAAACAAAACAAAACAAAACCCCAGCATGCTAGGAGAAATATTAGTGGCAGAAACGTATCAAACACCAACCTAACTGCCCCACGTGCTGTATGCAGCAAGACCCTGTTTGTCAAAGGGATGAGTGTACAAAACACAAAGTCAAAGTATGGAATTATTTTCCTCACTGGGCAAGGGGATAAAGAACAACCTTAAAGCAAGCACGTAGATCAAAAAATAAGAGTACTGAAATTGCTCAAATATTTGTGTCTAATTAGGTTTGTGTTTTTTTTCCCCAGCAGCACAACAAAAGGGGAATGTCCTGGGCTTCCCTTCCATTTAGCCTATTCTGGGCTGCCTGATTCTGATTCTGTTCTTTGCACCCACCCCAGCACATATCATAGTTTTTCATAAACTCTTTTAGCTTATTATGCAAGTAGAAACAATGAATAATTTTCTTTCAGGTTATTGAGCTGAATGAAGTCACAGAGGCGTCTAATGAATGCCAGAGCCTTTGAGGAGAAAAAGAATAGAAGCAGGATCTTCTCATTTCATTAGCAGCAAGCCTCCAGATTGTGTCACAGTGTTTCAGGTAACTATAGCCTCAAGATGCAGTTTTACAACTGGCAAAAACTGAACTAAGACCATTCTACACCTTCTGTTCAAGCCCTCACTTGGGTTGTTTTGCTTGCTGGAAACATTTTATTCTTCATGACAGCCCCTAAAGCAGACTCAATGATTTTCTTCTGAATTTTGAATAAAAGTACTGTAGTTTGAACTGCATACAAATTTAGGATCCGACTCTGAAAGTAGCTTATATGCTGCATGATAAAGCAAAGCAGAATCTGTCCCATTTGTGTCTCTGCAACAGTATGAAGCTTTCCTAAACCTTACACGGTATTATTGAGATGCAGCCCATCCACATGATATTTTATAATAGAATGCTGCAGCACTGAGATCACTTTGTTTTCCTGTCTGTTCCAATGCAGCAGAATTACTTCCAACCCAAGTACCATTTCATTTGTAAGTAAGCAGTGGAATTCTTTATCAATACTTACAAATCAAGTAGGCTATTGCTTGGATGGTTTTGTTTAGATCCAGGACCAAAAAGGGCAATCTGAGTGCTGCGGCTGCAGAAAATTAGTTCCCATCCTGTGAGCAACAGAGCAATATGGGATCAGTATAGTATAGTTTTGGAAATTCTGTCCAAAATTAACTTTGCATTTACTTTGCATTTTTGAATGCTAAGGGTGGAATATTTGCCATTAGAGTAAGGCATCTTTTTAATTAATTGTTCACTTCTCCCTCTCATCTCATGTCGCTTTTTATGATCTAACTTCTAAATGCTGGTACAATGTGTTGTTCTGTGCAATATGTTGTATCCTGTAAATATGATTATATCTCCCAATTATGACAGAAAAAATGATGCTTAAAAAAAAAAATAAATAAAAGTCGGCTTAGTATCTTCATTGTCAACTATTAGATGTGATTGTTTTATCATGTAGTACGTTATTTCTGAAAATCAGAACTAAACAGAGTTTATTATTGTGAAACAATTCGGAACACCCTGTCGAAACTCTCAGCACGTCGCTCCCTGTGCGGCCGCAGAACACTAGATGGAGCTGTGCGGCTTTGCGTCGAGCACGGGAATGACAGTAGCAAAAGTTTAAATGCATGAAAGGATCTCCATCTTTCAAAAATATTTGTAATATTTTGTCCTCTTATTATGAAAACAATTAAAAAGTGTAAATTCTCGATTTTTTTCACTCTGAAAGCATTGCATTCCTTCTTTTTCGTGCACTATGATTACATGGGGAACATTTCTTAATGTTAGATTGGTGAGTACATTTGCTCATTTTTTCATCTACTGTAAAGTTCTCCAGCTGATTACTTAAATCAAATGGGAGAATTTTCAGTCCCTGATATCATCAACAGGCTCCTTACTATAGAACACGAAAGAAGGAAGGTTAGCATGCTGCCTTTCTCTATCTCCTCTCATAACCTTTAATTCCAGTCTCATGTCAATGATGAGATTGGATTTTTTTGCTATTAAATAACAGCAGAAGGTGTTAGGTGGCAACAACAACCTTATATCTTTATTTGTAGCTGAAGAAATATCTTGTAGACAACCAGGGTAACAGTTGTTATTTTTTCAGTATTTAATTGGTTTTGGGTTACTCCAAAATAAATGGTTTAAAAAAATCTTATCTTACAAAAGTAACACATTACTCAGAGTCTGATCCTGCTAGGGTCTTTAAGAAAAAATACCGTGTTGTAGCAATGTAGCTAAGTTGCCTGTAGTGTGTTATTTTCTGTGTCATATCCTACCTCTCCCACTGCTTTGGGTCTCTCTTCCATAGTCTGCGTGGGTCATTTCTTAACAAGATAAAAGCAATTCCTAGCTAGGGGCTGTGTTCTGTTAATAACTGCCACAGACATCTTGGTGACTCTAGATCAGTCACTTTCCCATTTTGTGTTTCTTAATTCCCTTTGCTTTAAAATACAGATTGATTGGATGGATAGGAAAAAAGTAAGTATTATATTTACTCTTACTGTCATTTTAGTTAGGACTAACAAAATACATAAACATAAAAAATTATTCAAGTGTTTCATGAGTTGCTGCCATGTTAGGCAGACTTTTGATAAAGCATTATTATGATTTCTATCAGAATCTTGTACTAATCTCACAATGCCCTTTTAATTTTCTCCAAAGAGCCCTATTTTTTAAAATGCTTCCTCTTTATCTGGCATCATTCTGTCCTATACCTGTAAAATTATCTCACCTTACAGAGATGGAGGCAGAAATAGCCTTTAGATAAGTGAAATGATGACAGAACTTTAATGTGCCTCTGTATGATTTTGCACACAGGTTATTATTGCTCTACAGACAAGAGGGAGATTTTTAATGGAGAGGATTCTTCAATAGTATTACAGATGGAAATTATGCCTAAAACAGCAGAGAATGATCAATTCCCTCTGTCCACTGGTGTTTTCTTGGTAGGGCAGGAGGCTGTGTATCTGCCTGGGCCCCTTGGGGTAGGGGAATTTAGAGCCTGTTTCAGAGCCTGTTTCAATGAAACTGATTGAAGAACTAACTGTCTGTGGCTTGTAGCTTCTGTTGGATCATAGGACTCAGCAGAGTCGGATGAATGCATTGTTAATTCTTTCTCTTACTATTGGCAATGCTGCTATCCATACTGAAAAGGAGAGGCATAACAAGACCAGGCTTCTTTTTTCCAGTTCCTACCTATTGCCTTTTCCATCCCACTAGAGCATCCAGTGCTGTCTTATGACAAACACCAACAGCCTTTCCATTTTGGAAACATGTCTAACTGAGGAGGGAAGAGTAAGGTCTTCTGCATGGGAAGAATAAGGTGTTTAAGACCTTTATTAATGACCCTTCTCCACTCAAGGTTACTTTTTCACTAATCAGTTTTCCATGTTCCCCACTGGTGCTTTATTTTGACATTTTTGATTTCTCACGGGCATCCCTTTTTCCACTCAGTGTCCCTTACTCTCCCTCCTTTTGTTTGTTTGTTTGTTTTGTTTTGTCTTGTCTTGTTTGTTTTGTTTTGTTTGTTTTGTTTTTTTTCCCTAGTAGAATGGCATACCCTTGTGTCATTTAGTTTTGTTCAGGTGGGTCAACACCTGTCTCCATGGAGAAGACTCTGGGTACTTTTAAGCACTGTGTGTAAGTGTGAACTGTTACCTCTGGAAGCCATAATCCTTTATTTCCAAATAAGGAACAAAAGCAAGGAAAGCCTTTGCTCAGTGGAAATGGGACATGGGACTTTTTACACTTTGAAGGCTTATCAACTGTAAAATTTAAACTGAACATTTTGGAAAGCAGCACTAAGACCAATATTACCAATCAATCATGAAAGAGGTTTAAACTCACTGTTTGTGTTTCAATAATTTTAAATAAAATTAAAGTCCAATTGAGCCACAGAGCTGCCTCCATCCTTTTACAAGACAACCAATCTCTTAAAACAAGAAAATATAGATTATAAAATGATGCTAACCCCAAATGATGTCTCTGTACTTTAGAAGCCAAGGACCCCTGTTTCTTCCCTCTTAGAGGGGGGCAGCATGCATATCCCTTGGTGGGTCAGAAGCTGATGAGGTCCACCTGCTCTGACCAACCAGGTCACTCAGAAGAGCCACTGCTTTCTGCAGCTGGCTAGGCCACGGGCAGAACAGCCTATCCACTCTGCTGGAATGGCACTGACAGGATCCCCTAGAACCTGGCTAGGCAGCATTATGGTTTGAATGGAGACAACCAGGGACTCAGATATTGCTTGGGAACAGCAGATGTATTTTGAGATTATGTCAATGACCAGAATGTATCCTTTCCTACAGAACTAATTGTTTCTCATTGACAGCAACAGGAAAGAGGATACTAAACTAAAAGTGCTGTGTCTGAGGAGGTGTCCATATCTCAGGAGTCTCAGCTATTGGGGAAAAAACCTTCAAACACCCTTTCCAAATCAGATTGTTTTGGAATAAGTACCAAGATTAAGTGCTTTCCAGTCTTTTCAATGATAAAATGGCCAAGCAATATCCAAAGCCCCTCACAGAAACAGGACATCCTGAGCTGTGGCAGATGGACTTCCTTTACAAAATTTTAATGAAAGTTTTCAACAATAGCTCTATGTATATGTATAGGGGTTGAGCGTGTGTGCTCATGAACACACAAACTGTGAAATGCTACGCAAGCTTTTTAAAGTAACATATAACATACTATGGGATGTGCATGTTTTGTTGGAAAAAAGTATTTTGTAAAGTAACAATAATAATAATTTTATTTGCTCTGTTATGGCATAAGTTAAGATTAGGTAGGGAGGAAATTTCAGGTTGTGGGTGGCCACAGTTGAAGGTCTTACAGTAAGTGTTTGGTAAAATATGCTTGGAGCATAACATTAAAATAAACAAAGAATTAACCAATGTATTAGTGAATGTAAACAAATCTTGACACTAAGTAAGTATTCTGAGGAAGCCAAAAGGTAATAATTAGAAAGGAATAATTAAGACTTCTCTCTTCCTAGAAGAAACTTTTTTTTTTTTTTTTCTAGTTTCATAATTACATAGCAAAAATAGCTAGTGTAAGATGCTAGTGAAAGAAGACAAATTTCTTTTGAAGTTTATGGTATACAGTAATTTAATGTGGCTGGAGGCCTGTTTCCTGATAATAAATATAAAGGAAAAGCTTAAAGTATTTTTAAAGTTTTATCTACTGTCACATGTAAAATGTTTAGGCAATATCATATTTAATAAAGCAAGATAGTGACTATACTGAAATTTAGACAGCAATGGTAGGAAAGCATATTATCCAAATATTGTTCAAGTCAAATAAATTGCATCGGATTGTCTTTAGTTCACAACTTTTCACACAACAACCTGTTGTGAAGTGCAAGGGTCAAAGACAACTCACTAATGCAGCTTTTCAACAGTTTTTATTTGCGTCTTATACCTGGGTTTCAGCTCAGTTATCATTTACTGGCTGTGCCTGGCCCTCTTTGCCATAGAAGATCAGAAAGCCCTGTGGCTGAGACAAGACAGCTTTCCCAGGCCATTTAGTCAGCTTTTGTACCAAAAGTCAGGCTGCTGAAACAACCTGCACATCTGAGCATCTGGACTTGTGTCACTAGATAATCAAACTGGTGCTTAACCTACTTGTTATGCTATATTCTAGTATCTTTCCTCAGCTGCTCAGCTGTCTTTTTAATTTTTTTTTTTCTTTTTTTCATCAAAGAAATGGTACAAGTCAGTGAATAAATGTAAATGGCAGCAGTATGTTAAGGGCAATGCATACCACCTTTTATATACAGGGTAAATGCTAATAAGAAAGAGGACTTCTAGTAATTGCCACAGAAGCTTAGAAGCATTCAGGGATTGAATGAGTAGAAAGATTTCTTTTATTCCATCCTTCACACAGTTCCAAGTAATTTGACCATGTCATATTTCACTTGGAGTTCAAATCGTGTATCTTCAGCAGCAACCTTTAGGGTCAGCACTTTTGGTTGAGTGTAGCTTTTGGTTACTGACCTGGCTCTGAGACAAAGCGATTGGCATATGCACATCACTGTGAATAATATTTTGCTGTAATTCAATTCTGGTTGTAAGGAATTTCATCACGGTTCATCTCTGGATAAAGTTTTTCAGAACTGGTAAAGGTGAATACTAAAGAAATGAAAAATGTTGTTAAGAACAGGTCATACAGGAAAGATGTTTAAGTGTTGGGTCATCCACCCACGCATGTGCTTATTATATGTCAGCTCTTATTGGAACAAAGTCAAACTGACAGTACCCTACTTAGGTCTGGCTTCTTTTTAGTGCTTAGAGAAATAAAGCACCAATAAGCAAATCATATCAATGAGATCAGCATGGTTATCATGTTCATTTTGCATTACTGTTAACACATAATAGGTTGATGTGATCAGAATCTCTTGATCCTTTTAGGGTAAGTGTAATCATTTTATTTTGCCTAGTAGTATTTCAGAATGCCATGCAAACATACACAAAGTCTCCTCTGTTTAGTATGTAGACTCCCGGGAATTACTTTTGCTTTTGCATGTAGCCTTGTCAGAGAATCCTATGTTCAACTGCAGTTAAGAGAAGAGAATCCAAAAAGGCAAAGTGTAATTAATTACCGCAACTGGAATTTGGCCAGAATCTACCCCCTTGTAATCAAACCTCATTTCCTTATATTAATTAAGATCATTCTGCAACCATACCCACCCCAAATCAATATGACAGACAAGACTGAGCTGAACACATCAGATGAGAAATTGGCTTTGCTAAATCCTGAGGATTCCAGGAATCAGGTTTGCACATAGAGCAATTGTATGTTTGGTTGTTTTGGTTGTTGTTTTTTTAACATTCATGATCATTGATTTTAGTTTATTTCTGAGGTGTCTGTTTTCTAGGATGGACAGCAGATGGACAACATTCTGATGTCAATTTTCTGATACAACTCTGTGGAAGTCAACAGAGTTTGGCTTTTCAAGGGATGTTGTGAGATAATAAACTATTCTTATGATATTTTAACATAATGATATTGTTGTCAAAATCTACTAACAGCATGGAAAAACATTTATTAAAAACTTCTTGCATTTTTTACTTATATGGTAAACAATCTGGCTTTCTAATCCCTTGTGAACGAGTTTAGGTCCATGTCCGTGCTTTGAATACCCCAGCCATAACCACAGTGGCACCTTCATCCTCTCTGTTTTTTCATTTTTGTACTGTATTCACAGAAATCTGTGTCAGAACTAGAGGCCCACTGTGGTGTATGTTTTGCAAAAATATATTCAAAAAAGATGTGTTCTAAATTAGACTACTAGTATAATTAAGACAGAGTCTTCTATTGTTCCTATTATCACAGTGTATAGAAGCCTTCCCAAGATGCCTTAGACAGGATGATTAAAGCTAACAAAGAATGGCACTGAAAAGAATGTTTGGTTTAGAATTTTTGTGTCATTATTGAAACTAGAGTAAAGAGTTTTTATTTTTGTTCTCTTAAATGAAGATGTGAAAAGTCTTTCTCATTTTATATGTGCAAACTGGAACTTGGTTTGATATTCCTGGAAGATAGGGAAATGTGGGCAGGAAATGTTCTCTCTTGAGGAGAGACGCTGTGGTACACCACATCAGCCTGACTCCCTAAGCCCAGCAGGTATAAAACTGGATAAATTCCACTTATTGTAGACCAATAAGACCAACCACAGGTAGGATAAAATTGCGTGTCATACACAATGAAGTAAAGTAAAATGGAGAAGGAACAGTGCTAGTTCTAGAAAACATGAATATATGTGAATATTTGTGTAAAGATAGATGGATTTGAATTCTTGAAAACAGAAAATAAAAACAGAAAATGCATAACATACAGAAGAAATATTTCATAATCTTTTACTTCTGAGGTATTTTCTTTAGAGATTTGACTGACTTGCATCCTACATTCTGCGAAATAAAAACAACAAAAAAAATTAACTCTCCGGGAAGATTCATAAAGATTATTACACAGCACCAGAAGAAAAAAATAATTGGAACAATAAATGGCAGTAAGACACATTTTAGTGGAAGAGACTATTACATGATCCTGTGGGCCCCTCCCAGCTCAGGATATTCTATGATTCTATGATTCTATGATCAATGCTATGTCCATCAGCAATAGAACTTACACTGGAAACATCAGAAAGTTGTTGGTTTTATGCCTCGGGTCTGAAATCTGTTTACTGTTGACCTTTTTAGAGTTACTATGCATTAAAAGAGAAAAATTATGTCCAGAACATTTTTGTTAGAGTGTCCTTGGAGCCCATATGAAATCTGTTAAGGAGTCTGTAGATACCACGCAGTCCGGAGACAATATACCAAAGTGCCCAGCAGTTATCCCTGTTCTCCAATCCCTGTGCTTGTCATTTGGGCCAGAGAAAGGAAGAAAAAACCACGTCATTTATTATGCTGTGTTATAATGCTGTATCTTTCAGGGGTCTGATGAATAATTAGACCTGAGTCATTACTGGAAATGTCCCAGTAGGAGCATTAGATAGGAGCTAGCATTACATAGGCGCTAGTTAAGAGGAAGAGGACTGAATACTGAGTCCAAAGAAGAGGGGGGTTCTTTGGTATGGCATGGTGTTGGAATCTGCATGGTGACTGGCACCTGGAGACTGGCTGAGCTCTGGGAGAATCAGTTTGCACATGTGGCTGAGGAAGAAGACAGGATGAGTGTGAGCAACAGACCCACCCCCTGCAATGCAGTGAAGGAATTTGTAGGGATGTGTTTTGCTTCCACATCAGAAGAAGAAGACTTATAGTAGACAAAGGGAGTGTATGGCCCTGTATCCTGAACTTCCTGTTATGTTTTAAACCTTTGATTTTGAAGTTTGCATTTACATCTCTACTCAAACCTGATTTTAGTCTTGAGCCTGAAGCTCAGGACACAAGCTCTTATCTTGCTTCCTGGTGTTCTTTTTTTTTGTTTGTTTGTTTGTTTTTTTCCTGGAGTTTGCTGCTTATGGGCTGGAAGAGAACTAGCATTCACTTGTTCCACCTAGGACTTTCAGTGAGATGTCTGTTTTCTCAAAATTGCCCAGGTCCAATTGAGAATGAGGTTGGGAGAAGAACAGCAGCCGAATATCTCTGAGAAACCACGTGCTTCACTTACTGTGCTTAAATGTGGTTTCAGGTCTCCTAGAAATTTAATTATGGCTTATAAAGACAGTTTGTTAACAAATGTTGTGATACGGGGATAAGGGGATACAGTCTTATGTTGTCACATGCATTTCATTTTTTAAGATAGTTTAGGAGATTGGGATGTAGTATTATGACACTACAGACTGATTCCTGTCTTCTCTTTCTCTGAAAATGAAAGTTTGAGCAAGTCAACCTTCAGTTTAAGGTTTGGAGCACATACTAAAATAAATCATTTATTTTCTTCTTGAAAAGTTTGGAAAAACCTTCTTCACATAAATCAAATCAAAAACAACATTTTTCTAGACTGCAGTTTCAGTTGCCCAAGATATCTGTTTTAGTTGTTTATTGTCTACGAATAACCGAAAGTTGTATATGCATTAAGTGCTCTCTTAGCATCTGAGCATCTACTGGCATCACTGAAACAAATAAAAAGAGTTACTTTGATTTAATATCATCGGTTGGCACATGGAAAATTCTACTGAGTAAAGCCTCGTTAAGGATGTTTCAGTGAAGCTGAGGACATCATTGACCCATCTTGTTGAAATTGTTTTTCCCTCATAGGTAGAAAGTAAATAGCTCAGAGCATAATAGATAAAACCAAGTGACCTAAAACATAAGATGTTTTTTTTGTTGTGGCTTAGTTATTTTAATGTTGCACTAGTCCTGAGAGTACGGGTGGAACCCTTTCTGCAGCCAAAAGAACCCCAAAGGATATGAGCTCACAATAGCAACATGTAGTACTTATTCCATTTTGCTCAAATCTGAGACATTAAGCTACCCAGGCCTGCTGAAATGACTCTACTACATTTACTTTGTGTAACCAAAAACCGTGCTGATTTTGTAAAGTATGGGGAGATATAGAAGAATGAGTACCTCAGATTCACACCACTGGAGGCTAGATTTTGTAAGGAGAGTGTGCTGTGTGTGAACACTGCAAACGAGGTGTGTTTTAAGAAATGGGAAGTCCTATATTTTCCCCTTTGGTTTTCTTCTTGAAAGGAAGCAGGAATAAGGAGTGTTGGCTTCCAGTTAAAATAAATTGCTTCTTCCTGATTACACCAGTATAGCACCTGTATAACATCTGACTGGCACAGTTTGTTGCCCTTCCCCTTAGGTCCTGGGAAGGGTATGTTTGTCTGCCTTAATATTTGTACTTTTATTGCCTGTCCTTCTGCTTTTGATCATATTGTATCACCTGTATTAGAGCCTGACTTTGCTGTTGTCTATGTACACAAGTTGCACTGGTGACATCTCACTTTTTGTGTTCATTAGCTCACACTGCAGAGGTATTGTCAAGATATAGGTACAAGCTGCTCTTAGAGGAAAGAAAGCCTCAGATGGCTGAAGTTAACCTCACAGGACTTTTTCAAAGCCACACAGGAAATCTGTGACAGATCCCAGAATAAATCCCAGATTTCCTGTCTCCTCCATTTGTGCTATAACTACAAGGCCAATAATTTCTTAGCTGAAGAAAGTGTTGACTAATATTATCTTTCTTTTTCTGGTATTCTCTTGCTTCAGTTTACTACACTCTTTGCTGCCTTGTGTTATGCTGTGGCAGCTCAGACCTACAACTTTTTCTTTATTGTGTTTTGTGGAGTATGCATGCATATTGTACAGTGAACAGTCCTAATGCTGAATGCCAATACTGTTCAGCATTGAGAAAATAAAAGCTCAATAAAAGCAGGCATTATATGTTAACCAAAGGCTATTTAGAGATAATTTATTGTATGATTCCCTCTTCAAAGTTACCTGCTTATGCTTCTTCAAATCTAAATAGCTTTCAGAGAAGAACTTTTGGTTTGGATCAGCAGAAAGCTGCCTGTGCAAAAATAATACATTTTTATAGAGTGAAATTATTTGAATAAAGTAATTTTCATATTTCAATTTACATATGCAAAATGATGCATTTTCCATCAACTGGCATTCTTAAGAACCAGTACTCTTTAATGAATTACAAGTTAATAGATACACCTTTTTCAAAGGAAAGTAATTCTTTATGAATCTGTGACTGCATAAGATTCTATTACGATTTTATGAACTTTTACTATGGCGTGATAAATGGAAATTAGAGGAATTTGGAGAGCACATTAGGTATCTTAGATGTGCATGTATTCATATGTACTGCTGAGTGTCTAATCTTTTTTTAAGTACTTTGCCGCTAGGTTAAACTTTAATAGTTTTCATTCTGTGCTGCTCAATTTGCCCTCATATGGTTCTTCTTTAGATAACATTACTTGTACAAATTCCAACTGAAGCAGAATAAGTAATCTTCAGCCAGTCTTGACAGCATTTCTAATGCAGTGCAGCTATGGAATTTCATTCTATCTTCTTGTTTTCTAAATTATATCTAAATAACTGAGCAGAAATGGGAACAAATGGGCTTTGCTAAACACCCTTTTCTTTATTTAAAGTATGAAATTTAGAGCACTTGTTAAATGTCTGTTCATTTTGAATGTGAAAACTTTGTAGACTTCAGTAGGAAATTCCACAAGCAATGGGATTGCCTTACAGATGTTTAAAAGTGAAAAATAACTCCAGAATATTTCTAGGTGTAAGCATTATCTCTGTCTTTCTAAAAAAAAAAAAAAATTAAAAAAATCCATGTCAGACATTGTCACATGCTGAGTCTGTCATCTATCTTTAGAAGATTTAAATTTTTCATTTTGCCCAGTGATGGCAGCTTTCTTAATGAATTTGATGAGAGTAAGACCAGGCTCTAGAGACTTCATCTTAACAAGTTTCTTAGGTATGCAGAGCAATTGTAGTATATGTGTAGTCCACTTGAAGTGATAATATGGTACACAATATAGAAGTTGCACATCTGTCCAGGTCACAATCAACAGATACTTAACACAAAACAGTCTGTAAAAACATTCTGGGGGAAAAACATTGAGTTTGAACTAAACAGAAACGTGGAATGACTGTTGCTTCTAAAACCAATATATTGTTGATATCTTTCTTGCCTTTTATTAGGCTTTCAGGTCAGTTGGAATGTGAAGTAATAGTGACATGGTATTAGTATTAAAACTTAGAATGCATAGGTGAGAACAGCGTCACCCGGCTGCTGGATTCCAGTGGTCAGTGGGATACTGAAGGCTTGACAACTCTCAGTAGAGTTGAGCTAACGTCATCAAAACTGGGCACTAAGGAAAGGTTTCAGTGGCATGTGGAAACAGACTAAAAGTGACTTGAGATGGTAGAACATGATTTTCGAAGAGGACAGAGACTATCTGAAAATAAGCTGCAGTTTGGCAATTCATTCCTATAGCCGTCTTTGAATATCCTACTCAAGAATTTCAGTCTGCTAAGTCATTCATTAAACACACTTAAGAGTTTTTACACTGTGAGTCTATTAGGCAGAAAATCTGAACTTAGAAGTTTTTATATGCTTCTGTAAAAATCTGTGGGCAAGGATGTTTGTTTGTTTGTTTTCAGATTACTATAAATAGAGAAGCAGAGGAGTGCAAAGTTAGCTAGGTCTTTGCAGAACACACAACCTATGTCATGGTGATCAGGGGTCCAGAAGAAGTGCAGCTGTACTTGCACAACATACAGAGTTATCAAGCCATGCAAACTGGAGCTGGCTTTGTACAGAGCCAGTCTCAGCACTCTTTCTGAAACAGTCAGCCCTGTGAAGAGCCAAAATGCTCTACGTGCTTTGCGGGAATCCTAAGGGACCATGAGTTTGTTATGCCCACCTATGCCAGACTTACATTGGCTTCTGGTGCCTGTGAAACTTGAGCAGCTGTCAGGGACTGATCCGAGAGCATTCAGCACTGAAGATTTAGCAGTGCTAAACCAGTGCATATAATAAGCAGTGCAAAGTCTGATGCAGATCTCTGCAGCTATTCTAAGCATAAGCTAGCTATTGCTGTGCCAGGGAGACAGCCAAGGAGAGCTGCCTGGGTATCTGTGCACTGTCCCCAGTATTACAGGTGCCAGAAAGCTTGCCCATGAAGTAGACATGAGGCCACAGGGGGCTGACACTCTGCCACATCCACTGGTTCCTTCCACCAGGAGCACAGTGCACTGTTGTGCAGAGAGACTCTTTCCTCTGCCGGAATCGTTTCAAACCCAGAGGCACCTCCAATTCATCATTATGCCTGTTGGATCTAAACTGGATCCAAGCAGCTGTTTCTGCACCAGGCAGTCAGGTAACCATTTTACCCATGTTTTTTTTCCGTGGCTTTTACTGTCATAGCTCCCCATTGCAGTATATAATGGAGAATCAGCTGTATTGCAGCTGTTTTAATGTAAGACTGGTTATTCTTTGGGGTGGTAAGATGGCTTGTTTCACCTGTGGTGGCAACACATGCACTGATCCTGAATTTACTGCCTTGCAAAATAAAATGTAAGATATTAAATCAAGGAATGACACTGCTCAATTGAGCCCGTTACAGATGCAGAAGGATAATGAAGAGTTGGATGACAGTGCTGCGCATTTCTTGCTCCATGAAGAGCTCTGATGAACATGAAAATGAAGTGGCACAGATCCCGATATTGAACTCTAGCTTAAATCAGAATCAAGTTGAAGGCTTCTAAGCTGTGTGGTTATCAAATAATTAGGCTGTAGCAAAGCATTAAGAGAGTTATCACACAAAAGATAAAACTTTAGCCTGAATATGCATTTGCAAAATGATACAGTATTTTTAAATTAATTTATAATTGTATGAGATAGAAATCCGTAGACATCCTACCAGTTGTTTCCTGACTGGTTCTTTATATTGATCTCAGTATTTGCTATTTATGATGTATAAAGAGTTCACAGCAGGCTCCAAATACGGTGTGTGTGAACTGGCACCCAGTCTTTGAAACATTTTTCCATATCTGCTTCATTTCTGAGCTGGGGATCCTAGACTACACGAGCTACACCACTCTAAATCCTAATGGGCATGGAAATAATCATGCTATTCTTTCAGTCATTCTTATTAGGGTATATATGAAGTCAATCCTGAATAAGTGCACAGTGCACAAATGCTGCATAAATGGTTCGGTGTGTTGAAGAGCTTGCAGCCTGTATCTTCAGGGTGGGTGTAGCTGGGAAAGAGCTGCCACTCCTCACCCTGCAACGGTACATTACCCCACAAAGTCATGCCAACTTCTGGTAAGACCCTGTAATCTAATAATGAATAACAGGGAATAACAGGCTCATGGCTGCTCATGGGTAATCTTAAGTAGATAAATAAGTTTCAGGAATGCAAAACTTTTCACTGACATATATCTGAATCGCTCAGTGTCCATCTGACCCTCTAATCTCCTTTGTATCGTTGTAGTTTAAAAATACATATATAGCTCTGTAGCTGCAGAACTGTTCTTAAAATTGTTGTGTTTTATAAATCAAAAGTAATGTCTATAGTGATATGATTAGCATTTAATATTATTTTGATTACTATTAAAACAAGTTAAATATCATATAAAACAGCCTACATTAGAATTTTACATCTTTCACATTAAGTATTCCACATTTAATCTAGTTTTTTACAATGGCTCTGTCTGGTTAATGAAAATGCATGCAAAAGTGGTGCTACCATAAACCACTAGGTCTTTTCCTTCTGTTGTTTTTAGTAAGTCTGATTTCTTTGTGAAGAGCAGCTGTTATGTACTTGGACTATCTGAGTTCAAAGACATAATCAAAAAAAAACCTCATAGATCTGTAGTCAAGAAAGCCGTTTAGTTCTGTGAGACATTTTTACTGATTACAGAATTGGATATATCCCTGATGACAGCTGGGGACATCTGGAGAGTTACACAGGCACAATTTCTTTCTTCATGACAGTAGTTAGTTTTTATCTTTTTAATTTCTTCCCAAATTGATAAAGCAGAGATGCAAATAATTTTTTACATTTCAATTTAATTTCCTAAATGAAACTTGACTAAGATGCTTTTCAGGAATAAGGATAGAAATATAAACATCATGTAGCCATACACACTTTGCAAAAGGAAACTCAAATATTATTTATTTTGGATAGGTGTGTGGAGGTATACACATAAAGCATTAAAAATGCATATCAAATTAGTAACAATTAAGACAGCAAGGTTTAACACAGGCAAAGGGGTTTGCTTTTACATGTGCAGTGAGGGATGTACAGCTTAAATAAGTGGTATAATAGTCACTTCCAAAATTACTGCACCATGTAACTAGCATACATAGTCACAACCATTGTCCTTCTAGTGCATTCAGTCATTTGGATGCCTATTTCACAGATTCATTTATACTCTTGTTTTTCATACTCTGCAAACCTCCCTGATTTGCAGAGACAGTTCTGCTGGGCATGATGGAGCTGGCCTGATAATAAGTTTCTGCAATAAAAATAAATTAGTTCATAAGCTGTAGCGGGTGATCTCCTGAGGAGCTATAAAACCAGACTTGTATCTGCTTTACAAATAGAGCAGGGGGCTGGAAAATCACCTCTAAAAAGGCCATTCCACTTTGACAAGACATACTTTTCCTATGTGAAGGTAAGGATCCTAGGTAAAGTTTCTGTCTTCTGCAGATGGGTGCAATCACTGAGCTGATGAATATATTTGGCAGCAAGGAGAGAGGCAGGATTTGAGGCAGTGCAGCTGCAGTGTTTTATCAAAAAGCCCGATAGTCTACCTATTGGTCGAGTTTACTAGTTTGTGGATTTGTTCTTATGTCAGCAGCCCTTACAGTTAAGGATTCTTCAAGTACTTAACAGCATAAACTGTATGGAATCACACTAATTCCACATCCCCCACCACCTCCCCAGAAAAAAATACACTCAGTTCTGTGATCTCTGTAAAGCAATCACCTGAAGCTGGCAGGTAGGATCTCTTTTCCTCAAATGAATATATCCTAATTAAATGCTAATATGTGGGCAAGTCCTTTAATTGCTGATCATTTTTCTTTATTTTGCCTAATAACAATGTGTAAAGCTAAGTTTTTAGTCCTAGCATTTACCATTAAGCCACATGTTTGGTACTTTAATGTAGGTTGATAATCATGAATGTAGGATTTGTTGAAAAGGAAAATAAATCACTTTCTTTCTAGAGAATTTTTATTGTGCTACTTTGTGAAAGGAGTTAACTAAATTGTTTTCCCAGAAGGTAAGGAAAGATGAATGTAAAATCCCCTTTCAGAAGTAATGCAAGAGTTACTTTTTAGTAAGTAAATGAAGAACTGCTCAGTTTACCAGCTGTATCCCAAAATACTTCAGACAGACAACAGATGACTGCTTTGTTTGCAGAAATTTTGGCCTAACGTCTTGATAGAGAGATATAGAAGCAGGAGCCCTTACATTTATTTGAAATAGGTAAGAAGTACTCTGTTTTTCTTCCTCTTTGTGGCTTAAAACAAACAAAAAAAAACAAAAATCCTACTGTTGTTTGACTAGATGCTTTGGAATCACAAAAGGCATTTTTAGTTTCATTCCAGTGGATGTTTTATTTTGGCAAGGATTGTTGCTTCTAGCTGACTGAGCCCTTCTTATAAAAGTCTTCCTGGAACGTTCTTGATGTAGAATTGGAGTTCAGCATTTGTGCTCACTTAGAAATCAGTGTTCACAGGGAGCACACCCAGCCATGACAGCAGCATAAGTAATTTCCAAAAGACTATCCCTTAATGGGAAGGATCAGCCCTCAAATCTCTTTTTGTGCCCCTTCATGCTGTCATTAGTATCTCAGTATGAGTGAGAAATCAGATGAGAAGCAAGGTAACAAAGATACTAAAAAGCTTTTTTGGAAGATATTCTTCCCCCTGAATCCACCATGCTTGTTTACTAAAGGAGAAACTACTTTATACAGCATCCCCTTTCTCTAAACTTATTAAAATGATAATGGAAAGAACAGGGCATATCTGCTGAGTCAGCTGCTGCTTTATTATAAAACCAACTGGGGGGGGGGGGGGGGGCGGTAAAAATACCGTGATGTAGAGAGTTCATTGCAGAGTCAGTTCAATAAAACTTGCGCTTCCCAGTTCTGGCAAAGCTTTTGGACATTTCAAAGGGCTTGATAAAAAGCAATAGCCTTGTCTCCCACACATTAAAGCTTCATCAACGACATTATATGAGAAGAAGAAAAACCTGGCAGAACAGTAAAGCAAAGGGTAAGGTGTTCCTTAGATGGGTCAAGGTGCTCTAAGTTCCTCTTGCTTCACTGAAATAACAGCATTTTTTCTGGCAGCAGAACATCTGTAACCTCCGTCTGTGTCGAAGAAGCACATCTGTTCACAGTTATGGGTCAGTACCCATACAGGAAGCATAGTTGTACTGCACTCAGAGATGCTGGATCATAGCTCACAAAAAGCATTTTTAAACTCTTTAATTAGTGAAGGGACAGAAGGATAAAGTGAACGCGAATCAGATCCATGAGACTTAAAAACCTAGACAAATGCTTTCAACCTGATGAGCATCTAGATGTATGAGGCAACAATAGTAAGGTTTTCTTTCAATCTTTTATCTTTTAAAATGATTTACTTCAAAGCTCTGGTTCTGGAAAAAAAAATACCAAGGAATAAAATTTGTGTCAATACAGCAGCAAAGCACATGATAAGCATGGTAGGCTATCTGATCGTATGGAGTTCATAGCAAGACGTTTTCTGGAGTCATTTCTAACCTGACAGCCCACAGTTGTCAAGTTTTCCCCTCTCTTGTCAGTTAGCTTCTTGTGAATATGTTAACTTGAGAAGTAATAATGAAGCATACAGCATACAGTTTGCAATAACATCAAAAACAGTTTACCGTTCCTACAGTAGGCCTCATAAAGATCACATTTATTTCTTTTGGTTCTCTTAGCTCTTTAAAAGTATTTTAAGACAATTAACTTGTATATTCAACCTAAATATGCAGTCTTATATAAATACAGTTGTCTAATTGTAGTATTTGCCTAGAATGAAGTTATTCTCAGTCTGCTAAATTGAACAGTGCAAATGTTTCAGAAGAAGAGCAGCATCAAAAATTTTTGTCCTGTGGCAGGGAAGACACAGGAAAAGCCAATTTTAAAAGCTAAAATTTAAAATAACTTTGTATTTCATAACAATTATTCACTTGGTTCAAAAGAAGTAATGGACTTTTTTTTTTGAAACTTATGAATATTAATCTAAAGTAGACCGAGCTGATGTTTTCCCTTGGAATAGTTCTGCTTCTTCATAACCAAAGTTGAGTTTTTACGCTTTAAACCCATTTAATTCAGATTTATTGCTGTAAGAAAAAATATCAGCTGTTAACATCAAATTTATGACCATAAAATGTCCCACTACCCAGATGTTGAAAGTACTGTGTTAATCTCTCATTAGAAAGTAAATTTTATGTCCATTTTTCCCTGTTCTCTCTAACCATAAGAATTTCAGCATTTAGAAGCAATTTGATAGTGTCTTTTTTGTGTACTCTAAATTCCATTGTGAAACCCTTGAAGAAAGGTCACTGCTGTAGAAAAACAGTTTCTAACACATCAAACTTTGCAGTTGCTGGAGCAAATTGATCTAGTGACTGATCCTTCATTCTTAATTGATAATGGTAACTCATGCAATGTCATGGTGAGTATTTTTTGTTAAATATTAATTTGTGTGGACAGGAAGCACTGTATAACATTAAGGACTGGTTTATAAAATATTACTAGAATGTGAAAATGTCTGATATTTACATAAAAACATGTGGCAGTTTTATGTACTCATTCCTGGATTAACTTTCTTCTTTTCTAATTGAGGTTAACAAAATCTCTTCCCCACCCAATAATCTAGGGGCAATAACACTCTTGAAGATTAAATTATAGCTGAATTTCCATTGAAGAGTTAGGTAATACACCTAACTCTTGAGAGTTAGGTAACACACTGTGCTGCAATTAAAACTTTGTTTCTTTCTATGTTGTAGCAATTTTGTCTGAAATTGACAAATAGACATTAGAATGTCACTACATGTCATTAGACAAACACCTGCTCTGACATAATAGAATTCTGGGATTCCCTAACCCATTTAAGTAGTCAAAGCAAAATTACATATTTAAGGCAGTTTAACTCAGTCATCAGGATATAATTTTATGCTGATCTTGTGGTCGTAGTTTATTAATGACAGGTTAGTAAATATAAACATCAGTCTATCTAAACATTAACCATACACATTCAAAGACAAGCCAGTACTCTGAGTCTACCTTTTTTTTTTTTTTTTTTTAAATGCATGGTTATATACTATTTGTGATGCCTTCCTCTCCATCTAGTTCTACAAAAACTTGAGCTCTCTATTTATGCAGTTAGGAATGGAGAAATTTTTCACATTTCTGAACTGCACAACTCAGTCCTTATAAGATGCTTGAGTATCAGCACTTTTTCCTGGGTAAAATCCTGGATATATTCAAAGTGAATAAGCAATATAAAAACTAACTTTGGTTATCACAGTGAGACACAGTATAGGAAAAAAAAAAAAAAAAAAAAAAAAAAAACACTTCAGGATTTTGTCAGAGAAAACTTGCTTCAAGCATCACTTTCCAAAGATCTTAGTGCACAAGCTTGCAGGTGCTATATATGGGTTGCTAGCTTCCCCTGAAGTGCATGCTCCTGCATCTCTACTATTTGACACAACACACCATTTTTTGAATCTCAGGCATGTGGTGCAGGCATGTTTCGGCATGTTTAGTTGTGCATGCATTGCTGAAGTCACAAGGCTTTCAGCTGTTAAAGCTAACCTAGGGTTAGGTATTGGGAAAAAGTAGGCTGAATCAGTCCACTTTTCCTCAGCTCTCTTCAAACAAAGATACAGAAAGATGTTTTGAAAGTGGACACAATCACATTTCTCTACTTCCCAGTATTGTTTTGAAGGTAACTACATTAAGACTGCGTAGAGAACCAGAGAAGTAGAGGCAATACAAAGAAAAAAGTTATATACTTACATGCTGGGCATAGTCTAGAGAACAATTGCTGTGACAGGTAAGTTTGGTTTTCAGACAAGTTACAGAAGCACAAGCATAACAAATGTTTTATTGTATTTCTTATTACAAAGGTAAGGTTGCATTACAGTAGTATTTGCAAAGTTACAGAAGAGTTCTACTATTTTTTTCTGTCCCCTTCAAGTTGAGGGGTAGATGAGACTAGCAGTGATGGCAATAGGAGTAAAGCCTACTGTCTATTTACAAGCTAATTTCAGAACTAGCAAATGTAAAATTCCGGTGGTAAGTTAGACGAGGTTGATCATAATATAATTGAAGGATGTGAATCAGTCTGAGGGAGTCTTTCTACTATGCAGACTCAAGGCTTGTTATAATAGCATAGCTCACATTTCTTCTTACATTAATTTCACCTTTCAAGGACTAAGTACGCTGTCTGATAGAAGATATCAAAAGCTATCAGAGTATATTATGAGTTGCAGTGAGTGCAACAAATGAGTAGTACAGTGTTTTGTTTGTTTCAAAAATACTCAGAGCAGGTAAGTCTTCACACTTGCTTTCCTATTTGAACTATCGTACCAGTTACTGACAGACATTTTAGCAAAGTCTTATTAAGAAAGTTTACTTAATCACCATATAGCACAATGGTGTGGATACCATTATAGGAGTATTAGGCAAAGACATTCAGAAAGTGGATCATAAAGTTTCACATGGTGAAATATATGCCCATATGGCTTGTATGTGGTTGATGCTTCCTGATCAAATACATTAAGGAAGCTGCGAAGACTACTGCAGCAGACATGGCAGTGCACGGAAAAGAAATCTGGCAGAAGTGTTGAGAACAGTTAAAACACTGTAGGCTAGGGTTTGTGTTGATGTTTAAGGCTGGAGGGAAGCACATGATTGTCCTACTGAATGTTAGAAGGAGTTTTCCCAGAGAAATTTTGCTGTTTTTCTTGATAAGTGGACAGCTGACCAGTTGCTTTTCATTCTAGCAAATTATTGTGTTGATTGATAGCTTCAGTTAATTTCAGAAGTAGCCTTCTCACTGCAGACACAGCTGTGAATTCTAATCAACTAAAGCAATTAACTGCTATCTCTGTGGCTGCAGAGGAGCCAACTGCAGAACCAAATGTACTGAAAATGGTCAGTTGTAGATAACTGGGAAGAGTGAATTCATGCCTAACTTTTACTCCCTGCAACATTCCATCAGATTCCCTAAAGTTCCAATATTTAGGAACTGATTTGTCTCTGTTTTATTAGATCAAACTTTCTATTTTCACTATGTGTAGTTGTACTTATCTTAGCAACAGGTAAATGGGATTAAGAAGGAAAACATCATGTTTTGATTAAGCAAAATCAAAGGCTTTAACATTCACAGACTGGATAGAGTGTACGTACTCCATCCTGTGTCCTGGCGGAGTTCGGAAGACAGTCTGCAACAAGCTTCATTGAGAATAAACTTGGTACTAGAAAAAGGTAGAGAAGTTAGTAACTTCTTATAGTCACTATATAGCCCCTGGCATTTTTTATATATTTTTTTTGAAGCATAAGGGTGTTAAACCTAGTGTCCATCTTGGTTAAATATAACTTGCCAATGTTAGCTTCCCTTGTAGTTTCAGCTGGTTACAATTTTTTATTGTTGTTTTTTTTATTCCCTGTCCTAGGCCTTTAAATTGCAGCTATACAGTTCTTCTTTTTCAATGCAAGGTAAAAAGAAGTGATCAGCTTCAGGATTCTTTATGATCTATTTTACTAGTAATTTTGATGGTCAGAGATCTTAATAGGCTCTCTTGAGAATGATTTTAGATCATCTGGTAATTCCCTGTTTTTTGAAAGGTTTTTTTAATGTGTTATGAAACCTAGTGTAGATATATCAAGCCATACTACAGCAAAAGAAAAAAAAAAAAAAGCATTAAGACTGTATTATTTGGTGTTCTGATACAAAAGTAAAAGTTCTTCACAAGTAGTAGCTGCTGATACAGAAACTTGCATGAATAGGTTATTATCTGTAGAGCAAGAACATGAGAGAGACAGAAGTAGAACTGCAGCATAAAAATAACACCACTGGGTAGACCATTTATCCGGGTTTATGATACTCTACTGCTCAGGATTTTTCCCATCAATACTACGTAAATCTTTCTTTCACTAAATGGAAAATCTGATAGTTTTAAATGAAAAGAATAAAAGTCACCAGTATAAGAGAACTATGATATAAAAATTTCATGTCGATTTTAATAGAATAAGACCTCTTCTTTATATATTTTATAGAAAGAAAAAAGTTTTCTATTAAAAAAATTATAAGGTTTTATCAACAAGCATTGTACTTACTTCTTACAGTTACTATCCTCTAGTAAGTCAAAGACCCAAAAGAACATAAATAATATTAGCTCTTATTCATACTATATATTGATTTTCTTTGTCTCATTTGCATGTTGCATCTGCAAAGTGATAAACAAAGGAATTGTGCCCATGTTTCAAGCCTACTTGTTACTTCCAGCTGTTCCTGATTTGAAAATTGCAAGGCTGTAAACTAGCAAATTAAGATTTACCAGAATAGCTGAATTGTGCTGATGAATTGATGTAAAAGAAATTAAGGCTGTTGCTTAGTGTTTTAATTGGGGCAAGGGGGTTGGGGGAATGGTTATTGAATTTTTTATATATATATATATATATATATATATATATATATATATTTAATAGTCAGGGAGAATTTTAGGAAGTTTTCAGGTATTTCTGGGGACACAATTTAAGAATATATGCAAATATATTCACTGACACACTTATAAATAATGCTGTTTAGTGTTTTGCTATAATTGTTCCTCAAGTACATATTAGAGTAATTTGCCTTTTTTCAGAGTAGTGCAGGGTTAAGTTTAATAGGGGTATTTCTACATGCTAAACGAACACTATCACTTGGATATGTGGAGATAAACTTGCCTTTGGAATAGAATTGAGAAGAAATGGTTGTGATCTAAACGTTACTTTTGTATAAAATAAAACATACGCTTAGGTGATTAGACTATACCTTCTAATCTAAATCTAGTTTAGGATTGCTTTAATGCAAACAAAGAATTAAAGAACATCCACTGCTAGATGCAGCTTTATACAAAAAGTAATCTTTCAAGGTTTTAACCTGCATGGAGCTAACCATTTTGACCCAACCAAGAACTAGGCTATGCACTTTTTTCATTAAAGTCAGGGGGTTCCTGCACATCTTTAGCTTCAAGAATTCAAATTAGTAATTTTCTGGATCATGTATTCCCTTTCAAAATATCTGGATCAAGCTATTCCCTTTCAAAATATCTTAAATCTCAGCTTGTTCATGATACATGACTATAAACAAGATGATTCCACGTAGTTCACAATTCCTTCCTGTCAGGGTGCTGAGAGCACTGGTAGGTATTGAAGTCCCTGCCCACCTCCCCCTGGGGCCTCCAACTACACATGCACACCTCTCACCCGTGGGACGAGGTGCCCCATTCTGGTTCAGTTATATAGAGGAAAGCAGGCAGCATGGGAAAAGACAGGCATTGAAAGGTTGGTAATTTTAGTCTTCATTTATCTGAAGTTAAAATTAACTGTTGTTGGATCAATACAACATTATTGGTACAGGTTGTTTCTCTGTTTTCAGCTTTTAAAAATCAAGACAGCTTTCCAAGGGTTGACTAATATATGCATACAGCTCTTTAATTTAGTCCTCTTTGGAAGAACTTATGCAGGAAAGACTCAGAATTATACAGCCAAATTTATGCTGGGAAGTTCCAGTGGCAAGAAATTTCCCTTGGTGCAGATTTGACCTAACATTGGAACTGTCCCTTTATAGATGGCTTTCTGTATGCCAGCCCTCAAGCGGGTTTACTGCTGATAACCACCACAGAAATGGCCTTTTCATATGATTACTTATAAGTGAAGAAAGCACTAATTTTTTTAAAAACTCATAGAAACTGGTAATGTTTACAAGAAATTTTGCTGCCTTCTTGCTGTGATTGATGTTTACTTTATTGTTTATTTCCTTAAAAAAAAGGCCAACATCTCCTTTTTTTCTCCCTAATTCTATTATGTATAATTTACTATCAATGGCATAGAAAAACTTTCAAGAGTGTAGAAAATTTCAGGATAACAGAAATGCCTTTTTAATGCCTTTTTTTTTTTTTTTTTAATTTAATACAACTAAAAGAAGACTATTTTAACTTCAGAATATTTGGTCAAGATGTACTGCTATACCCCACTAGAATTCTCTGTGTTTGCCAAGAAAAAAAAAATGTAGAAGAGAAAATTTGGAATGAATAAAAAGTCAGATAGGAGTAGATACTATCAGAACTGCCTTTTTTTTTTTTTTTTTTTTTTTTTTTTCCTCCTTGAAAAGAGCATGAAAAACCCTTTGTAGTGTTCATAAAAACTACACTAAACTCTGAGAGGACACTAAACTCATTAAACTCTTAGAGGACACTAGCTGCTCAGAAAAGTCCTCCTGTTTGTAATGTAGGTATGCATTGCTATCAGCTCACAAACTGAAACGGGCAGTGATCACTGTCAAATGTTACTGTGCTTTTATGATTTATGGGAAAATTTTGTGGTACGAAGTATGCATGGAGACAACCAAATCTGGAGTTGTAATCTTGAAAATGTGTTCGTTTTCCCTTTAGATACTTCTTTAAAATGATCACCTGTTTGGAAAGTAATTATGTCAGTTCTTCACAGATTAGATTGAGGCACTTTATAATTAGCACTAAATTATGTTTCCTAACATCTCTCTGAACTAGAGGACTGTTATCCTAATTCTAGATGGATAACTGAAGCACAGATAGTTAAATGGCTTGTCTGAAACAACTCCAACAGGAAGAACCTAGGTCTCAATCTTAGTTACAATCTAATGCCTAAATCACAACATTGGTCCTCATCTTTTTCAGAACAATTAATCCTAGCAATTAACAATTTTAAATATATACATCATGAATCTTGGATTTGGAAAAATACATTTTAATAAAAAACTCTAAAATTAAAAACAATTTATTCTTATTGCTTAAAATACAAACTATACAAAGCTAGGTTATTTTTATATTTCAGAACAGGCTGTAGGTAGATGCCAAACTTTACTGAGCTCTTTACTAAAAGCAGAAGCACATTTGGAACTGTGTTTCTGATGTAAAGACAGCATAACACTCAAAAAATGTAATCACTCCTTCTTTCAGGCACATTGTGTAGCCACTCTTCATTCTTTTAGACTGCTCTTGTCAGAACAAACACAATTCAAGTATAGCTCTGATCCTACCCCAGACTCTGCTTTGCTTGATTTTTCTCTAAGAGAATTCATTTTGGTGGTGGCCTGGAACAATTCTCTCCAGGTCTCACATCTGTTCCAAGCCTCACTTATCGTGAAGAAATGAGATACGCATGATAATAAATAGGAGGAAACCTACTGAATTTGCAAGTTTAGATCTGAGCAGAATAAATCCAGTCACAATAACTAATGCAGATTCATTCTGAATCCTGCAACACTAATTTGGAATTTAGCTGTTCTAACTGAACACTTAAATATATAACATACATCACAGCTCTACCCAAATAACCAACATGGAACCAAATCTCTTCATTCTACGGAAAGGATAAATCTCCTTTCTTTGCTTGAACTTATTTTATCTGTTTATTCCTTTAAGCGCAAGCTGAATTTTATGTCAGAGTTGTTGTTGCAGGCTGTAACAGATTGTTAGGGTGGGTATCTTCAATTTCATTTTACTACATGATGATCCAACAGACAACTGCATTCACATGCAGTTACTACTCTTTTCTAGTGCAGCACCTTGTAAAAAGTGTGTTTCACTTTTCATGTTCATTTTTGGTACAGAATTCTGTGACATATTCTGTATTGCTGCGATTTTTTCTGTTCTTTCTGATATCCTCTGTATTTCTCATATATTTATTCTTTTGAAGTACTCCACAATTAATAGTGTTTGCTTAGGTACATGTGTCATACATTACCTTTGTATGTCAAATATAAAACGGTAGTTTCAGTAGACGATATTGGTTTTCTCCTGTATAATTTGTATTCCTAATATAATTAATACCAAAGCCTGAGTTCTAATATCTTTCTTGCAAGCACTGTAACTGAAAGTAGAAATTTTAAAAAATTAAGAATTTGATTGTCTAAGTCTTACTTCCCCTTCAGGTCAATGAAGCTGCTTATACAAGATCGTTCACAACCACCTATTGACTGGAGGCAGTCTGTACACAGACGTTCCTTGCCCCTGTCCTTCTGGTTGGTAAATACTTCTGCTTTATTTTGTTCTGTCTGTATGTTACAGTAAAGGAAAACAGAGCATTCTAGTTTTAACCTACCATCTTAATTTGTTCAGCTTAAAATGTGGGGGGCATATTTTGGACTTGATTCAAATAGGTAGTTAAGTTTAAAATGTCTTATATGGAGCCTAATAAATTCATTGCTTGGTCCAGCTGAGGCAGCTGGAATCAGAATTTTGGTTGTTCTATTGTTCTCAATACTTTTTCTTCTCTAAATATAAATCTCTCTGCTTTTTATTCTTTAGAGAAAAAATCTGATATTCTGATTAGAAAAATGAGCAATCACAGGGTAAATTTTTTGCTCAGATGGTTGCTGTAATTCTTCTGTGCTTGTTATTCATCCAGTTTCTTCACTGAAATTAAGCACTTGGACATGCTCAGTAAATAATACAATCCTGCTGTGGTGCTAGAAGGCACCTCCAGAGTTACAGAGTCCAGTCATCTTGTATGACAAGTCTTTCAATCTGTCATAAATCAGCCCTGCTTTGCTCTGTCTTAAATGTAATTTGTTTTGTTCCTTTCTCTGTTACTTCTTTAGAAACCTACTATCATCTGAAACATATTCACAGCTATTTATATGCAGATATTCTTGAACTGGGATTGTCTTGTGATTTAAATAAGTGCTTTATACTGTCAGCTTTCTAAGCTTCTTATGAAGTCCATAATATTCCTTTTACCTTCTTCTTAGCTTCCTTTTGAAAATAGGCTTGCCTTCTGTTGATTGTTCCACCTTCTTCTAGATTTCTTTCAGATGGAAATCATCTTTCTTTCTTACAGATAACTGCAGCTGCCCACTGTATTCCAGATACAGTCTTCCCAAGGATATGTCTGATAACATTGACGTACCTTCTCTAGAGTAGTCTCCTGATACATTGCAGTAAAATCACTCAGGTGACTGCGTTATACTGTAGCCCACTGGACTGCTACTGTTTTTTTTTTATCTTACCCTCTTACTTCCATCATTTTCTATTGCTGATCTCCCAATTCATAGCAGAAAGTCTCTGCATGATAATCATAACTTTTATTTTTATTTCTAGTATAGCCACACAATACTTGTGTAATAACCTATTTCTTGCATCAGTGAAAGTCAGATTTCATCGGCACCTTTTGAGCTAAGGAATTAATAAAACTACTGAAATCAGTTCTGACAGTGATCCTTAAAGGACTTCAGTAGTAACTTTGCTCCATCTTAATGCTTCTCCATTCTAAGTTATTAAGTCCCCTTAAAATTATTATGTCCATTATTATGTCCCCTTAAACTATGTTCTTACCCACCATACAGTTTTTCTAGCACTCCCTATTTTCTACAGTGGTAGCAAATTCCCATGTGCTGCCACTAGGCTTTTCTCAGATTTCTGTTCATAAGTAAAATTTTTCATTTTTCACAGTTCTTTTAAATTCAGTAGCTCTTAATGAATTCAGCTACTTTATGTGCAAAGGTAATGAATATATGCTAAAAAGCAGAATGCATTGTTAGAGTGGACTCGACCTTTGAGTGAAATTATATTTAAGGGAAAATTTCTGCTACAAAGAAGTCTATAAAAGAAAGCAACACTTTCAGAGCCACAATAAGAATCTCAAGAAAAGTATCTTTTTCTATTAAGTATCATAAAGCTCTTCAGGATAATGCAATGTTCCTTAGACCTTGTGATCATTAACATCCCTATTTATCTGTTTAAAGGATATAGCCCAGATGTCATATGATGACATTCTAGGTGTATTTAGCAATTCGGATGTAAGTGGAGGCTAGTTTCCATTTTAGGATATATTTTTCCTGACTCCGTGGTTTCTGTGAAAGTAACAGTCAGTGATAAACTTTTTAAAATCCTCTTTTGTGCCTATTTAGTCTTTCATTTCCCAGCTTACTGGACTGATTGTGAATTCAAGGCTATGACTATCAAACAGGAAAATTTTTGAATTTGACTTTTTTTTTGTTTTTAGGCCTTTTCCATACCAGTATAACTGATGATAGTTTATACTTTTTAAAAAAACTGGTGTTTGCATAATCAGAGATTTTAAAACCTATAGCAGTGGCTCAGTCGTGCACCTTCTCTGTCAGTCAGTGCTGCCGCTGAAAGGTCCTCCTGCCCTTTCAGTCCCAACAGCTGGCTCCACGCCACAATGACTGCTCCCTCAGTTGTCACAAAGGACACAGCCAAGCTATCACTGGTGCCAAAGGACTATGTTTAGGATACACCCACATTATTCTGATTTTAAAAATGGCTCTTGAAGATCCATCTCGCTTTAGCCTCTTCTTCCTAGACATCTGGATCTGGAGCACTACCTATATTTTTTTGTGGTTGAAGACCTGCTAACAGATATGTAAAAACTCTATAACTTAGCTTCTAATGTTCTGAGTTAGATTCTTTTCTAATAATGAAAGGCTTTTACATGTTCTGAATGAATATTGACATCTGTTTTGACAGTATTGTTTGAGTGTTTTCATAGTAATTATTTTTGAAAAAGGAAAAAACAGTTTGAAATGCTACTCTAGGCTGAGTTCCAATGAGGATAATTACATGCTACCTCTTACTAATCCCCTTCCAGTGTTGCTGCTTATAATATTCCTTGGCTGTTGTCCTTAAACTATTGCTCACTGCTGCTCAGCAGAAGCCACCCTTCCTTTCAGAGCTGGGTATGATTCATCGCTGAGTGACAAAGTCTTTGTATATTGTGGAAATGAAGTTGTCCTGGAATTTCAAAACTGTTTGATTTTCATCTACATCCCTTCAATCAGATCACAACTGATCTAGAGCAGGTCTGCTTTCACAGGTGCGTTTTCCTTTTTCTAGAGGTGAGAAGAAACTGGAGTATGCTCTTCAAGCTTTATTGAAGCAGTGCAGATATTTCATCCATTAGCTGTGGCCACTTTATGTAAGCTGAAGACCTGTGAGCCTGCTTTTGCCTTGACTGTGCTGTCCAAGAAGCAAGACCAACTGCTAATAGCTAACAGCATCATTGAATGGAGACAGGTGATACAGTGTGATCAGAGAACTGATTTATTTTGCCTACTCAAAAAAAAATCAGTAGCTCTCACATTCTTCATAAGTCTGGCCTACACATGAAATGATCTCTTTGTACCATGCTAAAAATTAGCAGATTTTGAAGAGTTGCCATATTAATCCTAACAAGAAATTTATAATAATTCCCATAGAATTAATGTTTTCTTTAAAAAAAAAAAAAAAGAAAAGAAAAAAGAAAAAAAGTAATTTGAATTTTTGATCCATGAAGAGTGCAGAAAAAAAAAAAAAAAAATGAAGCATCTTTCTTTCCCTATGATTTACCCTCTGTATCAGTAAATGGTCCTCCAGAAACGACAACATCCTTGGTTCTGTGGCACCTCCCATTTTTTTCATGGTTGAGATGAGAGTTTTGTAGCTATCTCAGAGTGGGAAAGGCTGTTTTGTTTTCCTTAGCCAAATCAGTAGCCTTGTTTTCAGAACACAGTGTCACTGATGGGAATAACAGTTCGTTTTGGTGAGAACTGAACTGGTTCACAGTGTAACGATTATGATAAATGTCGCCTCTGTGGTTTGACTGAACCAAAACAACTTGGCATTTCCAAGCAATTAAAATGCAAGCGATGAAGATTACATGGTTAGAAGAAAAGAAAAAAAGAAGATGAAAAAGAATAAAAAAATTGGATGTGGATAACTGAATTGCAGCTGGGGCAGGTCAGATTTACAGCATAAAACCTGGGCCAAAGTCCCATGTGAATCTAGAAGGGATGGGCTAGAAATTGATAATGTAGAGAAAAAAGGGACACAATCTTCCTCTTTGGAATTTTGGTCCCACTGATGTGGCATGGGCTCGCCTCCTTGTCTCTTCCCGAAAGCTTGATCACTTCAATATCTTTTTACCCCTGCTGTTTACAGAAGGCAAGAGAGAACAAAACAGACTTGTGAATAGTATAGCAAATGATGTGTCGGAATGTGGAGGATTTGCTGTTTGAGCTAGCAATATTTAATTCCTCTGTAAATAGGCAGTGAGTTTAGACAGGAAAAAACAAAACAAACAAAAAAACAGCTTGTCAATACTATACATTTTTACTGTCTTTTAAACCCTTCGTTGTACTTGCTGGTATCCTACAAGTTTGTGAGATCACTTGAGGAGGCTCTGCTACATCTGCAACAATAATCAGTATTATAAGGTTCTGCTTCATCTTTCTCCCTCTATTTCCACTAGTTTTTGCTGGGATAAGGTCTCACATAGATTGCACTGTAAAAGTGGGAATATTAGTATAAACATTTTTATGTTCCAGTGGCTTCCCTGCAGTTATGCTGCTTTTTATGTTGGTGGAGAGCCTGGTCCACAAAGGTGGTAATAATCTAATATTTTAAGGGGCGGAGGAAAAAGAAAAATGGGAAGGAACTTGGAAATAGTAGTTCACTGCATTTTAAGCATAGTTGACTGAAGAATCACGTCTGGTGATATTGAGAAGGGAATTTAATATGCTCAAAAATTACCAGTGGAAAAGGTGTAACCACATTAGTGGGCAGATCGCTGGGCTGTGTAATAAAATGAGAATTTTGCAGCAAATGTGCTGTCAACAGAGAGGAGAAGCTAGCATGGACTAGGAGACAAATACAGTTCTTCAAATGAATGCAAAAATACAAAAATTCCTTAGAGAAAAAAGACTAAAAATATTACAAAAACATAATACATGTGACAGAGACTGTCACAGAAAACTGTCAGGGTAATAATGCTCTCTATCAATTAAATGAGTGTGATGACTGATTTGATAGCTGTGAAGTTAGTGACATAATCTAGTAGTAATAACGCCTTTAGCAAGTTCCTGGTATATTTAGGTTTGTTGTATTTTAATACATTAGTTTGATGTGTAATTTAATTCTGCTTTACTTCTATCTCATTTAAGATGTTAACAAGCCCCAACAGAAATTATGCAGAGAATGCAAAATGAGATTTTTGTCAGTTCCAATTGTAATGACTCATATGTAAAAAAGCATAAAGGCTTAGAGAAATACATACATAGGTTTAACAGCAATGGTAACGTTCTTCGGGATTTGAATATACTTATTCTTTAACCACTCAGTTTATGTAGACTCAGAACTCTAACTTGCGATTCAGCCAGGACTTTACAGGAAGTGTTTTAACAAAAGGTAAAGCCAGGAGAATTTCTGTTTAAGCATGGTGAGTTTTACATGAAAGCATTATAATCTTCATTGCAAACTGCGCAGTTCCTCAGACATTGCTACTGAGTATTATTCATAAAAAAAAAAAAAAGTATTTTTGCTTCTAATTCATGGAGATGTTCATGTGTTTGAAATCTGGGTGAACCAGACCAAAATTAGCATCAACACACTAACATGCACGTGTATCTGCCTACACACATCTAAAATAATAAAGAGAAAATTTGCAGCCTTCCATAGATTTCATGAAAGTAATTTTGATATGCAGAATTGGCGAAACAGTTTGATTTTTTTTAAAATTAAAAAAAAAAAAAAACATCAGTATAGAACATCTTTTCCATTGCAAGTAGGTTTGCTTTTCAAATTAAAAAATAAATAAATAAATAAATAAATAAATAAATAAGATTATTTTGGTGTTTTCTAAACCACTGCCATTCTTTTTATTTTTAAGTTGCTGTTGTAGCTAATGATTCAATTAAAATTATTTAATATCTGTAAAGAAACACCCCAATTTTTATCCTAAATTCACATGGGCAATTTTTTCTCAAAATTCAAGAATTTTCTGATGATAAAATGAATTTTCCTACCTGCCTTTAGTGTCTTTTTTGAAATCATGAAATGCCGTGTGATATGTTGCCCTGTTCAGCTATAATAAGACTTTCACAAGAATTCCTTTAACTTCAGTGTTATGGGAGGTAAGTCACTTATGGGAGATAGTCACTTAAGTATAAGTCCTTAGCAAGAGTGTAATATCCATGTGTAATAACCATCTTCTAATAAGAAAACAAAATCAAGATACCACAAATAATATTATGAATTGTTCCTATATATTATCAACTTCAGAACAGAAGCCCTTTTACCTGCATCCGATATATTTTATCCTCTGCATAAAACACATGCAAACTCTTCTAGTCATCAGAATACTGCGAATACGGTGAGCAGTGCCGGACTAATTTGAAAAGGGAATAGATTAACTGATTTGTTCCCTCCCATAAACTGACCGGGGGACAATAACAAACTTTTATCTTGTTAATCCTGATATTTTACCCTTCTTGTTATATATACCTCTGTATGTAATAAGGAAATGGTACCCTAAGAACAATAATAAGCAGGTAATCATAAGAAGCAAATGTGATTCCTACAAGAGTATTTAACTGGAAAATGACTAAAAAGATGTACAAACTAAAGATAATTTATTTAAAAAATAAAAAATAAAAAAAATCCAGTGCTTTTTGTTAAATAAAAGATCTCCATGAAGGATGCCAAGCAATATCAAAACTAAAAAAAATCTTGCACTATATAAAAGAGAGAAAAAATCTAATCTGACTCTTTCTGGAGTCCTATATCAGCAGCCCTTAGCTTGTATGGGATATCAGCTATTTACACAATTATAATCTGTATGGGACAGTCCCAATCCCAGTGTAGCCTAGAGTTTTGCTTTTGATTTCCTTGAGGTGATTTCAGAGAACCTCTACTGATTTAAATCATCTACAATCTTATTCATCACAGGCTTTATAAAATATTTACCATTGGTAGCATTCAGTGCTACATATTCCAGGAAGTACTGGTATAGCCTGGGAATATAGGACTGAGTTGCTGGTGTCTCCAAAACCTTTTTGTGAAACCACTGTGAAGGCTGGAAGTCCTTGGAATGCAATAGCTGGCCAATTTATTTCCATGGTACCGTCCTAATTTTTCAAGTATAAATAGTACTTTTGGTTGCATGACATGAAATAAATGCAGTTTTCAGCAAATACCAAGGAGCAGCATTGTGCTATAGATACACCAAGAGAAATTGTACTAATCCCACAACCCATTTGGCAGGCCCATCATATCCAAAAGGTCTGTTGCTTTCTGTATGATTTGAGCCACTGACTTGAGAACTGAAAGAAGTCATTGTAAAGCCCAGAAAAAGGGACCTAATATTAACAGCGTGAGTTTGGGGAGATGTGATTTTGGTTTTGTTTCTTTGTTTTTTGTTGGTTTGGTTGGTTTGTTTTCTTGTTTTTGTTTTTTAATCTTAGGGTGTTTTAATAAAATATGAAATATGGAAAGAAAAAAAATGTCTAAAGGTGAGTTTTTGAGACCTCCTGGGTAGTTTATTTCTGATCAGATAAAACATCCATATGAAAATAAACTGATATTTATCTAATATCGGTTATGCACAATTTCCGGTATTTTTCTAGCAGCTTTTTTCCTTTGTGATGACCTATATTTTTTTACAGATACCATTGTTATTGAAAAGATGGAGAAGCATTGATGTTAGCTTATTCTGGGGGGTTAGCACACAACAGGAACGTTGTAGATGGGAATGGGATGTCCCAGATGTGCTATTCCCAGTAACTGTTACTGTTGATCCTAAAAGGTAGTACCTAGGAGAATTCGATATCCAGTGGGTCAAGCATTCTGAAACTCTGGAGGTAGCAATTTTCTGGTGTAATACTGATGTTAGTGAAGAGACATTGACCAGCAGAGACAGATGGATAAGCAGGATGCACAGAAGGTACAAGACCAACTATTTAGAAAAGATGCCAGCTATAAATATAACACATTGAAAGTTGCTTTACAGTGTTCAGCCTGTCCATCCCACTTTTCTGTCTGGGACCTACGTTAACATTGTACACTTAAGACATTATATCATTATTCTTGTTTTAGTGCATTTCATGCCTATAGATTTAATATAAACAGAGGTGCTGACAGGAGCTTCAGTTTAAACAGGTTTAAATGTGAATTTGACTTTATGATTTTCATCAGGGAAAAAGACTAAACAGTTTAAGTTGATTAAATTTTCTTAAAGCTGTAGCTAAATATAATGAAAGCCATTTGTGCTTTTTTTTTTTTGGTAGGAAAAATGAGTGTCTCAATGTTAGTGACTGACAGCTTCATGCAATGAATTCTTTTCCTGTGAAACAAAGTCAAAACACTTTCCATTTTTCATAAACTTTTGCAAGGAAGTTTCAGTTTTCTGATTTTTAGAGGAAGCAAAGCTTTCCCATTTAAGTGGTAGCTTACTAGAGCAAACTGTGTATGTCAAATTACTAAAAACACAGATCATTCTAAATATTCTTCAAACATTATGTTTTCCCATACTAGGGGCATCACGGTGATCTTTTCTTTCCCTTTTTCATTAAATTTCTCCTCTATTATTTTTATTTATGAAAAGCTCTATAAAGACAAAACCCAGAGCTCTGATTCAATCTAAGTACCTGTTTAAACATGGACCAACATCCAAGAACACAAAATCACATGAAAAAAAAGCTGTTTTAGTTTTGAACTTAGAAATAAGTAAGTAAGTCGGGTCCTTAAAGTTAAGTGTTTGCCAGAGGTATTCTTTCATGCAAGAAATGGAAAGTCCTGGGAGCTTTGATTAGAAAGGGAAAAGCATTTCTCTGACACACTGAGATGAATCTTGGAAAACATCTTGTCAAATTTTCAAGTATGTACGGACAAATTTTCTTAAGTGCAGTACTTCAAACACTGCATTGTTCTGCCTATGGCCAATACTCATCCTCATATGTTTTGTGGGCAGAATAGATTAACAGTGGCTCTTTTATATTTTTAATTGTTACCTTAAATCACCAATGTTTTGGGAAGTCATCTGAGAAATCATAGGTGCACACTTTTCCTCTCGAGTCTTAAAGCAGTCTAGGATTTTCTGATGGAGAAATACAAAGCAATTTAGTTAAACACATAAGGGGCTCTAGGGAAGAGCTAAATGGAAGAAGCTGTTGCAAACTGTTGTAAAGCTGCCTTTGAACTTCTCCAAGAGTTCTGCAGCACCTCTCTGTGAAAGAGAATGATATTGCGATACAGAGAATTCCTTTCTGCAAAGATAACATGGGCTGATATTACCTGAAACAAATACTGATTTTTATCCGTTTATGCCTTGATGTTTGATCTCCTTTTGCCTAAAGGCTCCATTTTCAGGGAGTAGTACTTACCTACACATCAAAACTGAGAACCATTCAGAAAGTGAAATATTGATTTTATTGCTGAGGTATTGAAGGGAAGTTTCTCCAGAGATTTGACCTGTCCCATGGAACATAGATTTACATTACCATGTGATCACTAGCAAAGAAAAAAAAAAATAATAATAATTTGATAAAAGCAGAACTTCAGTGCTCATATAAATAAACCTTAGCAAGAAATTTTGTTAATACTAAGGCTTTCTGACAATGTGCAGCTGATAATGTCTGTCGTAGCCATCACAAGGAAGTGAAGTTTGGGAGTACTGAAATTTTGAGACAGATACTGTAAATTAGGGGCATAGATCTCTGAAAATTAAACCTGAACTTTGTATAGATTTGCCTAAAGGAGTCTTAGAAAGATGTTCTGATGTCCAAATAAGAAAACTAGTGCACAGTATGTCAATGACTAAAGTCAAAGAAAATATTTTGGCCAGAAGCAATTTTGCTTGTAGTTTTTGAGTGTAAATATCTTCAGGTAAAATGTACCTATCCATTACATGATGCTTTCCTCGACCACGGTTTGTGAATGGATCTAGGAACCTTCAGGTTTGAATATGCACTGGTGATTAGAGCAGATTTATAGTATTGCAGATTGTCACTGACAGTAAACTGCAAAGAATAATCATTTAAAATGTCATTGCAGTATAGTTAAACTAAGGTTTTTGTGTCTTGAGTACCTTCAGTGTTAGATAACCTGTAAGGTCTGTGAACTGCAACTAAGCAATTCAAACTCTATTCAAGGGGAGTACTGCATCCAAATGCAGACTTTTTTGTCAGCTTGTCACTGAAATGGGTGTTTGGGATGCTTTTTGGGGTGCCTGGGATGCTTTTTGTGGTAGAAGCATTTTGAATGTCGTTGCTTTCAGAGTCATTGCTTGCCGCTGAGTGGAAATAGTACTTCCAGTATTCATAGTAGTACAAAATTTTCTTGTTGTTAATAACTTCCTCGTTACGGTGAGAGGACACCAGCTCTGAACAGAGGTAATTTGGGGACAAAAAATGAGATATATCTGTTCAGTATATACCTGGGATGGCTAAGTGCTGATTGGGCAAGTCCAACAGATCCTAGACAGCATCCAACCAACACAGGTCAATTTTCTTAGAAAAGCAAAGCTAGGAAAGCTTCAGCTTTATTTTGATCCCGAAAGTGATTAATCCTCTTCCTGTTCTAGCAAGTTATAGAAATATGCTTACTCAAAAAAATCAATCCTTTCTGATAAGTTTTAGGAATAATTTAATAATCCTGGCTCCAGTGTGATTTTCCGTGGGACAGGAACTCAGAGACAAATGTTGTGTGTCAGTGCAAGGTTGTTTTTTGAAGTTGCTTGAAAAAATCAGATTAGACATCATAGACTGTCACTTTTCAGTGCACATTGTCAAAGTTGCACATTTTTGTTGCAAGCTTATTTGGCATCTTCTGTGCTCTTGTTTTTAGAAGTCATGCAATTCACTGGTGGTAACTTTGAAGAAAAAATCTTTCCATAATAAATCAAAATAAATTATAATCCTAGTTATTTCTTCTGCATTGTAAGTGATAACTTGGATAGCTGGTGGGTTTGAATAGTTGGCCACTTATTCCCTCTGGCATCATGAGAAGTGACATAGCTGCCGTGTGCCTCAGATACCATTCACCTCCCCATGAATTGATTATGCAAATCTTGTGTTTAAAGCAAGTTTAGAAACTTAGAAAAGCAAAACAGGTTTGTATTGAGTGTATACATACCAGCTGGTAAAATTAAATTCTTCTAAAGTTAGCGTATGTAGAGAGAGAGCAATTCCCAGATCTTGTGTGTCACACTTACATCTGTTACCAAGAGTCTGTATAGAGGTAGACACTGACAATTCTTCCAGGCATGTTTTTCAATTTCCCCTCCCCCCTCCCCCCCGTTTTTTCATTTTCCCCTCCTCAGCTACTTCACTGAGCTACTTCTCATCTGTTCTGTTTGTTTGTTTGTTTTTAACCAGATTAAAAGCTTATGATTAGCTCTGTCATCCTCTAATATTTTAGGCCATATTTTTTGACACCATTTCCTTCACTTCTTGGATATTTTTTGAGCATAAAATAAGATTATTGCAGTTTTCATACTTGCCAGGCCTGCCATAGGAACAATCCTTGGGGATAACTGTCTTGCAATATTTGGAAACATATCCCTCTTGTGTCGCTAGATTGCAATTTTCCAAGGATATCTTTGGATAGCTCCACTATTAGATTTGTTCAGAAAGTCAGAGAGGTCAGTGAGTGCATGGGAAAGAGGATCAGTAGAGGCAGCAAAGGCAACCATCTGTAATGATTCATTCCACTAAGAGATTTCATCCTAATACAAATTATTCTGGAACCAGTGCTTGGACTGTTGCCATACAACTCTTTCAGGTATTAGAAATACATAACTAGCAAAGCTTCTTGATCCCACTATGTATCTAATGCAATATCCACCTTATTTTACTGAAGTTGGTGCATTTGATAAACAGACTTGGAGGAAAGATTCTCCTGGAAGCATCAGGTCCTGAGCTGTCCCAGCGTGTGGCTGGCTGGCATACAGGCTGCCCGGCTACAAGGAGCAGGCAAGTGCAGATTGCCTCCCCCGCTGCTTTGCTTGAGAGTTGCCATGAGACTTATGGTCAAATATTCTGAGACATTGTCTAATATGCACCAGTACAATAGTCATGTGCTTTCTGCTGGAGGATGGAGATGATAAATATCTCTATTTAAGAAAAGACTTATTGTTCAGTAATAGGATTGGTTTATAAGTTTGGTTATTACTGGAGACAGTGTGAAAAATCTGGCAAAGTAACTTAAGTGGTAAGTGGATTTTCTCTTGCATAAAATGACCATCTCTCTGTCAGCTATCAAAACTGTGAAAGCATGCTTGGAGACGCACCAAATATAACATTGCTATTAACTTCCTCTTAACTTAGCCATAATTGCTTCATGATCTGGAATGTACAACTCAGATTGGCTTACTTAGGGAACAAAAATCTCCTGTTCTTGCCATGTAGAATCAAATAATGAGGAGTAAATAACAGAAACTTTTCTAATTATAAGGAAGTTCCTCTTTCTGTGAAGACTTTCCAGTGGAAAGTAATAGATGCAGGTTTAAAAAAAAAAAAAAAAAAAATCACCCATGGCCTGTGACAAGACATTTAAAAAAAATTCTTGTTTGAATCCAATCCACCCACTCATTTGTAAAACATGCAGTTAACTAGATCTTAAACAAAAGGCAGTAAAGACAAATAGCTGGACACAGCGATTAGCAATAAAAATGGTCATGAGTACTTTTTTTCCCACTGTTTGGAAAATTATTTTTATTGTGAAACAGAATCAGAGTGGCTTTTTAAAAGTTGTTTGTTTGTTTTGTTTTGAATGTGCATTTTTAAAATGCATTCATAGGAACATGCTACACAAAAATGCTTTGGGCTGCATCATTGCACCTGCAGTACCTTCTGTGATAAGCAAAGGCCATAAATACTGTTCTGGGGTTATGGAGCCTTCTTTTCTAGATTTTTTTCCTTCTTCTAAATTGTGTTGTGGGTCTTTGGGTCTTATTTCTAAACCTGCGATATACATGGTTTATCCTGTATATGATTAGAAGGACTGCAGAGGGCATGGGTTTTTAAAGGACTTAAAGCTCTCGTGCTCATGGATTTTTTATTTGCACGTGTTAGTACATAAAAAGTACAAAAACAGTTCTGAAATATCTTGGATGTTTTTGATCATGGTCCCTATAAAGTACCATGGCAATTAATGAAAAGACTCCTAAAAACTTCAGCAGAACTGGATCTGATTCTAAGTCCTTCACGGATGGGGAGCAGTTGCATGTACCTCTTAGCAAATGATGCACATTTAAACTAATCTCAGGCTTCACCACAATTTGGAAGTCCCATGCCCTCTGCCTAAGCCAGGGCAGATGTTCTATACTCAGGAAGATTTTCAGAATCCCAAAGGACTTTTCTACTATAATGTGTAAATGTACACTGCAGGTTGCTCTCCCCTTTCTGTGACCTGGGAGCACTTGCTAAGTTCCACATACACCTCACTGCAAAATTAGCCATCCCAAAAAAAGGTAGTTAGTGTCTGCACAAGGTGGGATTCATCTAAACTGTGTCTGAATGCAGAAGATGTGGATGTCTGAGGCATTCATCTGTTTTCTTTACAGTCAATGGAGAGAAATAGGGGAGTAGTTCATCTGTTTCAGAGGTCTAATTTAGTTTGAGAGGAATCGTGACCTAAAAATGTCTGATTATGCTTGTTTTGCTTCCAAGTATTCTCTTTCTGAGGAGGAAGATGGGGTTTTGTTTTTGGTTTGCTTGTTTTAAATGGCAAAACAAAGAGGAGGACAATGAGACAAAAATCTAAATTTCTGATCAAGAAATATATCTCAGGGTATTGATACACAGCACTCCCTAATCCAGCAATGAAAGCTGCACAGGTATGCAACTGTGACAATAAAGTTTTGATGACAGCAGAAGTGTTACAAACATTATATAACTGAACTTTAAGACCTTTCATTACTATGTGGCCATGAGTCCAAAATAATATTAAAAAATAAAAAATGGGAGGGAACAATGAAAACAGTTTAATAAAATTGTTCATATTTATGCCTAAACTGGCATCTGAGGTATAGTTTATCACAAACTTCAGGGAAGAAACCTTTTAAAAACTGCAAGCTCATAACAGGCATGTAATTCTAGTAATCATAGGGTTTTATTTTATAAGCATTCACTTAACCACTGCACAACAAAAAAGTAACACTCCACTATTGCTATTCTCACATTTCATAACAGCGCACAGAGAATTCCATTATGATGTTCTCCAGAATTTATGCAATGACTACATTTAAGAGAATATACAATGCACTCTTCTGCTGGCATGAAGTAAATTGTCACTTTCATGTTTATTGGACTCAGAAACCTTTTTGAAAGAGATCCCATGTTAACACTTGTGCTGAGTAGAGACTGTATCAGGAAATATGCTGTTACATCTTGGCTTGAAAAGAGGAAGCATATGCATTTCTGGATCTGCTTTTTCTTGCCAGCAGTATTTGGTGTGAGATTTTTTAATGTCCTTTTAAAGTGAGAAAACAATCCTATTGTAATCCTTTCTTATTGACTTAATGCCAGCGTACACCTCAGCTCCCCCACCTTCATGGATATGGTGAAAATGAGGAGTCATCTTCTCTCACCCACAGGGTATGATAATGTGGGATTTTGAGAGAGGTTTAAACTCTTTTCATCTACATAGTCATCCCATACCTTCCATACCACAAACCATCAAAAGTTTAAATTTTCAGGCATGTGGCTATCTCTAATCAGATAGGTTACACTTTGTTGCTTATAAAGCCCTCTTAAAAGTTTACCCTTTTATAAAGATTGTTTTCAAAATAAGCTACTTAGATTTCAATCATAAACTTTGATTCAGCCAGACACGATCATCAACCGTTAGTTCTTACTGAACTACATTTCTCAGCACTGTTGGGAGCCAGCCTTTCTGTCCATGTAGACGACCATAAGTGGTTCAAAGACTTAAAGTGTCTTTTTAGTTTGACTTATGCTAAACATAACGAGAGTTTTCTTGCTTCAAGTGTCTACTGAAATGGTTGCCTGTACTTTTAATCAAACTCCACCTTCATTTAGGTTACTTTCAGTAATAATACATATCTTTTTAGCAGTTTTTTATTATTATTATTTTATAATTTCAAAGGCTTTTAAGCATACCTGTCAAGCTAAATTCTGTACAGCTAAACTTCTTGTTCACTAAACTGAGCAAAAAAAAAAAAAGGGCATAAGCATACTTCTCATTCTGGTCTTCTCTGCGTTGTAACTGTGCAGTCTAGAATTCCCTTGCAAAATAGAATCCTAGAATCATTATGGTTGGGAAAGACCTCCAAGATCATCTGGTCCAGCCATCACCCTACTACCAGTGTCACACACTAAACCATGTCCCTAAGTACCAAGTCCAACCTCTCCTAAGCACCCCCAGTGACGGTGATGCCACACCTTCCCTCATTCCTCACACCTGCCAACTCATTCCAACGCCTGGCTGCTCTTCTCTGGACACACTCCAGGGCCTCGATGTCCTTGTTCTGAGAGGCCCAAAACTGAACACAGCACTTGAGGTGTGGCCTCACCGGAGCAGAGTACTGGGGGAAGATCACCTCCCTGTTCCTGCTGGCTGCACTGTTCCTGATACAAGCCAGGATGTCGTTGGCCTTCTTGGCCACCTGGGCACACTGCTGGCTCATGTTCAGGCAAGCATCAATCGGCACCCCCAGATAAACACATATCAACAATTTACTAAACATGTAAACAGCCTGTTATGATATATGTACTTGATTTTAATCGCAGAAGCAATTCTGCGGAAAATTCATTTAGGCATATAAGCCTAAATTCAGATAAAAACATCCTTTTATGCTTATGTTAAATTTCCTAAATGAAATCCTATGAGAGCACTGGAAGTGCAAGTATTAGGTCATTTCAGATATTAGATGGTGAAAACATTCCCTTATTCCTACATGTCTGATCTGAATACTAATTTAGCAGTGTTATAAATATTGATTGCCTCACTAAAAAATTGTATAAGGTAAAATGTGCATAATTATGACTTTCATTAGATCTGTGGGAGCTAGCATGAGTTTAAGTGTCTCCTAGATGGAGAGCAGATCTGTAGATTCATTTGTTATAGTGCTTTCTGCTAGGACTTTCTTAGCTTATACACAAAGCTGAGCTGAAAATAGTATGGGAGGAAACTATCAGAGAGTCTAGGTATGTTCAACCACGAGTAAAAAAAGACTTTCCAAGCTGAAAGTGCAAGTGTACTTCACTATGTTTGAATACACCTGTTGGTTACCCACAGGTCTTCCTAAATACAATGGGCTTCTTTGTAGGTAAATCCTTTTTAAGGATCAAAGCTTAAATAACTTGGAATGTTCATATTCGTTCTACTAAATAATACATTAAAATGCTTTCTTACCGGAGTGGAATGCAGCCTAGCACAGCCTTTGATGAACAGCAGAAGGTTGTTCAACACCACCATTAAAGGGCTTCTAGCATAACATCTTGTGCCTACATAAGCAAACAATTTGTCAAGCAGGAAAGAAGAATTTTGGTTCTGTGCCATCTGCCCGTTTGAAATCTTGTCCCACTTGCAGCACAAAAGGCTTAACTCTGCACTTAACAGGGCAGGAGAAATTGTTGCCAAAATTGCTATCTCAGTTGCCACATTATTTGTTTTTATTACCATAGTTCTGCAAGGAGGTTTTACAGCTTTACACTCTCCAGAAAAAAATATATATGTAGATATAAATGCAGGCTGCCACAATAAAGCAGGCCCAAGAAATTTGAGAAGACTGAGGCAAAGCTGTTCTCATTTGCATATTCTTATTCTGAAAATCTGCATTTCCCTTGTTTAATATAAAATACCAGTGGGGAGGGATGTGTGGAAAGTTATCAGTGGGGTCTTCAAACAGAAGCACGGAGAGAGACTGAAGAGAGATAGAGAGAGGGGGTTTGTTGCAGTCAATAGAAAATCCCCCATTTATAAAAAAATAATGCTCATTACTTTTATGACCGTAGCATTCGTGGTCCATTGATCACGACCATTGTGTGAAGCAGTGTATGGACAGAGAATAAGATGTTCCTGGTTCCAAGGAGCTTTCAGTTAAAGCGTAAAAGAAACAGAAGAGTTAAAAAAGATGAGAACATGAGTAAAATCTGCTGAGTCAATATGGCATGCAATTTACTTAGAAAATATATTTAAAAATTCAATGAGCAGCTGAAGTAGCCCGGTGTGCTCAGCAGATCAAAAAAAAAAAAAAAAAAAAAAAAAAAAAAAAAAAAGTTACTGCTAAGACATTAATCGGGAGTAATCTCAAGTTACAAGAACCTCTTGATGTGAGACTGTCCACGTCCATCCACTGGAAAAAGGTATGCAGTCCCTGTGCTATAGGAACAGCACAAGTCTGTTAACAGCCAGCTTTGTATCATCTTCTTTTCTCTCCTTGACTCATCAGTATGGTTAAAAAAACCATACTCACCTAAGTTGTTTCTCAGGGTCATATTCATCAGTTGTTCCTTCCCTTGAATTTTTTTATTGCTAAAAACGCTCAGCGATCATCTTTCTCTTGCTCTCCATCACTTACTCTCCTGATCTGTTCATATTCCCCTACACTCCTTTCTTATTTCTTTTCGGCAAGCAAAAAGCAGTGGGCACTGACTGAGCCAAACATTTTTGCAAACGGCTGACCCCTTCCTTGGCACTCAGCTCACAGCAGAGATTGTAAGGACCTCCCAAACAGTGAAACAGGGAGACAGTAGAGAGAGCCCTGCACTTCATTATGTAAGAGTTTGACTATAGTCTGATTCTAAGGAAATAAAATAATGATTCTTGGAGTCAGGGTAGTGTATTGATCAGGTGCTGGTTTTCTTAGCTTGTACAGTTCCTGCTCTGCAGGGAATGCAACATTCTTCCCTCTCTTGAATGCTTTTTAACAGAAAGTACTGCAGACAATTCTCATAGATTATACACACTTCAAAAAAGTCTGTAGCACCCCTTTTTCCACATCACTTCAGCAAGTCTTTTAACTTGGACTTGGCCTTGGAACACACTTGCAGCATAAGAGCCTTTTACAGCTCTGGTGTTTTGATACTACATAGCCTTACTGAACCACAACTGCTACCTTAGCAAGGAGGCCGCTCGTTATCCTTTTGCCTGGTAAGACACAAGAGCCTGTGCATACATTGAGACTGCCCTCCTGCTTCAAGGAACAAGTATTCTGCTCTTCTAATTGAGGACCACCTGTGAACTGTCTCACGTTGCAGAAGGATGCCAGGGCTGCACAATGGTTATCTGGTTTGAGAAGGAAAGTCCCAGAATGTGGTTTTGCCTTATTTCTGTGACTCTATGAAGAGAACAAAATTGATTTAAACTTCAGGCACTTAAGAGGCTTACACTTTGCTAATATTCTAATTGAGTTTTGACTCCATTTTATTTCTTTTGGGCAAGAATGCATACTTTTCTGGTGCTGGTAATGCTGACTTCTTTGGACCTTTACAGTCTTTCGTTCCATCTTTAGAGATCTATTACTTTTTCCTGTGGTGTGCATATGATTTGAAAAGTCAAAAGTGATGAGAGAAATTCTGAAACCGACAAGGGCTCTAACTTAAACCAGCAAAGAAATACTTGTTAACAGTATTAAAAAGATCCAGCATTTAGAAGTCCTCAGTTAGGTACTTAAAAATGGGAAGAGGCTTAACAACTGGGGCAGCTTAAAAAGTGGTATTTTGTATTTATTTGACTGTTTTGAATTGCTTGAATACATAGGGATCATACCATTAAGATTTTTTTTTCCTACAGCTATGAGTGTGCTATTTTACTTATTTTTTTTTAACCAAAAGTGTATAGGACTTGTTAAATTGCATACTTTCACAAGCTGAAAATATTAAATATTGTGCAACTCAAAGTAAAATACTGGGAATTTACAAAATTGAAATTAAGATCAAACTCTTCAGCTCAGCATTGGCATGGATGGAATCATTGCAAAACAAATTTGACTGTGTGTATGGAATATCTCTAGTCATTTACAACGTGACTACTCTTTGCTGCACATTGGCTTTCTGGAACAATCTGTATTTACTCAGCAGTTTTAGTAGCCTGATCATGATACCTTAGTAGCAAAGATCCCTCTGGCAGATTCCTTGTGGTGCTTCTTGCCTTTAACAAGTAGGAAACTTTATGCCAAAAATTGTGAATTTATGTGTGTATTGATGACATTTCCTCTTTGAGAGAATTCTGCCAAATTTCTATGGGAGAAGGCAGTAAGAGGTTTTGTGGAAGAAGCCTCATTGCTTGACAAAGGGACTGGAAGAAGAATCATCATGTCTTATAAAATAAATGGCTACTGCCAAGACTCGAGCCAGCTATTTTTACTTAGACGAAGGATTGTCAGTTAAGTTAAAAAAATAGAATTATTTTTTAATACAGAACTGAACTTCAACTCTCAATCTGTCAGAACTCAGTCCATTTGAATTGGAAGCAAAGCTGCAGCCCATACATTAATCATTTTCTCCAATACGGTGTTTATTCATTTTCATTCTGCCACTGCTGGGTAAGATATTTGGCAAGAAGCTACTATAGTTGGCAAAAAGCATTCTTCCATGCATTTTTTTCATGTTACATGTAACATACGTGCAACAGTCTGCATAAACACTTTAAACTGAGTCAGTCAAAAAGCAATTTAGTACTTCTGGTAATTAAAAAAAAAAAAAAAAAAAAAAAAGTTAACATTTCAAGCTAGCTCCGCATTCAGCAGTTCCCAGTGAAATGTTTGCTGACGGTGCTAATGGTAACTAAGTCTTGCCACTGTTGTTGCAATCCAGACATCACCATTGCAGTAAACTGGGGATATAGCTTTACAAAAACAAACAAAAAGCTCAATACCTGCACCTCTCTACTTTTTTTTTCTCCTTTTATTTGCAATTCTAGTTTTCTTCAAATACTTTGGACCAGAGTTTTCAGAGTTGTCTCTGAATATTTGCATAATGCAGGACAATGCCAAAGGCCCAAACGTGCATGTTTTAGTTTGACAAAATACCCATTCAGAGGGAACATTAATAATATTTTTTCAGACTAGCATTTTACAGTATTTCTGCTAGTGTATTTCTTTTTAACACTTGGCCCATTAGAATTACCCTGTGGCCATATTTATGACATGAAGCAGAACAAGTAGATTTGGTTGTGTGTTTTGTAACTGAAGCTAGACTGATTTCTACCTTGTTGCTTATGGAGTAACATGATGTTTAATTTGACTAATTTAATTTCAACCTTTAAAAAAAAGAAAAAAAAAAAGTGGGGAAAATGCAGTAATTGACAAAACATAAACGATTATTTCCCTGAAGCCAAAGTGTCACTATGTAAAAATTAAGTTATTCTTTGATTAGAGATTCTAGGATTAGGTTTCTCTTTTTATTTTCTGTATTTGTTCTTTTGTCATTTTGAGGAAAATGTCTCTATGAATATATTGAATTTGTTTCTTCACAAACACAAGCAAGAACTGTCTGTTTCATTAGAAATAAAATAGGAGACCTCTTAAATTTTGTGGGACTTTTTCTGTAAATTTTCTGCAAAACATGTTATTCAGGCAGCTCTTTCTGATCAACATAGAGCCAAGCAATAAAATAAAAATATATCGTAAATTCTCTCATTTGCAGTGGACAAAATTTGTAGAAAATAAATTAGTTTTTCTTTAGAGAATCTTTGTTCTTTTTCTTCTCTACCAACCCTGCTGTGTATCTCTTTTTAAACAATTAACACGGAGTACTGAAGCCTCCCTCTTCAAAATCAAAATATTCCTGTCTAAACCAAACATGTACAAATACTTGCTGTGAAGCCTTCAGTTCATCAACAAACAAAAATACAAAAATATTTACCTTTGGGGCTGGAATAGGAGATACAGAACTGTGCCATGGAGTTCTTCACAACCTTCCCAAGAAATCTTAACATTTTGCCTTTTACTTTTTAGTGGCTGCATTTTAAGCCCTCCCCACCCCTTTTTTTTTTCTTTTTGCCACTGTGCAGATTAAAGGCTTCCTCTTCAAAAAATGAAAGCTGCAATCCTCAGGTAGGACCCTGACTCCTAAACCTGGGAATTTAAAGAACAAAGTATTTGGCAACACTCCTATGGCTAATGACTCAGATGAAGGAAATGGCACTTTCATTGGTCTTTAGTCTGGAAGATAGCTCCTAAACTATCCTTGCTACACATTAAGGAACAAAGCTGCAAGTGACCACTTTGCTTTCTAACTTTTAAGACTGATTACAGCACCTGATCTTCTCTTCTCTGACATGATACACCTGTGGGTGGTTTGAAGTGTGCTTATGCTACATATTGGCTGAGGGACATGTCATGGGATGTCAGTGTCAGAGTTTGTATTAAAATAAATGCATGTCTGTGGGAAGTGAGAGACCTTGGCCTGTTCCCATTTCTGTCACTGATGGCTCGGTGACCTTGGGCAAGTCACAGACTCTAGGCTTCCGCTCGGCTTCTCTGTGCAATGCTGTCTGAGTACCTTGCGTTCGGGGATATTTGTACAAGGTCAGATTATTCTTTGAGAGTATTCTGGAAGTTAGTTTTCTACTCCCCTTTGTCCTGATGTCCATGCACTCCCTCCAGAGATTAAACAAACTAAAATACACACACAAAGTGTCTGAATATGTACAATTTCAGTATTTCTTCAACAACTACAGGGAATAGATGTGCTACCAACAACCAGAATCTAAATAATCAGAGGCAAAACTTTACTTGAAATGCAAAATAGACGTTAGGTGCATGAGGGAAGACAGCAAGAAATGTTGAAAGGCACAAATGCTTGTGCCTGCCTTTCTTTCATAGTTACTGTCTTCTATTTAAAAGACAACTGGTAAAAGTTTCCATGGTTCCTGTCCTTTCTGTGCTACATTCTCTGCCCGGAGACATTTTTTTCTGTTATAGGCATGCATGTTTGGATGTGGAAAGCTCCAATAAGGAATGAATATGCACAGCAATGCCACAGGCAATGACAGAGGCTGCAACAGTGATTTAACTTTAGGCTGTAGTAGAAGATTCGGAATCAATTTTTCAGTCAGACTAACAGTTGGATTGAATTTCATTTTACCAGACTGCCTTTCTGAATTAACGTTTGTTTTTTTCTGTCTTTAAAAGGAGGAACTGAGGTTCATCCTCTATAAATAAGAGTTGCATGAAACTCTTAGGCTTTCACAGAGTTTATATTTAAAAAAATAAAAATAAAAATAAAAACTCAAGGTAGACAGCTGAGGAAAGGCTTAGAAGATGATATGGCTCTCTTAGAAACCTTTCTACAACTGAATGCTGGTGCTGAATGTTCCTGCCTGCTATCTAACCCTCTGCCTCTGGAGCGGTAGAGACCTTGCCAGGGCTAGCACAGTGCTGAGAGGGAATGTGGTTTTGTTCCCAGGGGCTGCTCAGTACAAACCCTGCTCAAGGAGGGGAGAGGCCTTCTGCATGTAACGGAGAGGTAAACAAAGGTAGAACAGGAAGGGTGGTCTCTGACAGATCACTGACAACTTCTCACCTAACTTCAGCAGTCACTTAGTACGGAATTCAGTTGCATGTCCCTAAAGTGAAGCTAATATACAGAAGCATTGAAGAGTAATCTGTCCATGTGATGTTTACATCAAAATTAATAGATAAATGCACAGATAAGTAGCTCGAATAAGAAAAATGGTTGTGAAGTCTACATAGACATCTGAATCCTGCATTTTCTCCCTTTGATGTTATCAGCTTAGTGGGGCATAACCATATAGCTAGCTATCAGGAAGGTCATTTAGAAGAATCATTATTCACACGTCTATTATACATTGCATCAATGAATCTTTGTTATTACATCAGAACTATAAATGGCTGCATGTATAAGCAAATTATTCTCTCATGAAGCTTATCTGTGTAAACATAAATGAAAGCCAAACATACATATATACATCTACAATTTCTAATATTAAATTGAGACTCTCTGTGTACATATGTTACATCCTATCTGTGTTCCTGGTACTTAATGCAGCCATCACAATACTATAACCATGTATAGCACATGGCAACGGGCAAATGTAAACCTGTGGTAAGATTTTGTTCTGCATCTGTGGGGCTGTATCCTGTAACTGAGTTACAACTGAACTCTCGCTAAGGTTTGGCTGATTTTTATAACTTGTTGTGTTGGCAACAGAAGTATTGTGGAGGTTCTTCAGACCAGTGGTGCCTTCTCCTGTTTATTCTTATTCCAAAATTTCTACTAAAGCTGAGGACTTCCGTTTGAATATTTCACAACAGAGAACACCTATAACAGTGGCATTTCATTATGTAAAATGTAAAAAAGGTCTGTGATGATTGTCTCTGATGTATTTTCTTTATGCTACAGACACACTTGGCAGCTCACTGTGTTTACCAGGGATTCTTCTATCTCCCTATGTGCAAAGTTGAATAAATTCAGACTTTCTTCTAACACAGTTCATATTCAAGGACTGCACAGTCTGTGAGAACTCAAATTATCTGTTACTTGGAAAGATCTATTTATTTAACTCATGGGGGCACTGAAATCAGGAAATGTTTTGTTTCAAAAAATTGGAAAGTAATTATTTAAAGTAATATATATATATATAATGGAGCTATAGCTTTAAAATAAAACAGTCTCCCCCAAAATAACCAAAAAAAAAAGGAACTTAGAAACTTTGCTCATTGGAATAAAATGTAATGATCTTTTGGATCTTGCAGTAAATTGATATTATGCCAACTTTTTTTTAATCTGACACACGTTCATAGAAACCTATTCTCTCAGTATAGCCCCCTGACATAGAGTTAATTTAGAGAAGATTTGAGAGTATGATGCAATATCAGCTGCGTTTGCATAACTCATCACTGTTTTCATTTGAAATCTCTCATTAGGACTCATATTACTGTTTGGAAAGTTACTCCGTTCTTTCCTTTTCAATGGCTGAGTCGATCTGGTAAACTTCTAACTATATTCAATATGTTGACTATAAAAAATAAGCTGAAGAACATACTGGATATAAAATGATAACTTTATTCATATCAAAATGAGGACTTCAGGCTAGGATGCTAACGGAAAATTCCAGGTTGACAAGTAAACAAAAATAGATTTTTGTACACAAACAAATAAGAACTTAGTGTCCAAATTCTCTTCTGATATGTTTTTCCAGGGATTCAGTTTTCATGAATTCTTTCTTCTTTTTTTTGAACAAAAATCTCCACAATTAATTGAGCTATGTCTTTAAATGCCACCTAGAATGTGTTTGATTATCAGTTCTGTGGTTTAAAATGTGTATGTTTTACAACATCAGAGACAAGCCTGAAAAAAATCACCCACAGAAGAAAATTAATTTTTTTTGCAGTGTTTTATTTTAAAATGCACATGTGCCTAGTATTCTCAGGTTATCTGCAACTAGTTTTGTAGTTGAATTTGCTTCCATACATTATTACATTAAATTTTATTCTAGTTAAAGCATAAACCACCCACTTGTTTCCTATTAAAGCTATTGTACAGAGAAAAATGAAGTAAATTAAATCATCCTTTTATGCTTTTTCTCCTTAAATCTATTCCGTAAGTCATTTTAAAATCAATGTAATCCTGAAACTTAACAAACATTTTCCAAAATGTTACCACAGAATCCCATATGAAGTATTATTTAGATCTGTCAACATTATATATTAACTTCATAAAATACTACAAACCCAATCTGAAAACACGAGGGTTACATTGCACTTGTTCTCTTTATGTATTTAAATAATAATAATAATAATAAAACGTTAAATGACCATGCATCCAAGGAAAAAACTGAACTACAGCATATGCAATTAAGAATTTCTTGTAGTTACCAAACTTGCAGACTGCTAAAACTGAGTCAATAGAGTTCATATTAATTGAAATTTGGCAGTGTCTAGGGCAAATGTTAAGCTGAAATAGACAGTATTTTAAATCTGTTTTGCCATTCAGATGCATATAATCCACTGAGTTCTGACAAACGTGGGCCTTGTAGACCTTACAGATTCAGCCCAGGGTTCGACCAGTCAGGTTAAATTTCCTGACCCACTTCTGCTACTCTGATTGTGACCATTGCTCAGAAGGAGAAAAAAAAAAAAAAAAAAAAAAGAAAGAAAGAAAAAGAAAAGAAGAAAAACCCTGCACATACACACACACATAGTCCTCCAAAAGAATCATCATGGAGGTTTAGTGAATTTAATTTCTACAGTGACAATTCTTATTCAACCGTTAATAGAGCAAATAATTAAAAAATAAATAAAACCTGAAGTATGTCTTCAAGGTTGATTAAAAAAAAAAAAATAAAAAAAAAATGGAAGTGTAGAGCATGAAATCCTCCTTAATTAGGTAACAGTACTGGATTTTGTTTGCATTGATATAGATTTGATAGCTTTCTTCTTTGACCAGAATTATTGGCTTACATTTTTTCATATGGAGCAAGAGAAAAGCAGTGATAAAACATCAAGTTAGTTCTCAGAGCAGAGAAGTTATAGAAATCCGTGTAAAAAATGGAAATGTGTGCCAGCATGAATGCATGTGTTGTGAGCGACCAGGGAAACAGGTCTGTGTCACTTCAGCAGCGTTCCCAAAGGACTGGGCTTGGGGTACCAGCCAGCAGTCCTCTGCCAACGTCCCGGTGTTGCAACAGGGAAAATGTGCTGTGGTCCAGATAACCTTACTGCGTGAGATTCTGCAGGTTACTTACATCAGCCCAAAAGGAAACAAAATCTACTTAATATTTTCCTGGGAAAAAAAAAAAAAAAAGCTAATCTCATATGAAACTTCCATATTTCTTCACCTGACTGTTTTTAAATACATGTAACATACATATGGGATACCTTTGTTTTGAACATCTGTTGTGAGATTAAAATAAGATCTTAATTTTTGGTATGCTATTGATGTTCAAAAAATGTAAGGATAGAAAGCATTATTAGCTATCTGCTGGTTGACAAGAGGGCAGGATTAGGTTTCTTTAAGGGAATTACACTTTTGATGACCCCGCTACATATAAAACATGTTAGCTAATGGGGGTGCAGAGGGGGCAGATTTAAGTGTTTGATCAGGAAATCCTGCATGAGCATATTGGATGGAAATTTGATTAGTAACCTTAGTGACAAGGGGATCAGATCCACTCTCTACATACAATCAGATCTGGCAGTACATGCTTTTTTGTCTCTTTGAAGGAAGGGAACATTTGTACAGAATCAAGACAGCGTATTGGATAATTTAGAAAGCTGTTACATATTGAAACCTGGAAAATCACCTTTTTTATTTTATTTTGGAAATATGCTCGCAGTTATCCTGGTGTGTTTTTTCTTTAGGAGGAAAAAAAATAAAAGAGAGAGAGAGACAGAAGAAGAAAAAGAGAAGAGTGAGGCTTTAGGATTTACAAGGAAAAGTTTTCTGAAAATAGGATTTTTCTAAAAGTGATTTTTTTTTCCTCACTGTTGTAAAGAATATCGGAAAAGGAACAGGATGAGAAAAATAATAATTTTATCTATATTTACTTTATATTTGTGCAATAGTATCATTGTGCTTTTATACTAGTTGGAAGTATTACATCTATCAAGAAAGTTGGTTTAGTTTTGAAAGTCTGTTTATTTTTTTTAGATCATTACAGAAGGCTATCGTGTTTTTAACTAACGTGTTAAAAATAAATATTTCTGTGTTTTGATAGCAAAGCTCTTTTATTTGTATTTGATTTTTGAGGGGAGCTCAAACTAGAAATCAAAAGGCCTCCCTTTTGCTTTGGTGAGAAGTGTAAATTGAGGATGATAATTTGGCAACGCTGATTCACACAAGCCAAGCATCTGGACCCAACTGTTTGTTTTATAAAGAGAGAGGGAAAAACAAACTACCTCCTACTCTCAAATACCTTGTGCGTGAAAGAGACCAATATTGCATGGAGCTGCACAGCAACTTTTAGTGTAAAAGTAGCGTGGTCGTATTGTGCTTACCCTGCTGCCTGTACACGTGGAGAATAAAGCGGTTCAGTGAATCCATTTAGGATCCTTAGCTGCGCAGAGCTGAGTCTGAGGGAAGAGGCGGTGAGGTCTGATGGAGCATTGGCACGTGAGGGAGGAAGTCTTGCTGATTGTGGACCGCCATACAGAATAGAAGAACCAGGTTCAAATGCTGGCTCTGCTACTGACCTCAAATAAGTCATTTCCTATGTCTTTGCTCCCTCTTCCGCTGACCTACTCTGTTGTGATTTCCAGTTATTGAGGGTTGGGATGAGGGCTGGGAGCATCTACCACATGTCAGTACAGCATTTAGCATCAGTGGCTCTCAGGCTGTGTTTGAGCGTCAGGATGCTACTGTATTATAAATAAGATTCAGTTATCACAGGAAATCCTGGCACCTGGCAAGGCAGGCTGTTCCTGTGCTTTAAACTGGGTGTAGACTTCAGCTCTCAATTACTTGGGGGTTTCATATATTTAAGGACAATACTATGGAAATTCAGGATGTAGAATCAGCTTTTGAGTTTGAAAAGGAAAAACACGTCAAATTTTCCAGTGTGTTGTGGAAAAAAGTACTCAGAGTAACCTTTTTATACAAAAGTCCACTGCTATAAGTAATTAAGTAATAACATCTGATGACACAAGGACTGTCATCTGTTTAAACTCAAAAAACTGGAAAGCTCGAAGAGCCTAGATATCAGATAACAGGAGCGCCTGCGTTGTACAGCTCCTTAGCGACTCCAGACTTGGGGTGGTTGAATATTAACAATTGAAAATACTAATTTTTTAAAAAGCCATGCATTCAGGAAAAAATAGGCAAACGGCATGGGAATGGTTCTTATCAGCTGCAGATCTTTATCCAGCTTTGCTCCTCTGATGGCAGTGGGACATCTTTTTCTTTGTACGTACATAAACTACAGGAGAGCCAGGCCCTGGGTGGATTATCTGAACCCAGATGTAGAACAGTCGTGGGACATGCTGAAGAATTTGCAATTTATTTTCTAAAAGTAGTTAAATGAGTATTAGCCTTTCCAATCAGTCTGATAAAAGTATTTTACATTTTGTTTATACAATAGTCTCATGAGAACACCAATACCTTTCATTGTAATTAATTCTTCTAATAGTTAAAAATAACACACCCAGCAGTTTAAGGCCTTAGGATATGGTAAATGTTTGGGGTTGTGTTCTTTTTTTTTTTTTTTTTTTTTTTTACATTTTACTACTTGATGTCAAAATACTTAGAATTGTTTTCTCCTTATAGCTATTTTTTTTTTCTCTTTTTAATATTAGGGTTCTAATTGCAGAGAGTTATAAAAGAATGACAAAATATAGTGGGAAAAAGATTCTGATCAGATTATAAAGGCTAACAACTAACCAGAAAAGTAGAACTTTTTTTTAACACCATCCAATGATGTCACCAGTTTGAGGTTTCTCTGGGACTTTATTAAAATGTTTGTGACAGAGCCAATGTAAACCATCCTAAATCTAACACAGAGCTGAAAGGACTGATTTTAGGGAATGCAAAGATATGGATCATTGGGTCTGTCGAAGCGGCATCTTGAGCCAATTATTGGTGTCATCTTGAGCCAATTTAATCAATCCAAGGGGGACTCAAAGGGGGTGGGGGTGCAGGGTTGCAAGTGTTGGTCAAACATTCTGGCAAAAGTGCATTTGTTGTAACAGCAGCCAACCCCTAGTGTGTTGATTTACTTCCTATACATCTTGTTTTGCACATACTGTAAATAACCGATCGATCATTGGAACTTCTTTTAAGTTTTTAATTGCTGGGTATTTTTTAACATAATATGATTGTATGTGTAACTATGTGAGCTTAAATTTATTTAAGACACTTCTAAAGTGGAGGTAATTTACTGTAAAAGAACCTGAAATACCATACAGTGTTATTTTCAAAATAGTAAAAGAATACAAACATATTTCTAAATAGTAACATCTACAGTATCTGAGCCTAGTCTAGTACACAAGTAAGCCTGTGGCTTGTAATTAATATAATATGAACTACTCACGTAGTGCAAAGGCTACTCAGTTGAGTAAAGCTAACCCACACCACAATTACTAGTAAAACAGAATGTGAGGATTGCCATTCTTAAAGATTAATATTGTAATTTTGCTTTATCTTGAGAGATCTGTATCAAGTCTGCAAATATAGAAGTCAGAAAATACATGTGAAAAATAATTGAATTGAAATTATACTCAAAGCCTCTTTTAAAGGGTTTTGTTTTGCTTCTTTTTTGCTTTAGAATAACATAATGCTGTTGTACAATTAAGAGAGTTTTATATGAGTTAAAACTCTGCAAACTCTCCCTTTTCATCATTCAGATTTTTCACCTGGATGAGTCTTTGCAAGTCAGTCTTTGCAAGTTATTGTACATATTCTCCTGTATAATATATATGTAGCTTCAATTTATAATACATTGGTGCTTGGATATTGAAATTTTAGGTAAAAAAATTTTCCTGATAATTCTACAATTTGTGTCTAGCTTTATTTAAAGATAGAAACATGGTAAATTTCTGCAGATACATGAAGGTAACAATAATGACAGACAGTAGAAACAGCATACAAATCCATGCATATTAGGATTAAAGATACATTTCTTACATGTGATAAAAGTAGTATGTGTATTTTAAGTATGTCTCATAAAGATTATCTACGAATATTCAAACTAAATTAGTGAGAAAGGGATATTTGTTTTGGATAAGATGTCTTGGAAAAGCAATTCACATGTTTTGGAACTGTTAACACTGCACCAAGTTATGTCACACTGCAGCACAGAAACGACAATGCAATGAGATGGAATGCGAGATGAGACGATAAAATGAAAGCTAAAATTTAAAGAAGTACACACTCAACTTTACTATTGCATCTTTGCCGTTTAAAAAAACTGACTATTTGCTTTAAGATATCCCAGCAGATGAAGAAAAGAACACTTAGGTAAGTGTCCAAAAACAATCTCTTCTACTTTACTGCATTTCCTCATTGGGCCTTTTTTCCCTTCAAGACATCTTTCTTTCCTACTTCTAAATGCACATGGCAAAAATAACAACAAATACACTGAAGAACATTCACAGTGTGTTTACTTAGCTCTACACCTATGCTAGTTCTTTGCCTGCCCACTGTTCTAAGTGCATATTTCTCTTCAGTATAAAGAATGAAAATCTTCACATGGGTAGACAGGCAAAAGGCCAGCTACTCTACAATGTTGAGGGTGTTTCAGAATAGGTACTCAAATCTCTGCAGCAGGATCTGCTTCTTGCAGTAGAGCAAAAAAATGTATGACAGTAGAGCAGCAATTTAATGGGGGAGAAAGCATAAGGTGAATCACAACTGCAGTACTTAAGTAATTTGAAATTTGATTTTTCAAATAAATATCTTCTGAAAAAGTAGTAGTTTGTTTGACAGTGAATTAGTTCTGTATTTCAGCAGCAGAAAGAAGTTGATTTTTAAATTTAAGATGCAAGGCATGGCAGCTTACAAGGATTACATAAATTCCTGTTCCTCATTGCATTCACATCTCTGAAAATTTTATTAGTGTTTAATTTGTCAGAAGAAGAACATTTTTATTATATTTATAAGTGGTTGTATACTTTTTAATCACTCCAATTCAGTATACGTTTTCATCTTAGACTTAGCAATGTATTTATGATGGGTCAACTTCAGTTATAATCTGCTGGCTCTAGGTCTGTAATTTATTATTTGCTCTAAAGGATCAGGTCCAGAGTTTAAATGTCCCTTGCTGAAAGTTTATACCAGTCAGGACAGAAAATTATTCTCCATGCCTAGGTTGAAGTACATTACTTCTTTATTGAATTAATTATGATAAGGATCATAACTTTAAACTAGGGGTGAGGTGCTGGCTTTCTACTAGGATTGCTTGAAGCAATTTTCATCTGAACATTTTTGTAGAGTTATTGAGTCTGGCAGGTCTGAACTTTACGAGTGAGTAACTTTCTCCACAACTTAAAAGAGGTTGGACATTGATCCAGGCAAAGGTTTACCATATCCCATGTCTGTAGCCAGAAAAATTTGCACTGCATACTGAACAAATAACTACAGAACCAAATTAAACACATCTTATGAGCTTTTAAAATAAAATCAATGCTGGCCCTTTCCCTGAGGGATTGATCAGGGAACTGAATTAATAAGACAGCTTTACTTCTTTTTTCTTTGTTTGAAATAAAAGTCTAAAATGATTTTTGGTCAAGAAAGAATTAGTCTACTATGTCTGTTTAATCATATGTATTTAAACACTAATTTTATATCTCTATCAGATTGAAGAAAGTTGGAATTCAAAAGGAGGTAAAGATGTTAATCCTACCATGACTGTTCCCTCCCAATTAGACTAAAAGGCCTATGAAATATGGAAGTAAATTACTGATCTTAGAAAAATTAAAAATCACTTAGGAAAAAAAAAAAAAAATCAGAAAAGCGGGTTCCAAACACTGCTCTGTTGTCTTGAGTCAAACACTCAGAGTTCATGCAAGACCATAAACAAGAGACCCTCTGGAAGAACTGTGGTTTAAGTGACTTTACAGAGTATCATGTAAGAATTCTGTAGCTCAGTTTGGATTAAGAATCCTTTCTTTTGGGTAAAAGCTGACTACCTTTCATTCACTTTGTGTTGCTTTACCTATGTTACACCTACCTTTTCAGAGTAAGCGAGACAGCAGGCTCATCTAACAACCTCATTGAGATAACTGCTTGGGAAAAATAACAAGTAACTCAGTAAAACACTTTGAAATTTCAGAGCTGTGTCTATTAAAAGGCTGAAATACAATTGAACTTTTTTAGAGGTTAGTTCGTAATAATTCCCTTTCAATTCTATAGGCTTACTGAGTCTTATGCTGCATTATAAATATAAGTCAATTTTGTTTGATATATTTATTTTTACCTTGTGTAAATCAGTAAATGTTTTAGTTCTGCCCATTCCCATTATTCACTTCCTGTTCAAAACAGGGGCAATGCAAATGTAAAACCTGTGTTCCGTAGGGTAATGTATCCCATAAACTACTCTGGCATATAGAAGATGATCTCCTGTCCTAAACAAAAGAACTAAAAACATTAAATGGTTGCTGTGCAGATTAAAGAAAGAAAGAACAAAAGAATATTCATACCACCCCTATTTGGGGGTCTTTCTGTCAATTTTTCAAATCCTCAAATTTAATGGAATACACTGAAAATGTAAGCTCACTGCTAGCTGGAATGGGAAAGATAACTATAATACTCAGCAAGGAACTGATGACACACAAAAAGAAACAGAAAGAGAGCGAGAGAAAGAGAGATTTTACTTTTGTGATGTGGTCGCTTCTTAAACAGTGCAGCCAGGTTTGGTCATCACAGCTTGAAATTGCATAGCAAATGCAGATAAGATGTGCAATGGAGCAACAATTAAAATGAAAAGCACAATACATGTTCCATCAAGGGAGATAAACAGAGTAGAATTCTATCCTGAAAGAAGTGTTTGGTCAGGACACGTAGAATTGGACAGAGATCAATATAAAATTTGGAAGTGTTAAATAAATGCTACGAAGAGAGTTAGAAATGTTTCTTCACTGTTTTTCCCCAAATGGAACTTACAGACTGTCCACTGCATTTGTCAAGCAATAGATTTAAAACAATTTTTTTGTGTGTGAATAACTAGACTATGAAATTTGCAGCCATCAGATGTCTGAGGTTAAAAAATAATAATAATAAATAAAAATAAAAATAAAAAAGTTTTAGGAGTATAGTCATCAATGGCTACTAATCAAAGTAGCAAGGGCTCAAACTTCATTTCTGGAAGCCCTTCATGCACTCATTACTAGATGCTGGGCAGTTGTACGAAAGACCAGACTGGTCTCAGCTTCTGTTTTTCTTCAAGACCATGTTATTGGCAGCTATGAAGGCCAGGTAGTCCAGTCATGGATGTTTGTAGCTCCTGCCACTAGTGGTAGCCACTGCCATTATCTTTCCTCCAATACCAACTACACTTTGGGGGGTCAGATGTGTTTGATCTTGACTATATTTTCTAAAGGTCGTTTTTATTCTGCATCTTGTTCCTGTTGACTGTGCAGCCTGCCTGGATTTTCTGCGTGGAACACCCAGATTGTAATGGCACTGTGTCCAGTACCACATTCAATGCCAATATATATACTACTGATAATACAAGATAGAATGAAAAATACTTACAGTTTTTAAGAGTGTTCATTTAGTATTGGAGATGCCCTGAACAATTATTCAGACAAGAGCTTCTTTGGAACATCAGCACAAACAAGCTGTAAGTCCTGTTGATCTGGTTGTTTCATGTCCTCATGCCCTGTTATCTCAACCTTTTGAGTTTGTTTCCTGCCTAAAGCCAATAGGAAAAAGGCCAGGGGCACCATGCTTGGTGCCCCCTTTAATCTCGTCTCTTTTGGCATCTGCACAAGCTATTGTTTCCTCCATTGTAGTTGCTCTTCAGGACTAACAAATGTATATGAGCAAACTCTTAGGCTAACATCACCATTTGTAACCAGTTTTCCACCATAGGGAAATGGAGCATCATTTATAAAAGACAGCGAAGCATCTCAGAATCCCAAATCACATTGACAACTTCTGTTTATTTCCCCATTATTTATGGGTTGGCAGTCCTTTGTGATTTTGGCATCTCTTACATACATGGTGCCATTTTGATTGTTTCTTTTCTTCCTAAGGAGTGTTAATTGCTTTTTGCTCTTCTTCTTAAACAAAGCATGTATTGGTAAAAAGCAATATGGTGCTGATGTTACTTATGATGATAGGACCATATCCAGCTATCATCTGATCTTCAGTGTTCTATTTAAGAAATTAGTCATTTTGGCAGTATTTTCGACCAACCCTACACAAGAGAGACAACTGGTCTCATATTTCTATTTCTGCCCCATGGGTTAAGGTATAACTATATGTTAGGCCTTTTAAATTTATAGTTTATTTTAAGAGTCTCATTTCTGGTGCTGAGCATAAACAAAATAACATTAAAAGCATATGATGTCTTCCAAAGAGAAGACTGACTGTACACAAATGGAAGCATCAGATGTTACTTATTTATCCTTGTTTATATTATATCTAAAAGCATGTAACACCTTATTTATTTATAATCTTTATTTATATTTATTCATTCTTGCATTATTTCTTCTTTGATGAAGCATGCCTGTAAACTCTAATAACTAGTTAAATGGAAATGGTGTTTTTCATGCTTTTCTGTTGCTTTCTCAGTCATTGCCTACAATAATGTTGTTCATTACTCAAAAATAAAAAAAATAATAAAAAAAAAAGTTTGCTTTTCTCCTTTCTGCCTAAGTAGGGCACCTTGTACTGCTGCTGAGAAGCTTTTCCAAAGTAATGTAATCCACCAAATTTCTTCCAGCTTTTATCCTGCAGCCTTAGTTTGAGATGATTGCTGCAATGCTGTTGATGTGTTTGGGTTAGTTTTAGTGAACTCTGTATTCTCCCTTTTTTCTTACAGTATTTTGAATTCTGTTTAAAAGATACTGTATCAGAGCTGGCTGCTTCCATAAGCTCCATTCTTGGACAGGATGGCTTTCTTTATTTGGCAAAAGTTCATTTCCGGGTTTTCTTGTGTCTCTTTCCAAGATTTTTGCTCTGAATTCCAATAATTATCATATCTTTTGTCAGGGACCCATCCCTTCCTCATAAGCTTCTTAGCCAGTGTGATTTATGCTGCAAATCTTATATGAGTAGCAAAGTATTTTAACACCACCTTTTTCTATTTGCTTAACATATTTTTCTTTGGTTTTCTTCATATCCATCAGCTTAGGTCTTCTCATGCTTCTTTAATGCAATTAGTTAATAGCTAGCTTACTCCTCTTGATTAACTCACACACCTTAAAGCACTTGCTATCAGAAATACAGATCAGGTCTGCCTGTTCTCCCTGTGGCTATAGCCCAGGGTCTGCAGATTCTGAGCACGTCTGTGGGAACATGTGCAGGCTGATTGCTCTGCCTGTGCTCCATGCTAGTCAGGGGCTGTGTCATAGCATGGAGCTGGACCTGAAGTAGGAAGCCCTGTTGAAACTGAACCATACCTTCAGTCCATGTTTCTGGCCTTTCCAAAGCCAATTCATTGTTTTATGAGAGCGATTAAAACAACAACTACTATAAAACTGTTTTGTCCATTGATCACTTGTCAAGATTTGTCTTCTGTTAAGTATTTAGACATGTAAGGTGACTTTTTGAGAACTTAAGGAAGCAATTGAGTTGATAAAAACATTGTTTTTGATAACAACAGAAATAATGATAATGTGAGGTGTAGCTATGGTAGCAAATATTTCCCATGAAAGGGGAGTCCAATTCATCTGTTTCTCCATGCTCAAGTGGTGCATCTGGCCAGATGGAGAAAGCTCAGGGCTCCACATGCTGCTGAACAGCCCTGAACATCCAGCCTCCATGTTTTGATGACAGAAATTGAGTTGCCCTAGTTGCCAATTCTGATCATTACTGAAAACCAGGCCCCTTTAATTCTGCTTGCTAAAGACAGCCAGACGCTTCCCCCACAGCACATTTTCCTCATATTTTGCTGAGGATTTTCCTTCCCCTTATGCCTGGGCAACTTGTCCAGTGCATATGCTGAAGGGAGAGGAGATTAAATCAGGTCACTACCTCTTGCACTCCAATAATAAGTCTTCTACTTCCCTGGGCCTCTCAAATAAAGGCAAAAAAAAATAAAGATTTTTCATGTATATTTCCTTAAGGTAATAAATGCAAAGGAATAACTAAAGCAGTGAAGAGGAGAGAGCGGGTTTCTGTTGTTGTTGTTGTAGTTTTGTTTTGTTTTGTTTTGTTTTGTTTTCCCTCTATAGTAAGGAATTGATTTATAATAAATGAGACACTGCACAGGCTGCCCAGAGCAGCTGTGGCTGCCCCATCCCTGGCAGTGCCCAAGGCCAGGCTGGATGGGGCTGGGGGCAGCCTGGGCTGGGGGGAGGGGGCCCTGCCCAGGGCAGGGATTTGGAACCAGGGGATCATTAAGGTTTCTTCCAACCCAAGCAATCCTATGGTTCCATGATTCTATTGTTTTGTAACAAATCCTTTCCATCATACCAAAGCATAAGTTTTCTTCTAAGGCAGTTGGAATGCTTTTCTCACAGACAGAACAGCTCAGTCCTAATGTGCAGAACACTTCAAAGCCTTGCAAATTCTGAATTTTGCAATATCATTATTGCATAGTATTCTTTTCACATAAAATAGACAATAAGTATTTTGAAAAGTTTTCTAGCACCTTATATGAACACTTCTGGTTAAAGTGATGAATATGCATTGGCTCTGATAATCAGCCTGGTTTTATGCAGGCCTTTAACAGTTACCTTCTTTTTTTAATTGCCCATAGTTAACTTTGCCAATAAGGGTTTTCTCTTAGCACCACCATCTATCTTGTATGGCGTGCAGAAGTGCTTGTTCTTCTTTTAACATATTTGTTTATATTTATACACTTTATAATATACTAATATTATGTTACTGATATTTTTAAGACTTTTTCATGTTTGGAAGTTGTCACTGCATTAAATTTTTTCTTTGTTGTGGTTTTTGCACACTATTATAGATTAATTAAATGTTCAAAAGAGATAGCAACCTACTTTAATGACAATGTTATGCCTCAGGCCAGATTAATTACAGCACAATAACAATTTTTTTTTGCCATAGTAACAGCTGAAGAAGGTTGTGGCAACATGATGGAATTTGACTTAGGTTGTAGCACCCCTTCTTGGGACTGCATGTAAATTATGGGTACATAGAACATGTGGACAGTGAGTGTGCATTACTGTGAATTTGACTTTGGATGGAAAACATCTGCATTATTAATAATCCTTTGAGAGACAACCATCCAAAAATATGCCTTTGGAAATCAGCATTCTTGATTTCTTGAATTAGCCAAAGTAATTAGTCTGTGACAAACTGATTTCTAGTCAGCGCAGAACAGTCAGGATGGCCTTGCATCTGCTTGCAAAACGTGATGGAAACATATTCCACCTTTCACAGCATCTCTCAGTATCATATCTCAGGCTTTCACTCCCAAGAAAGCAAGTACTATTTATTTAATCAAATTTCCAGTGATCAATCTTTGAATATGATTGTTTCTTGTTATTCTTTGGTAGGTAAAAATAAGATTAAATATCAGTGACCCTAAAGTCCGATTTAAACCAGATTTCATAATCAATAATAGGTTTCATTCAAAACAGCAAAGCATGGATAGAAAATACTTGTGACTTACCAACAATGTAAATCCCTGGCACCCTATCTATTACTGTTAACAGAAGATCCTGTTCGAGGACATTGCAAAACGATCCTACTTGTTTACATTTCTTGTTAAAAACAACTGATAGAATGAGTTTGAAATTTATCTTGCATGCTAAGGACAAGCCTCAACAATGTCAGCATGTTCTCACATTTGAAGTCTTGTGAAAAAATAATTAGAAAACAATATGAACTTCTAATACATCAAGTATTTTAGCTTTCATATCCAGATCAAATTCTTCTTGATACCAATTGTAAGGCTGCAGTGCGTACTTAATGGCAGTTAGTCAGACACAATTTTCTTGATGTCAGTGAGATTTTTCGAGTACATGGAAAAAGGCTGTAGTCCATCAGAACTCATGCTTAACTTCACACTGAACTGACTGCTTGATGCTGAATGCATGTTAAGATGCTCTGCTGTGGGCGAGCACTGAGCAGAAACCTGTACTGCCGTAGAATCTGGTAAATAGTGAACTTTTGCACCAGACTAGAGATTTTCTTCATAAAGCCAAAGCCTGTTCAATGCTGCCATAGTTTTCATACTTTGCTCTGTAGGTAGATACTTCTACTATCCCATTTCTGATGGCAAAGCATAACATTGCTGAGGATGCTAAAATAGCTGCTTTCAAACACAGATTATCATATTGTAGTGGTGGACATTGTAAAGAAACAGAAGTTAAAGAGGAAGGCCAAGGCTGAGGCTGTCCTGTGAGAACAACTGATCTTACGAAATGGTTTTACTAACACGCCTCTGGATCTCTTGAGAACAACACATAGGTAAATTCTAAGTTAATGAGGAACTGATTATTCTTAAGATATAAGTAAAATCTGTTCAGGGCTCATAGAAGTCTGTGGAGAAGCTGTGCCTCTCGCTTGTGGTACCAATTGCAGGGAGTGTCAGACAGCTCTCTTTCAATCCATGATTTTAGTGGAAGGTAACTGAACAATTCAAAGAGCGCATAGATTTTGATGGTGTCTGAACAGCTTCTGTGCCAGTTGCATACTAAAGGCCAAGCCCTCTCGTGGTACAAACTGACAAAGCTTTACTCAAGTCCCTGTGGCTCTAATTTAATATTTACTTCAGCAGGAGCATTAAAACTGGGCTTTTTTTTTTTTTTTTTTTTTTTTTTACCAGAGCTGAGTGCCCAAGGAAAGAGCCTGTGGATCAGACAAAACCAACTTACCTATTTGAGATCCCTGTTTCTTTTAAATAGAAAAGGCCCTCTGGGGAGATATAAAAATAAAGACAGAATAAAAGACCCTCAGATTCAAAATCCAAAATCTTGCTCTCAGCCACAGAGAAGGAAACCTGTCCCTGTGTTTTTACTTTCAGTATCAGAGTGTGAAACAATTCAGTGGTTATTTGAGACAGAGCCAGTATAACTTTTTTAGATACCTGAGAATAAACCAGGCCCAGGTTTTCTGCAGGAGTGCTCCAAGTGAGTGATGGGAACACATGGCTGTAACCCTAAACAGCATTGTAGAGGCCTTTATCCAGAAGCCAAGTTTACAGATTTTCCAATGACATTAAACAAACACTGTAAGTTTTAACATAAACACAATTAACTAACATAAATATTTATGCAATTTTCTTTTCATTTCACTCAATGCATACGCCATACATGATTAAGAGTTTCTCCATAAGCAGTTGGCTTTAGGATATTACTATCATTCTTATCAATAATTCAGCTCTTCTGGAGCCAATGATTTCCTTGCTTAACAAAAAGACAGCTCCTGAAGTTAGTACTTGCTCCAGAGGTTTTCAGGATTCATTCATCTTCATAGACCAATGATCTGCTAGGTACAGACAGCTTCCGTCAGGGTTCAGATATACAAGAATGTTTTTTTTTGACTGTGATGAATATCCAAATGTTCCATCGGAATAATAGAAGTCTTGCCACATGAAAGTAAGGACTGAGTAATGGATGTAGAAATGTCTCTCTTCAGCCAGCATACAGCATTACTACAATAGCATCAGTGTAGCATTGCTATAATCCCTGTAGTTTGAAGTAAGTGGTCTTGCTGTGAGAAGCAGCATAGTTGTACAATCAGCTAGAGGCATTGTACAGATAGAGCCCTTTTTGTATACACACTCTAAACACAATACGTGACCAAAGTAACTGCTAGTGTCCCAACAATCTAGAGTCAAAGAAAAATAATTTCTGACTCCACTGAATTCGACAAAGACTTTCCAGTTGCATGTTGCTCCTACATGAGACTCACCAAGGTTGCAGAGCTGGAGCTGAGCCTTGTAAAGATTTATCTGCAGAAGATCTTCCTCAGAAGAAGATACCTTACCTGGTAAACCTTTTTGAATTTAGTTTAACAAAAAGCAAAAGGTTCCCTTAATGAATGTAGAAATTAGGGCGCAGACTATACAACTTAGTCAGTCCCATAAAACACCACCAGTTAATAATCACAGTGCCTTTTGTATGGTGTTGTTGTTGTTTTTTTGCTTGCCTTTTTTTTTTTTTTTTTTTTTTTTGTATCCTATCAGCATGATGAGAAGAAATCTAAAATTGGAGCATATCAGCAATTCATCTCTTTATTCCACACCTACCAGAGGTGTCTTTTTTTTTTTTTTCCCCTGTTTTCCTTACCCTGCCAGGCAAAGTGGCTATTTCATTTACATTTATCATGGAAAGACTCCTCTTTTTATTTTTACATACTATCTAATTCTTGAATGTCTGTGAGCATTCTAGTATATTATGGCTTTGCCTTCATCAGAAAAAGGCTCACTGCTGAGGAATGAGAGAGAAAGAATGGAAGTCACTGGCAAAACATAAAAAACAATCCAGCATCCTTCCCAGTGTGTCCTTACATGGATGTAATAGCCAGCTGTCCTTAGATAGCACTATACATGGAGAGTTTCAAAAGCTTTCAAATCCATAGCTAAGTAGCCCTCAAACTGATTCAACAGAGAGGGATAGGATCTCTTCATGATGAGTAAACACAGTGATAGTCATTTCTGGTGAGAGTTAAATCAGATAATTTACAGGTTGTCTGCATTCAGATCACTCCAAAATTGACTGATGAAGCTGAGGAGATGACATTCAGCTTTTGCAGCTGTTCATAAACTGTCTTTATTCAGTTGTATTCTCAATCACATACTATCAATGAACTGAACACCTTTATTAAACACACACATACAAAAAGCAGAGTTAGAAGAATGGTTTTTTGTTTTGTTTGTTTGTTTGTTTGTTTTATTCTAGCATTAGTTAGCAAATGCCAGGGTTAAGCTTGCCTCTGACTTTCAATCATCCTTCTTCATATACACGTTCTTTATACTATTTTAAATTACCTGATTTCATACTGCTTTTGCCACAGCACCCTTACATTGTTCAGCAGCAATCTTGGACCTGTGTGGGACGGCTCAGGCTGATGAATGTAGTCTCTAGGCTCTCTTTGTTACAGCAGCTGGAGGACATGTAGTGAGTGATGATGATAAGAAAAATCAGATAATAAAGAATCTGGAACTGTTAGTATATATCATTGTCTTAACACCAACAAGGGTCATCAGCAGACTATCAAATAAATTCAGGCAAGCCAGAAATTGTTTTATATGGAGATCAATATTTAAAGCTTAACTTTACCCCAAGTCATTTTTGTGACTGCATCAGCAACTTCAAAAATATTTTCAAACTATGGAAAACTAAAAACACTTGAGTTTGGGATGTAAAATATATATGTGAATTTGATCTACTAATCTACCTGTAATCTGCTGTCCTCACACATCAATTTTTTAAGACAGTTTATTAATCTATGAGATTGTGTGCAATACTTAGCTGGATTACAAACCTACTCTGAGAGATGTATTTACAGTAGTAATCATTTGAAGCTGTCATCATTATTTGGGTAAATTTTGCAATGCAAATTTAAATTATTAAACTGATATACCCATTTTATATAGACCAAAATATCATATGTTCTTTCCGAGCATCTGCAGATGTTGTGAAATATATATGCTTTAATTTACTTCTACTGCATTTCCTTGTTCTCTCCAAATAGGCCAGACTTATTGCATCCTACCTGTGAAGGCTTATTTTTACTTATTATTAAAGAAATTTACCCACACTGTCACAAGGTGTTAGAGTCACTAGGCAGTATGTTTAGAATCAAGGGAATGAATGATAAACAATGTAGAGGATGAGAAATATAAGGAGTATCTACTTTTAAAAGTTAAAATATATTTGTATTTAATTGCACTGTGTTTCAATCTTTTGCAATACGTAGTCCCTCCAAACATGAAAAAGCCCATGCTGGAGTACATTTAAATGTGGTGAATGGTGTGAATGTTTTAGGCAACTAACATCTACCTTTATGATTACTTTCCTTTCTCCCATGCCATTTAATATTGCAGGAAGCAAAATGGTTCTGTGTAGCTGTAGTCTATCCAATATCAGCATGTTACTGGGAACTTAAAATCTCATCTAAGCCAGAAATGTAAATCTGCCAGACCTCCCAAGAACAATAAAAGCTTTTTTTTTTTCCTCTTTCTGTTCTTTAAAGGGTGGATGAGATAATATCACTTCTTTTCTATTTGGGACATCAGTCTTTCTGCTTATTCGTAAAATGTTGTTCCTCTTTCAGCTCCTCCTTCAAAGTACAGTTGTTTTTCTGGACCCTTCTGATTCCTTGTGATTTATCCTGTCATAGCTATACAAAAAATTAAGGTGTGCAGACAGAAATCATGTAGGATCCTGTTTCATTGTTTTATATGAAGTCCTTTAAAAAGTTGTATTCAGCTAGTGACCTTTTAAATTACGTTTATTAGCGAGAAAATGAAAATGAAGCTGTGGGGTTTTGTTTTGTTTTGTTTTGTTTTTAGTAAATAACAAATGCACCTCAGTTTACCCAGGTGATGTTACTCTGTGTAGCTTTACAGAGGTAAATTAAGAAAGACTGGGAAGGAGAAATTAAAGCATGGCAACGAAAAGATCACATCATAAAGCAAGCCTCCATGCTTTGGTAACCTGTGTCTAACCAACCTAGCAAGACTCGTGACACTCAGAATGGAGTCTATGAGCAAAGAAAATGCAAAAGCTTTAAAGCTACTGTCCTAGGAAAGACAAGGAATAACGAACATCCCAAAGGAACGCCAGGAGCATGCTACATTAGAATAGCTTGCATCTTCATAGAAGCTTTAGCATAGGTGCTGTAGCTTATCAAGCAATGCAAAGAAAGATTAAAGTCTAGCTTAACACATTCTGCATGCATGCTTGTCTTGTTTTAGTCTGATCCTATGTATATTTGGGTGAATAAACAAGGTGAATAAATAGTGAAGAAGTTATTTCTCAGTCATTCTAATAGGCCTCCAATTACAGAGTGCCTGCAGAGCTTACAGCTGTGTGTGTCAGGTAGAGGCTCACTGCAGAACAGATAAGCTCCTTGGTGGAAGCCACAGATAATATCTTCAGAAGATGCACTTGAGAGACTCTGGAGGAAATGTGAAGCTTACTGTGGTGGCTGAACTAATCTTGGCTCTGTAAGGGCCAGCAAAGATCTCTCCAAGAAAAATGATAAAACATCTTGGTGATATGTATCAGTTCTTTGTATCTCTTTAGAGAAAATTTCAGCTCGCATATTGACAGCCACAGCGTTCAGGTGCCTGAGTGAAATCAGAGAGGAGGGCTCTCAAGGTATTATGAAGAAAAAGACCAACTTTCTCCCAAGAACATGGGGTCGAGTTTCTCAAGTAAATTATAATGCAAGGCATAAACTGTCTCTGAGCATGCAGTGATTTATTACTGCTACCTTTTGGAAGAGCAGACTGTGTGGGCATGGGGGTTGCCAGTGTAATCACTGTGTTTAATGCTGTGGTCCTCTGAACCAGTGAGCAAATTAACGTATTCTGTGATAATGCCATTACGGGCTTGTTTTTTGATAAATAACAGGAGGCAAAGGTCATCATCCCTTGGAAACTTTGATTTTGAGCTATTTTGCTTGTGACTTCTGTATTTAACTTTACTGTTAGGTTACTACAGACATTGCTTCAAGTTTTGCTCTTTTTGCACTGCTTCTTGAAAACATCTCGGTTACTTATTTTAAAGAATTTAATACAGAGAACTATCTAATATATCTTCACCCAATCAGTAAGTATTAAGGAGAAAATATGAACTGAAGTAAAAACTCTTTGAGTACTTTACATGGTTTATGTAGTAAGAATGTTTAATATAAAGACAATCCTTAGAGCTCAAGGGTTACCTATATCCATAGCATTGGTGAAAACTTGGCAATTGGATGCATTTAAATAATTATCTGAGAAATCTGTAGGAGAGAAATGCCACTTAAAACCTGTCATTTAAGTATTTTATTCATTGTTCACAAAATATAACTAACTAATTTTCTTTTACAATGGTGATTGCTGGTCTTCAGAATGCACTAGTTATTTGCTGAGAGTTGGGATAGGTCAGAGGTGATCCTGGGACTTACCTCTACTTGTAGAAGTAGGTCCTTTCCCAGGGAGCTGTTCTGACAAAGCCTTACTCTGGCTGGAGGCCATGTGATTTAAGGTGATATTTCCGTATACCATGGTATATATTTATTTGATGGCTAATCTGCCAGCAGAAAACATGCTTGACAACAGAGTGCTAAACTCTGTTATGAGGTGAAATTTTATTTGAATGTGTGATCCCAGGAAAACATAATGCCCCTGCTTAACAGTGCAATGTGGACAAACAGAAAAAACAGTGTGTTGATACAGAAATACAGCACTTTATTCACCACATTGGAAAAATTACAAGGAAAGGGTTTTTATAATGGTGTAAGTTGCAACTCCTTAAGGGTGCAAATGCATTTTCTTCTTGAAGTCATGCTCTTCTGTTTGGAGCTAGCATCAGGGAATTTGGCCGGGCAGGGAGCTGGCTGGAGTTGCTCCCTTTAACTCTGACTTTAAAGGCAAGAACCTGTGTCTCAAGCTGAGGAGGATGAGCATGACTCCTGCTGAGGTAGCACAGCTCTTGGGATGAGGATAGGGAAGCACAGCAGGTCCACATTAGGCAACCAGGGATCTGCTTGCAGGAACCAACTGCCATTTTAACAGTTTAAAACTACATGAGACTGTATCCAGCACAGCCCTGTCCCTGGGGACTGGCCAGGACAGTTTTAGCCCTTTTAAGAACAAAGAAAGCAGAGCCCTTACTGCTAGATCTCAATGCCCTTTCACAAAGTTCCTAGCACAGACACGACTTTTTATTTATTTATTTTATGTCTTCAGCTCCGCTTTGATGAAAGGTGCCTTAACTCTTCTGTAAAGGCTAAGTTTCCTGTCAGAGATAATATTTAAGATGAAGACTGACTCTTTCTCCTATTTCCTTCCTACAGACCAAAAGGAGGTCCTTTCAAATATATAGCCTTTAATCTGGAGGCAAATATATGTCCAGTTTGTAGCCCTCATCGCTTCTACAATGACTAGCGTTGCTGCTAACAAGTAACAGTTTTAGAACTCATTTAAACCTTTCCTCCCCCCCTTCCTTCACTTGTATTATGCCACAGATAATTTAAATTTTTTTTTTTTTTTTTTTTTTTTTTTATCCTTGCTTCTACTTATATATCATTGTGCCATTGTGGATAAGTAAACACACATTTAAGCCAATACATTCCCGTTACTTCTGCAATGCCTTCACTTACTCAGTTCAGCAGCAGTCTCATAGCTTTTTCCTTTTTAAATGGACGGGTGTTTCAGTACCAGCCTTTAGATGTACGGAATCAAATTCCGCACATATATGATTTTATTTGTTTTACTTTACTATTATTTCTAATACTACTGCTAGTGATAATAATAATGATACCACTACTCTTCCAACGTGGATCTCAAGGTATATGTCACTAGAGAATTATTTCACTAAAAAAATAATTCAATGGTTATTGCGACTAGTGGAAAAGATGTTTAATACTTCTAAGGATGTTGGACTAAGCCTTTATTGGTCATATTCTTTGCATTAAACAGCTATGAAATAAGACATTCTCTAACAGAATGATTTGCATCTGAGAAGCTTTATATGATGAATAATCACTATCATTGTGTTTATTGCTCAAATATTAGATTGATAATCCATAATTAAATAAGAACAGAAAAAATAAAAAGCAGTATTTTAATATATCCTTTTCCCTCCTGCATGCTGAATAACCCGTTGTTCACTGGCTTATTTAAAACAGTGTTTTCCCCTCCAATGTGACTGTATTTTTTCTCTTCTGGTGATTTCTTTTCTTGTCCTAAAGTTGTGAAAGCTGAGAGATTATTTATATGCATTAGTCTCAATGTGAATTATACCTGCCAACCTTATAACTTTGGAATTACTTGGTACATTATTTATACTTTTTTAAAATTGTGCTCCTTCACCTGTAATCTTAGTAAAACACACAGATGTTTTGGACAAGTGTATTTTACTGTCTCTTCTGCCCTCTTATGGAACTGTTCATACACATTAAGGACTTAATCCAGTTCCCATTAAGTGGGACATTTGCCACTGATTTCAGTAGCAGCTGGATCGGGCTCTTCATTTGTAGAAAATGAATGACCAATGCCTTGTAAATAAATGTTTTGAACAAGTGGATAGGGTATAAACAACTGAGTGGAAGAATGAGTGGCCAGCTGTTATTCTTGCACCTGAATAAGAACAAGCAAGTACAATTTACGCGTGCATCATCACAGGTAGATGGATTAGGCTGCTCCATGGTTGGTATTATTTCTACATATCCCCACGTGTTTTTTTTATTTAATTTTTGTCAAGTTGCTGTACAGTGCTCTGACTGTCTTGGTTTATGGAAACAGATGTTTCTTTGTGTCACTGTTTATGAAATGCTGGTCATGGAGCTCAGGTCACACATAACTGCCAGTTTTGTAAGTGCTAAAAGCATCAGTACTGTTTCTTTTGCTTATTGTTGTATGAAATATGGTTCCCTTCCTCCTCAGTCCCAATTTACAGAGTGAAAACTGAGTAAATCTGTTGCTGTTTGAGCAGCTGCTTCTGTTTAGATTCACCTGCTTGTTAGAAGATGGAGGTTGCAATGGTTAGCATTGCTTACTAAAAATATGCAGGCTCCTGATGCTCAGACTGCCTCTTGCATGTTTTACAGCTGCTTTCTTTCCAGCTATTTTCTCTTCCCTTCTACAATATCTGTGACAAATCCATGGGGTAAGCCTTTAATCAGGCAGGACAAAAATACCTGAGAATCTCCAGTGGAAAAATAATGCACTATACCAAAGAAGCAATATTATTCATAAGGAGTTGGTGGAGAAAACTTCCTGTTGGCATTTTCTCTCATGAATAATACTTAGTAATTAAAAAATGCTCTTGTGAAATGGGTATTGCACGGCTGAACATCTATTTTGAAAATGTTTTTTTGTTTGCTTTGTTTTCCCTGAAGGACCTGTTCGATTGGAGAGTACCATTTTTAAGAAAAGTTCTGATGAAATATTGAGCAAAAACATGTTTATCCTTTTTTGTTTACATATATTTGAAAGCTCATTGAAACCTAAAATCATGTCCTACCCATGAGGGAATAAAATGAAAATCTAGCAGAAGTATAGGTCAGCATCCCTGCAATATCCCATGCAGGAGGGAGGAAAGTCTGGTCTTAATCATGGGAAGAGAAAATGCTGTAGAATCTACAATAGATTAAAATATAAAAATTTATGGATACCCACAGAAGTAATGTTAAATATTTATAAATTATAATAGAGAGGTGCTACTTTTCCAAAGCATGTTTTCTTTTAAGTGTCTCTTAGAATTCTGTTGCAGGGTTGGTATAAATTCTCCTTAACACCACAGAATGTCTTAAAGTGGATGTCTTAAAGTCTTCATATTAGATTTCATCAGACTAGCACAGAATTGCTTGCTGCTACACATTCATATTGTGTTGTCCAGAACAGAACATGGCTGGTGATCTTCTTCTGAGCAGACATTTACAAATCATTAGATATCTGCTTAACACCAGTCATGCAACTAGTTTGAGTTTAGCAGGACTGTTTATAAAAAGTGCTAAGCTAAGTATGTGCATAAGCTTTTGCAAGATCAGCAAGTAAGATTTTAACACTTCTGCATAGAGCCTGGTAATCTTAGAAAGAGGTCAGTAAAATTAGTTCTTTGAATACAACTGTAAATCTGTGGTGGTTTCCTATATCATCTCACAATAGCTTTGATTAACCACAAATCCCTGCAATAACATCATTGTTCAGCCAAATCCTTGTCCCACCTAAATGCATGCGGTCCATTATATTGAGGACAATTTCTGAAATGGGTATTTTTCTTCCTGATTCCTCTGTCTATCTCCCTGGTTTGGTGCACTAGGATGTAGAGCTTCTTGGAGTAACAAATGTAGATTTCTTTAAAAGGAAGAAATCCTTCTTTTAAAGGATTTCTTTAAAAGTTCACTTCTTGTATATTTGAAGAGGCAAGAGTATGATGATTTCTTTAACAAATAACACTATATCAAAAAAACACCTGACTCCTATCACTGATTTCTCATGCTCATGGCAACAGCATCATGAGGTCTCACATAGTAGCTGTCAATGCAAACACAAGTAACAGGGTACAAATAGGAGCAAGAGAAGAGATTTTTTTTCTGTAGTGAAATATATTGTTGATCCTTCTAGAATATCTTCAGATTGTTTTTTTGTTTTGTTTTGTTTTCTGTGCATGTGATATAGAAAAAAAGAGCATGAAATGAATGTATTCTGTTTAGAAAAGCTGAGGATTCTGTTTGATAAACAGGACTAAAGCATTCATAAGACTTGAACATTTCCTTTTTGGGTCAAGGCCTTGTCGTTTTCTTTCCTCAGGCTAAAATCTCACCATTCTCTCTGGCACTCAGATCATGACCTGAACTCACATAAGAATGAGAGGATGAGTTTGATAATATGGTAATTCTGTTTCTTCTGTCTACCTGTCTTTTTACACAGTTGTGTCTTCCACTTCCAAATGGTTGTCCTTCTGGCAAAAGACCAACACATATCAGGTGTTTTGCTCCCTTTCCTTTTCCTATGGGAAAATGAGATTAGTCCCCCAAAGCTGTTGAGATTCATATTAAAACCCTAATTCCCATATTGGTTAAAGTTGTGGAAGCAAAAACAGTCAAACAGATTGTCCTCATCCTTCCTTCCTTCCCACTACCCTCCCTCTTCTTCATACACATTCAAAACTTTTGGCTTTGGCCCTATCCAAATTTGGAGATCCAGAGAAGAAAGATGGAAAACAATGTCAATTATTACAGGCATTTCATCCACTATGGATCTTTGGCTGCAGAACTGTCTGTGAAAAGGAGACAAGGCTTCAAATCCAAAGGGTAGGTCAGATTAAGGCACAGTGTTGTGTCCCCATCCTCTACGCTTCACACAGCACAACACTGTGGGTTTCTGCTCTCTTTTCTGATAATGTCAAGTCCACCACTCCTTTAGGAGCAGTAGCTGAAGAAAGGCCCTTACCTGCAGCAGCAATTTTGTTTAGGACTGGGATATGGGGTAGTCGCTGGAACTCATGCCTATTATTTTAAACTTCTGAGGAGAACCTAATTTACAAGCACTTTTTCATGGAACCCACTGTCTTGGGGTTATGTTGATGTACAGGGAATGGTCAACAGGCTGCCCAGACAGGGCAGTCTGGGACCTACAAAACTCAGTGGGAAGGTAGTTTGAGCTCCTGCTTTGGTTTCTGCCACTTCCATCTGCAGTGATTAGTAGTGTACACAGACAGCAGTACTAGTGTCTTCCAGGGCAATTTGTAAAATCTCATCTTGTTCAGCATGAATAGAAAAGAGCTTCAAAATTTGACCTTTAAATAATTGGAAGGAAGTGAGGTGAAGAGAGAAAGGGGAGAGAACTACAAATAATATCCATTAATGGATTCAAAGTAAAGATCTTCTTCTTTGAAGGCATTCCATAGCATAGAATTAGCAGTGAGATCCTAAACTTGTGAGCATCGGCAATAGGTCTTCAGTAACTGATGAAGCTATGTGCCCATCGAGCCTGACTTACATGATCTGAGTGTAGCTGTGATAAGTTCCCAAGCTTTGCAATAATCTGACATCAGTAGAATGTCTTTATTACAGATATTTTATCTAGATGAAACTAAACTTGTACTTAACCGAATGTAAACAAATGCATAATATGAACAGCACATAATTTATATAATTAAAGATTGGTACAGAATACTGTTAGAAACTTGTGGCATTTTCATTGATGCTCTTATCATAGTGAAACTGAGCTGACCAATCTCCAAAATTTTACAGAAACTCACAAATTTGTTGTCATTTATGGATATTAAATTATGCACAATTTATTATAAATAATTCATTTTAGCCCTGTGGGCTTTATTTTATTAGCTGCCCTTAGTTAGAAACTGTTTTTTACAGTCATGTTATGCAGCAGATTAAGTGTTCATCCTTACTGCCTGCTTTCAAAGCAGTCTGTCAGTTGTGATCAGACATGCCGTATGCTACAAAGCACAAAACTCAACCTGATGCCTTCTAACCGGGAAAGCAGTCGGCAGGAAGTTCCAGCTGAGGTTCACAGTTCCAAAGTCTGTAACCTTCTAATATTTTCAAGGTTTCATGTGTTTTACACAGGTCAACACATGGTCTGCTTCTCCTGAAAGTTCACCAGCAGTTTAGCAACACTGTGAGCTCCAGAGTTAGAAGAGAGAAAAGTACATTTATGTAAAATACCTAGTGTTATTGTAAATTTTTAGCCTAGATGTTTAGGTAAAATCTCACAAGGCATCAGATTCTTGGCTCTAAGAAATACTCAGGGTTCCATGTGAGTCAATGAAATGGTTAATTTACATCAAGTGAGGATCTGACCTAAATTTGTTTCAACTCTGAGTTACGGGTGCATATGCCGCATTACTCTCACATATGGAATCCTATCACTGCTATATCAAAGATGTAATTAAAAACCTGCCATAACAAATGTGCACTATGCCCTACCAAGTTCTTGCGTTGACAAACTGCCAGAGGGGAAGAGTTTGATCTTTTTCTCAATGTGGCTTGCCTCTGGTCTTAAAGGTGCTATCAAAGAACTTGAGAGAAGCAGGCCATGGTGGAGCAGTGGGGAGAGCCTGCTTCAAGCAGTCGGCTGCCAGGCTATCCGGCCTTCTTGAGTACAACTTGCACGTTGTTGTAGCACCAAGCAAAAGATAGGCAGAGCAAAACACTGAGCACAGTTTGTTTTATGGTGATAGCAGCTCCTTTCTACTAAGAATGTGAGTAGCAGAGTTCTGCACCAGCTGCTACTTCTGGGTGGTCTTCAAGGCTAACTTCAAATACTGGCCTGTGCAGTAAAATAGCATGGAAGTGTCAAAGACATAAGTAACTCTGGTAAGGTCTTTATCAGCCGACAGGCCTCCATTTGCTGACCAGCTACACACTGAGGAGGGGCATAACAAGCCACCATTCCTGCCTAAAATCCTAGGGCAAGGATGTATATACAGAAATAAGAGCGGGCTGGGTGTTTCTTTGAATAAATGCGTTCTCAGACTGATCTCAAAAAAGTAATGATCAAATGCTAATAAGTATCTCCATCTACTTCCCAAATTCATTAATCTTGCATGAAAACCTAGCAGATAAAACCATGCTGTGTTTGAGTGGTGGCAGGCCAGAGGATGGCCATAGAAATTGTTTACATATATGAAACATCTAATTCATTTCTTCGGTTCTTTTTTGTTTGTATTCCTGTAAAAGTTTTCAGTATATCTCTTAATGCCACCACTCAAAATAAATTCCTACATAACCATTATTCACATTATTTAATAAACAAAACTGAAACCAAACCTAATCAGAATAAGTAAAAAGAACCCTTGATGTTAGCATGCAGGACAATGTGATTCCCAAATGGCTACTTCAAGAAAATGCTAAGAAACAGTTGTGCCCAGGGGCTATATCCAGAACCCCCAGAATTCAATGGGAATATTTTTATGATTCACTAGCATTTACATCAGACCATAAATGTGTGGCATATTTTACAGAGCATTTCAGTTATTTACAGCAGGCACAGACGCTCACTTTCTTTGCATGGAACTAATGCATTGTTTAAAAAGCACATGGAAGAAGATGGCTGCTCTTTGTTCAGAAAACTTAAAAAGCTTTACATCCATAGAGTGGTTTCCCAATAATTTTACTCATGAGGAAATGGGCATATATACAGGTATATAGACACAAGAACAAATATTGTCTTGGTGATAGATATCTAAAAGGACATTTAAGATAAAATGATTCCATTCAAAGAAGGCATATGAAATCTAGATATTTTATCATTTATTTTGCTGACGTTGCTTTGTAATCATTTTATTTTATAAGAAAGACTTTTAAAAAATATATTAATGTAATTAAAAGTATTTTAATTTTTATAATTGCAGAACTTAAAAAGTATAGCGAGGTGTCAGCAAGGCCCTGTTAGTTATGATATTTAGAAAATCAAGAACAGGTCTCATTTGAAGGTGCTCGAAGTTCAGACTTTCAGTGTAAGAAGCCTAAGTTCTTCATCAGGACAATAATGAGAGGTCTGTTTATCTACAAGTTCTGGAAGTCCAGATTTCTTTCTGCACTAAAGGCTAATACCAAAAAAAAAAAAAAAAATCACCTGGGAATGTTAAAATTCAAAGACCTATATGTATCTATGACATATTCCAGCTGTACACAAAATGCACTTAATCCTGTACTGAGAACTTGGCATTCAAACCAACAGCCTTAATAAACAGAACTACATGTTTTCATTTGCTATTAGTGCCCTTCACTTTTGTCTGCTGAGGGAAAGGTTAGTTTCAAGACAAAGCTTTTGTTGGGCAGAATAGCAGAGCACACTCTGTCAGTGTTATCAGTGTCTTTAAATGGGGAACATATTTAACTTGACACAGGAGTAAAAGAAAAATAGAAATAGGATTTGTGAAGTAAAAATATTGAGCTCTATTATATCTCACAGCAACAGAGAAGCAGACAAGAAGCAATGGCACCTTCAGCATCCCACATTGTGGAGGAAAATGTACTTTTGTTAAAGGGCAAAGCCTGAATTTTTAAACAAGCCAGGGTATGGTGTTGAGAGACCAGTGGCATACTCTATTTCTCAGTGGATGTTGTATTTGTGAAGCCATACAGCAGCACTGTGGTGGTCTCCCGGATATTTCTAGTACTTTCAGTATCCAAATCTGCTCACTGAAAGGATCATGCCTCTTTTTGTTTCCACACTGATTACCAAAACAGGTCAAAACAAATAAAAATGCAGTTTTCTGGAGAGTATCAGGAAGAAGCAATAATGGGGCTGCTCCATCAGGAAGGACAAGCCAGGAGCCAGAGGCATCAGCAGGACAGGCAGTGCCCTCCCTGGCCACTGCACAGGCCCGCGGCAGGCTGCTGATGACAGAATCCATTGGCAGCCCCCAGCAGGCTGAGGTTATGAACCAGGTCCAGCACCTTATGGGGAGTCAGAGGGAAGGGAGCCGGAGAAAACGTGAAACCAGCTACAGTTTGGGTCTAAGATCCTTCCAGAAGGTGGGACAAAACATAAGGTCCCAACACAGATCCAGGGGCTACGGAGGAGTGAACAGAGAGAAATCCAGAGTAGGAACAACTACAGCATAGCTCAGAACAAGACTTGAAACCCATGCCGTGAGCTTAAGCGGAGTTTGTGTAGAAGTGGGCAGGGTATGGGAGTGGGCACCAGGTGATGCTGCTGAGGGCAATTTAGGCCAGTTAGCATGGTCATGGCTCTGACAGATGTAAGCATCTTGCCCGTCTTGGTCAGAAGCATAGAGAGGCTTGGTTAATTGTTAGTTTATCTTACAGCAAATTTAGTAAAGGTTTTAATTTTTGTGGTTAGTCATGTTTATATAATGGAATATTGTTTCTTTGTTGAACTAAAGGGACTCTAATATACAATACTAGGTTTTTTAATTGTTGTTTTTGTAAGGTAGTAAAAGGCATTCAAGACTCCTTTCCAGGTATATGGTTCTTTTACTCTTGCATCTATGCCTTTAATATATTACAAGACTCTATGTGGCTTTAAGAACTATGAAAAATGTTTAATAGAGCTCCTGTTTTTAGTTCACCTGTTTATTTCTTAGGTAGCATAAGAAACTTGATTATATCTTTATAGATATCAGTTGAAATCCCAGGAAAAACATACCAGGTTATTTTTAAAAAGGCAATTACTGGAAAGAGGATGTTGAAAAAATAGTTTCAGATGCCTAGTGCCAAACAAGTGTGAAAATTAGTTCACAGCACTTTACAAATGGTCCTTGGTCTTCCTAGTAAATATGCCCATACTTCAAGTTGATACCAACACCATTGCTCATGCTGCTATGCCAAATGGAGAAGCAGAACTTAATGCTACTCTTCAAACCAGTAAGGAGTGCTAAGTAGACTTAAACCTTAGCAGAACAATTTCAAATAATAACTAATCCTTTAAGCTTCTGTAGTTTTATTGTATTTTATGAATGAGGCTGGATGTGAGCTTCAGGTTTACCAAGCATTTTGCTTGTGCCAAGTTCTCTTCCCGGGGTTCTGCTGTTGTTGCTGACATCTACTGCGGCTCTCCTATCCTAGCCCTAGTGTCCTCTGCTAGCCGCCATGGGCTTACAAAAATCGTTCTTTTGGATGCTTTGGAAAGTGCTTTGCAAGTCCCCCTTCAGCTAAACAAAGCATTTTTTGGTGTGTCATGTCTGTAAGTAGCACTTAAACAGCTTTTTTATGATATAATCAAAAGGGTGTAATAGCACTTGGTAAAAAGGAAAATTTTGCAATGTGGGAGATCAGCAAATGAAAAGTGATAAAAATTCAAGTGGAACATTTTGGTGGTTCTGAATCTGTTTCCTATTGGAAACTTAGCAATTGTCATGGATAAAACATGGAAAAAAAATGTTTTTATTTGATGATAAAATAAGTGTAATTGTCATCTGAGTGTTCTTGGAGGTGCTTGTGAGCAGCTTGTTTCTTGCACTACTAAAAGGCCATGAGCAAGCTCTTTTACCTCAGGTGCAAGTTTGCTGCATGGAGGTGGAATAATTTACAAACTGTGCTTTACTGTGCTGATGCTTGTAAGTGACATAAGTATAGAGTAACAATTAGCAGTGGCCAGAGAAGTGCTGACACCAATTCCTAGAGGGGATGATTTACTCTTAGTGCTGACCTGTCAATAAGCAGTGATAAACTTCACCAAGAAACAACAAGTTTTTACTGTGTAAGTGCTTTTGTTCGGGAATGCTGCTGAATTTTACTTTCCATCTGGCCCAGGTCCTGGGGGCTTTATGGTTATGCCTATTGATAAAGGCCAGGTGGTCAAGTCTTGGGAGCTGTCTGTCACTTCTTCAGAAATGGGATGTGGCTGTAGTTGAGGGAAAATAGAGAAACAAAAGGCAGTGGCAGCTGGGGTGGGCAGGGAAGCAGAATTCCTCTCATTCTCAGCCCCTTCTCCTGTTCAAGCTCAGCAACACCTGGATGTTCCTTTGGTAATGGCTGCTCTGGGGATTCAGCTGGGGCTGTTCTGAAAAGCAGTAGTCTCTTTTATCACGCAGTATCTTGAGAGTGTTCGCTGAATGCATTGCACCACTTCCATTGCTCTGTGAGATACTTTGGGTAACTGAACTGCTCCGCCTGGAGAGTTTGGATTTTGTCTGAGAATCTTGCTCTAAAATGCTATATTCTCCTTTACAGGAAAGGATGTTTGTACAATGTATGTAGTTAGTGGCTGTATGATCTTGTTAGTCTGGTATCTGTAGTAACATGGAGACACATCTATTACAGCTTGGCAAATGCATTAGCTTGTTTTTGTATAAGATGCATTCCTACCTTGTTACTTCTACCTAATTGAGATGAATTGTGGAGGACAGAAGACACCTCATGCTCTTTGTCATACAAAGTGCACATAAAGCTTCAGAACCTGTAACAAATACACAGAGCACAGGCACCTAAGCTTGTAATAATTTTCTGCTGTCCTTCTTACAAGCCTTGACATTAGTAACATCCATATCCTCTTGGATCCCCCTCCCCCCCCCCCCAAAAAAAAAAAAAAAAAAAAAAAACACTTCAAGACATTTATAAATATAGTAGTAAATTGTATGAAGGCATTTAACAGAACGTGTTAACTTCAGTGAAGTTTTGAGTATAAATTTTGTTAGAGAATTTGCAGTCAGAGAGTCACTTTTCTAGGAAAGCAAGCTTTGCTGAGGTAAATCAGGTCAAACCAATTTGACTGGTGTGGAGACAGTGTAAACGTAACTGAAGAAGGTTAGTTGGTATTTAGCTTTCCAATGTCATTCCAATGAACTGGTGGCCATTTACCACGGTGTTTGTGAAAGGGGTACTTTAGGATAACATTTACTAAGAGAGCACTGGGGAGAGAAAGCAACAACACGTTTCGATTACTCTGGAATTCATCCCTTGTCAGCACACGAGGGCAGCGGTCTAGGGGAGAGCAGGGTGGCTGCCCCGTTTGCTTCCCTCACAGGCTTTCCTCCTTCAGTTCGTCCCTGAGAACAACTGATAGCTTTTACTCTGTAATGAGTAGATCCTTTCCTAATTAGCTCTGCTGGAAAGCAGATGATTGAGTCTACCTGATAGTCTTACCTAAGCTTCACTGAGCTTAATTTCATATTATTTTTATAATACAGTGATCCCGTGAAAATTTATTGCTAGTAATTTCCCTTTCTACATTGATTTGCATAAAAACAAAAACAAATAAACAACAAAAAAATGTGTTGCAAAGGTATTGGAAATAAAACTGGAATCTGTGTGCGCTTATCAGTGCTTATGTGTGTGTTTACAAAAAGCACCTTAAAGATCTGATTTTTTTGCAAAATTTAGTGTGCAAAATGATTTTAAGGCATATTAAGGGATCCAACAGAACTCGTTTATTTCTTTGCTTGTGAAAACAGTTTTGAGATACTGGCTCATTTTCTTCCTTCAGTGGGAATAGAAGTGATACATGTATTGCATATCGCCGGAGTATCATGATTATTAGCCTTAACTCTAGTTTTGAAAGCACATCTAAACAGTGTCTCCAGGCTAATGTTTCCATTTTTTTCTTCTTAGATTAAAAGCATAGATTTATATTTAATATTTTCTGTTTAAATTATGAATGTTCTAAAAATTTGCTTGTTATTTTAATGTTTTGTTAGTTCTTCTTTATTTCATACGCTTCTAGAAATGGAAGTGTTTCTTTACAGCGCTTGGTAAGTGTTTTGACTTTCAGCTTGAGAATTTTCAGAGTCTTATACAGCACCACTGCACCAGCAGAGCCTTTCCAATTTTCTTCAGGAATGGAATGAAGTCTATAGTCTGCATTTTCACTTCCTCTGAACCTAAAGGATTTTCAGATCTTGATCATGTGTGGGACTGAACTGAATAAGAAAGTTCTGATTGGGTGACTAGTCAAAATCATTGACTAGAAATGCTTACCAGGTGTCAGGATAGGAATTGTGTACAAAGTGCTTCTGAAGAAATTGATCTCAGTCCTGACCACTTTGAGGTTTGACCATCTGGGTACTCCTTTCTTTGTTACATTGATATAGTGAATCTGTAAACAAGTTTTGCTTTGCGGAAGTTGTGAAATAGTCAAAGCATGCAGTCTTGGTAGTGATAATTGTCGTATTTTGGAGTAATATAGTCAGCAAGTCAAGGGAAGGAAAAAAAATTACAACAGTAACTGTTTTCATTGCTGCTTTTGTGAAGTAGGAAGAGTAATTGAATGAAGAGCACTGTCTGGCATAGCTATGGCTGTTCTATACACTGTACACAACAAAAGTGTCACAGCTGCTTACTTATGAGCTTGATGATTTGAAATTTAACTGATCACTACAATAACCCAAGATAAGTTGTAAAGTTTATTTCCTTTATAAGAAATGTGAAAATTTAATTGGTATGTACTGAATATACAAGTAACAATTTTACATATAATCTGTTCTGAGGTATGTAATTGTGACCAATTAAAAAGGAAGATAATTTGATTAAAACCTATAGGTTAAGGCTGTACCATACAGGCACACACCCAGAGCAGACTTCTGGAATCAGTTGAGAAGCTGGATAACACAAGAGCAGCTTAGGAATGGTTTGATCTCAATTAGTTCATATAATTGGCTAGTGTCAGAGAAATACCATAAAATACTCATAACATGACACCTATGAATCAGTAGATCTACTTTCAATCTTAGAAACTAACTGAGGTCAATATATATATATATATAACTGTAAAGCTTATTTTTGAGTCAAAAGCGGTGTAAACTAGGTTTTGCAAGGCAGATTCTGCATTTCATTATAATAATTACATAAACTTACCTGTTACTGGCTAGATCACAATTTTCCTGGGAAAACAAAAGGAGGAATGATAGTCTCGTTAAATACAAGCTATTTGTTAAAGTAAAAAAGAGAAAAGTCCATTTTACAAAACCTGTATGCAAACTATTAGTTACAGTTATTTTTGGCATGGGCTTGATTTCAGTTTTGTATTTATAGAAAACAAAATGGAACAAAAAGCACAGTGTGGTATGATGATGTGCACATTGCATATGGCTACATGTTGTCCGGTGTACTTACTGAGAAATGTCATTGCATTTTTAAGATAATGCATAAATAGCCAAGTCTGGCATGTAATAATGTGTATTTTGCAGTTAATTCAGCAGTTTTCAGTACTCAGTAGAAGTCAAGCAGATATATGCACATAGGTAGTTACAAAATAGACATGGGGAAATACCAGCATGCATTAGCTTAGTTTGACTGGGAAAAAAGTAAAATCAAAGTACACAGGGCAAAACAAAAAGCTTATTACTCCCTTACATAGTAGCCATTTCTTTAATTTCATACTCATAAGAGAATGGTAATAATATAAATGTCTACAGTGCTTGCTGTAGGAACAGGAGGCTTCCAAAGACTTCAAGGATGGTGTTATTTCTGTTAAAAGCGGGACAAACCTACAGTTTGCGTTAGGAGGGCAAAACTGGTTTGGAAGCAGACTCCTTACAAGATGAGGATAAAAATGAGAGACTACTAGCAAATGTGAAACATGCTGTTAGATTTTGGACCTTTCAAAGAAATGCATTTTGAGATAAATGTGCAATAAAGCCTGTGTTTAATCTAGGAAGAGGAGCAGTATTCTACTGGTAAAAAGCAGAAGGAAAATAAATTGCATCATCTATAACCTTTGCAGTCATAGGCTCAGTGAACAGAACATCAAAACCAAATGTAAGGAAAACAAGCCTCTGTATTCAATTTACCTAGTGATATCCGGCCTTACAAGAAGCTTTAAGTATATTCATTCTTCTAGCTGCAGTGTGAAAAAATCAGTACTGAGCTCAGTCTTCAATGGATGAATATATCCAGGGGAAAAAAAATCGCTCAGAGCTACATCCAAGGTCTGTCAAAGTGATTGGAAGTAGTCCCACAGACCTGAAGGGCTGTGGATCCAGGCTCTTAAATATGTAAATGAAAGTTTGATTGCTTTGGGTGAACAATATTACTGTTAATCATCCAGCAAGATATATCTGATTATTTGGAACAGCAAATAGTCATTTGGTTTCTGACAGAATACAATGTGTGTTTAAGCATATCAAATGTGTTTGGAGTTAGTGAAGGAAGAATCTCAAGATGTTTGGGTTTGGTTTGGATACACATCCAAAATGTGCATGCTTAGCTGAAGCTCTTCAGTCTGCAGCAAGGTTTTCTTGAGAAATGAGCAGTCTTCCTAGGCTTTCTCAGTGCCAGAGAGCCAGAAGTGCCAGAGCAGCCAGGCTGATTGGCAAAAAGAAGGAGAAACTCATGGGCAGGGACAGAGGCTGTTTTGAACATGCAAGTGCCTTTTTAAAAAAATAAAATAAAATAAATAAAAAGAAGCTCTGTTTTCTGAAGTGCTTGCGTAAAGATAATATTTCAGCATTAATCTTCCTGCTTTCATGTAGGAGGGCTGGCTGAGAGCATTACCCACCTCCAAGCCGTTGCCCTATGTTTCCCTGAGCAGTCTTGGCCCTCCTGTGCCCTGAGGTTCCTCTGGGTCTTTGGGCTTTGGTGGCAACACTGACATTTCCTTTTTGGACTAATACGTGAAAATCCTTACAAGTGCCTTTCTCCACTGTTTCTCCTCTTTCAGGTGTGTGTGTGTAGGCATAGAAGGCAGCAGCAGGGAATGAAATGTGGAATTTTCTGGAGTTTCCCAATCCTGTCCAATTCAGGGTCTGCTTTAGTGGTGGCTTCATAACCACAATATCTATGGTGAAACCTGGGGGTATGAAACTGATATACTGACAAATTTACATGCTATGCCTGTTTTTTTCTTGTTGTTGTTTTTTGTTTGTTTGTTTTTCGTTTGTGTTTGTTTGTTTGTTTGTTTGTGTTTGTTTTTCCTGCTGGTAGTAAATCCATTTGGGCTATCCTGCTCCTTACTGCTTTTTCCACGGAAGACTGTGAAATAAGGAGCGTGTTTACTTCTACATACTGCACGGGAATAGTCCAAATCACACTTTATTTTGCTGTCAGTGATGTACCACATAGCTTAAGTACTGTTTTCATCCAAAATACCAACATTTTCCCACTCTGGAGATACCATAGCTCATAGGAGATGTTACCTCACACACATTATGTTGAGATGTTTGAACTACTTTGACTGAGATAAAACTGACCAACTGGGGCAACTGACGTACCTTGACTTGTAGATTATGGATGACATTGACTGTGTGCTCTAACTGAATTTGTCATTTAAAGAGCTGGAATGTGTCTGACATTTTAGAAAGTTGCCATGGAACTCTGTCACAGTAGTTCAAACCTGACCTATAGAAGTTTTGCTCTTCTGAGTATTTCTTAAACAGAAACCACCAAATTAATTTTAATTAATAGCTAAGCAAAAGCAGAATATAAGCAGGTAAATACATATCTAGCTCGTTGGGTCATGGATTAAACTGGGCAAATGAAAGGCAGAATTACATTATCCTTTCTGTTTGAAAAGGACCATAAAAAGTATTGTTCTGAAGACAGCTGTCATCTTTTATTGGCCTCAGTGCGCGTGTTTTTTGTTTGTTTTTTAAGGGAAGGAGTAGAAGTCATCCTTGGCAAGGTCTCCTTTTCTAAGAATCTCTGATTATGAATGTTGTGCTTTAGCTATCCTCTATCTTCGGTTCTGTGCCAGGATTTATCAGGATGGAAGATGTTCTCAGTGGTGGTGCACTTTTTGCCACTAGCAATGATTTTCCCTAATAGGGCAAGTTTATAAGACTCATTACCAAGAAGGGAATAATGGGAAAGGAAGTTTCAGTGCAATTTTTGTTTTCCTTTTTAAAAAGGAGACGGAGGCAAAGGATGGAGTTAATATAAAATCCTGCTCTCCAGTTAGCTAAAAGATGACCTGCAGTTTTTGGAATTACGGTATGTTCAAAGATATGTCACTGAAATAATGTAATGCCACAGACATTAGGCCATAATGACCTAAAAAAGTATGTGTTTAGTAGTTTGCAGCTGGAGTCAAGGAAGGAGCAAAACCGCTTGAAGTGAGCCAGACCCACACATTCTGAAAACCATTATTACATTTAGAACACTGGCTAGGAAAAAATATTCATAGCTAGCAGTTTGTCTTTGGTTTAGATTAAATGTCACATGATTAGCAGCTTGCAATGGTGTGAGAAGAACTTTTAGAGAAGTTTTCTGAATTTTTATGTAGCTATCAACTGTGATCTGAAAGATTACAACTGTGGTCCCAATTCCAACTGTGGTCTGGAATTTCAGAGGATGGAGTTCTCATTTTTCTTAGGCAAAGAGAAGGAACTTATGAGAAATGGGAGTTGATAGGGACCACCCAGATCAGGTAAAGGACTTTCTGAGTTTCTTGAAGCCCTTTCTGATCATCAGAAGCTCTAAACAAGCAAGATATCTAGGTATGTGCTCAATAGAACACTGAGTAAGGGACTAATTTGTTAGGAGCTTAACTTTTAAGAGACCTTACTCTTATATCGTTAATCTTGCCAGTGCACCTACTAGAGTCCTCATGTGCAGCACAATCCTAAAACTGTTCTTCAAAAGGAGTTTTAAATGCCTGCTCTAACATAGCAAGCAGACAAATTCTGCAGGCAGACTGTCCAACTTCCCATGTGTGCAGTGTTACAAATACAGCAAGCAAAATGCCATAATACTCAACATAAATATTCATTGAAATGTAGAAACAAAATACACCTGCACTAGTAGTGATAACTATTCCCCTCTTTTTACTAGATAAACATCCAGATACAAATTTTGCTAACACATACGCATGTATTAGAAACTAATCTTATCAATATGTACTGTTAGCCTGGATTATGCTGGATTTGTTATCTATTGGATAAAATATTACCTCATGTAACTTGGCCTGGTTACCAACTCTCTTGGCAGTCCTCACCTAAGGTAATTAAACAGGTTAGGTACTGATCTGATTTCACTTTTGCAACAAGGACTACCTCTTTCCTCCTATGAAAATGCTAAAATAGGGAAAGGACTTGGCTCTTTGCTGTTTGTTTTTAAGGTTCCTATTGTGATCCTTGTCATTTTTGCAGAAGAGATTAATGACTTTACCATACTTTTTGGTAAAATATTTTCTCCAAAGTGAAAGAGGCATGGATACTTTTTTATTTAAAAAAAAAAAAAAAAAAAAAGTGATGTTAATATGACTAGTGGACATTTTGTTCACTTTGATCTCTTTTTCTGGAATGTTGGTGCTGTGATGTTGGGTGTTCTTGTACAGAAAGTGTTTTTTTCTGCAGTAGTCTGGTCTCCTTATGTTTAGCAATTCCTTGGATAGTTTGTTCCAGAACATCTTTGGTTAATAAGAAACCAAAATATAAGCCTTGTGATAATTGATAGATCATTAGCAGGACTCCAGTACATCATATAAGGCAATTAATGATTTCATATTTCCTAAAAAGTATGGCTGTGTTGGGCTGAGTCACTTCAAGATGTAGGATGTGTTCTTCTGTGACATAGCTTGAATGCAATACAGATTGGGATTCACCTGGTTGCATTTCTTGTCTGTAATACTTACTTTGACTTTGCAATAAATTTTATTTATTTTTAATCTTTAACTGGTAGCTGAGTTCTTACGTTATTAAGAACTGGTATTTTATTCACTCAGAATTTTTGTATATAAGGAGCCGTCATCTGATCAACATATGTAAGGCAGAAATGGGAGAATTAATTGGGCTTTGTCATTGGAAAGGTATTTCACTTTTTTACTGTATAGGTATCAGAAATGTTAATTATGATTTGAACATCATGGAGTCAACCTTAGGAACAATTCTTTTGTAATAATTTCAATTTTTTGTTTTTCAAATTTGAAAATTAAAATATTTTGGCTGATTGCAAAAAGTTACTTGTAATTTCTTACCTGATATGGTATAAAAACTCAAGACATAATAAACACAGTTACGTATGATGACCTATACATTCAGGACTCTTTAATATTAGTGCAAGAGACCTTCGCTTTGCTTCAGATATGAACATATTAAAGTGTTAAGTCTTTGAGATAGTCTTTGATAAAAGAACTATCTTTTTTATTTCAAGGCATGGGTACATCAAACTGAACTGTGAAAGACATTTTTGATGAAGAGTTTGTCTTGTAATAGTATTAATAAGAAAGGTCACTTTTAATGAAGTGATGAACTAAGGAGTGAGGCCTTGATTTGTAGGGTCAGTAGGTTTATTGGTGTTGACTTTGTGTAGCTAAGGTGCCATCGCAGACACTTCAGCCTTGCCTTATGGAGAGAGACCCCAACAGTGCTTACATCTACTGACTTAAACTGTGGTCAAAATGCAGCCTCATTTCTCTGCTTCTGAAGTAAGTGATGAGCAGCAGGACCTTAGGTTACTTCAGGAGTTTTTTTCACTCTTTTTGTGTTGTTCCAATTTGCAACTGGAATTCTAAAACACTGCTGGTGACTGGACTTGAACCTCAGTCTCCCAAAGGACAAGTCAGAACCAGCGGTCTCTAGCAGGTCCCTGTCAAGTAAGGAGCTGAATGTTCCTTGCTGTTCTTTCTCTCTCTAGTCCTTCTATCTTCTCTAGATAAATGTTCCTTAATGTTTCATGCTGGTTTGGATCAACTGTTTTGGATCAACTGTTTTGTTTATTTAAAAAAAAAATATTGAACAAAACATCTATTGTAAAATGTCATACCAATTTGTAGTCTAATATTAGATTTTTGGAAAACCCAAATAGTACAGCACCAAATTGCTTACGGTGAATCAAGGGAAGACAGAGGAGATAACATCCTAGTGCAACGAAGAGAGAGGAGTTTTAATGGTATTGCTGTTGAAAAGCAGGTGTATTTTTAACCTCTCTCCAACCTTTAGGGTAAGAGCATTCTTGATCTAGCAAGGATTCCTGTACTGTTGTGATATATGGCACTGAAGGTTTTATCAGTTGCGCAGAACCTCAATTAAAGATACTCAGGTGTTCTGTGAAGCAGTGGACAAAATATTTTGTTCAAATATTAAATAGATTTTGCCTGAAAGTACAATGGGTTCCTACCCGTAATGTGAAGAGATCCTTTGGGTATAGAATAACAGTACCGTGCTTCATTATTGGAGCTACTTAAGATGTGTGTCAGAGTAAATGTTGCATCTGTTATGCATGAAGGTTGAGGACTAGGCACGTTAAACTCATATCATGCAATGGAAAATCCAATCTTAATGGCACAAAAAGGTGTAAAGAGGAAGTGTAGACTATGTCCAGAGGGCTGTACCCATATTAGCACATGACTTAAGGAGTTAATTGCAGCACTTAAGTGAGCCGATAGCATCTCAAACTAGTCTTGAAAGTGTTGGAAGAAGAATAGCATTAATACAACCAATTTAGAGATGTAAGCCAACATCCATAGAGTTGCCAGAGTTCAACCTGCTGTGCGAGGTGACTTCAGAAGCTGCTGGAGAGAACTGCTTAAAGTATATCATAGCTGGATCCCACTGGTTTATGTCTAGACTTGTGGCAAAGCTCCCTTATGATTTGGTATTGAAGGCACAGCTATTACATAAATAATTACTTATTTTTATAAATAACTTACTCCTAAGGGAATACTTTCAAATTACTTGGAACATCCTAAAGAAATATATAACTGAAAAGTAGCAGAATCTGTCCTACATTTATGAAATTTGAAATACAGTTCAAAAGGTGAAACTCAATTTTGATATCACTTTATCTGTTAAGCATGTTGTGTGGAATGTAATGTAATACATTTTCATTCATCTGAAATGATGCATATGAAGTCATTTGTGCTATGTTGAAGGCATGAAGCTTCCTAGTGCAGCGAATGGAAAAGACAGAAGGGAGTGCAGGGAGGAGTGAGGTGCTGATGTTACTAAATATGTTTCAAGATCCATCAGGTCCAGACAAGTCACTGGGAAATCTGGAGGTAATGCTTTTTGGCTGGTGATTAGGGTTAATTCAACTGACAGACAGAAGTGTAAATACTGATTCTTAACTCTTCATGGAGTTAAAATGTATTTACTGTACTCGCAATTTAATTGGAGAGAAAATAGTATGAACATAGAGCAAAGTACTGTCCTTTTTATATCAGTAACTCTCTAACAACCACTCAGGCAATCCCAGTTCAATGTCCTTGTGATGAAGCTTGGCATTACCACTGGCCCATTGCATCAGTACCTAGTGACTTGTAGTAAATGGCTGCTTTGTCCCTCTTTTCCTGGAAATGAGGAAGGTGTACCACAGTCATCTCTTTCCCAGGACTCCGTCTCAGGCAGTGCAGCTGCGTACTGCACAAGGATGAGCCAAAAATGCTCAGTCTCAGCCTATGACAGAAGAGTTATAGTTCTGAATCTTTATAATCTTCATTAAGATAACTCCTCCATTTTTTGATCAAGTACTTTATAAGAATTTCATTTTGCCTGTGAATACATTAAAAATAAAAAAGAAAAAAGAAAAAGAAAATTCTCTGAAGTGCACACATTTCTAATTTGCAATAGAAAAATCTCCTTCATCCTTTTTGCCTCCACAAACTGAATTCCTGAAATTTCATCTTTATTACTCAGTGCTTTAGGCAGCGATTATTCACAGTAACTTTGCTTTTTTCTTTCCATCACCCAGACCTATTGTTACAGATTTGTTGGAGCACTGTTGTCACTGTTTAATCCGCACTATATACTTGCAGGAAGGTAGCAGAAAAGTTCACAAGCTGTCTTTAAAAGATTGTCACTCAGAGGAAAAAAAATTGTCAGTCTTTATAGCAATTAGTGACAATAGAGGCATGCACCTGTGCTGAGGAACTTTGACTCAAAGAAGCTGATCTAAAAACCTTTAAGCACTATGGATTCCCAGTCTTAGATTTGAAGAGCTGACAGAATTGACCTGTTCACCTCTGAACCCGTGACCTACAGGTGGGAAGAAGTATTGTTAGAGGCATGTAAGCAGAGCGTAAGGCTGTGTTGTTTTGATGTTTAAGCTATCCATTTCATCTTGGTGCAAAGAATAACAAAGAGGAGGTCTGGCTGATGAAAGGTAAAACTGCACTTAACTCAGCTAGAAAGTTAACTTTTGCAAATATTTTTACAATCTACATGGCAGAGATGTGTTAATTCATTTGTACTTAAAAACCAAAGTCAAGGATTTTCAGACTCCAAGTGTCCTTAACTATATGTGCATTCTGCAGCATGTCTATGATTTTTTTTTTACTGTAACAGAGATTCATTTTAAAAATTAGTGATGCAGAGCAGTTTGGCATTGACTTCAATGATGGGAGTTTCAGGACTTAGTATTGTTCAAGAAGCTTGATTCTTGCAATTCCCCAGTTCTTTCACCAGGGGAGGAGGAAATATCTTGTAGACTGTGGTAGCAGGGCACAGAGTGGGATGGTGCCAAGGAAACCACACGGCAGGGAAGCACTCTGTAAAACAGTTCATGGTAGGAGCTGTGTTGCTCCTCAGGGAACTAATGACAGCCAAGGCCAATGAAGTCATAAGCCATCTTCTGACAGCAGCTGGGAGCAGCCAGCTGCTGCAATATGGCATGTTCATGCTGGATGTGACTATTAGTCCAGGAGGCACAAAAGGAGAGGTGCAAACAGTGCGGTGTTACCAAAGGAGAAGGTAAGAACCATAACTGTTTTCCTCAAGTGTTTGGGACTGTCAGAAATCTCTTACGTGGTCTCTGTTGCAAGATTTAAAGTTGAGTGAGAGGAAGGGGGAAAAGGAGGTGTATGATTAAGGGAAATTTGGCTAATGAAATGTTTTATGAAGCATAAATATTATAAAACAATCAGGTAAATGTGAAGTAATTTTGTAAATGCTATTTAGCATGTTATGGTTACTATTTGAACATTTAAAGAGACTAAATGCTTTTTAATGTTTTCAGTAATACATCCTTCAAAAAGGAGCAGAGGTATCCTTTCCTGACGCCCTCTACTATCATGACCTTGTGTTCCAAATAGAAGGTGCATTTCCATAAGTTATCTTCTCTGTTAAAGTAGAGAAACCATGTACACTTAACATCAACAAGGATCAGTCCAAACAATTATCCATAATGTTTGCTTTTACACCTAGGGAGAGAAACATGATGAACATGGCTCAATCGCTTAATGAAGTACTTAGATGATTACTTAAGACTGATTGGTGTCCATATAAGAAATGCAAGAAAGAGAGACCTTATCTGAAGTAGTTCTGAAGTGCTGGAGTGTTCAGTCATTGCTTCACACCTTCTCTTACTTACACAATGCTTCTTAGAATCAGCAAGTTAAATGTTCTAAGCATGAAAGAAGAATATCTAATAATAAAGAAAATAATAAAGAAAAAAAATCTTGTCTAGAATATGCTTTCAGTATCCAGTATCTTTCAGAACTCCAAGCCCTCAGCATCTTGCACAAAATATGCAGCAAGGGAACCCATGTATTTATAGGTGAAAAATCACTGGAAGTGACAGAAGGCCAAAAATGGCTATGTGTATTAGTGAGTAAAAATAAATTTAAGTATTAACTATCAAATCCCAAACTGAGTTAAAATGGCAAAAATATGCAGCACCTCTCTTCCCAAAAATTTACCAAGTTTTATAGGATATACAAGAAAAAGTCACATGAAACTGGAGTAGCTCATTTCAAAATCATTTTAATAATGACTGATCCATTTGAATTTAAGCAGATGAAGGATAAGCTGAAGCAGGGATAAACTGAAAAGGCCATGTGCTGAGTCCCTTCATTATCTACATGGCTAGAAACTACTGCACTTTATCATCTGCTGTCTCTTTTTGCTATCTCCCTCTTTAATTTTCCTAAATGGCTGGTGCACTGCTGCTGAGATAAGGTATTTAATAAGGGAAAGGATTTAGATGTTCCTACAAGACCAGTCTAGGTGCCTTTTTTTAAATGTCATCTTGATTTGTGCTTTTTTCTTCTCTAAGTAATAGGCATAGGGATTATGAAATGAATCTGGAAGCTGAATTCCACTAACAAAATCCTTGTATCCACTGGTAACATAAATAACAATTGGTTCATGGTATAATACCCCAGATAGTAACCTCTAAGAGAAGACACAAATTGAACCTCATCTTAGGTGGATTACTTTTAAAATAGAAATGTCAGAAACCATGGGACATATATTTCATTTTGAAATAAAGTTGTCTGATTTAACTTAAGGCTTTTTTTAGAAAATGTGAAAGGAAAAAGTTCAAATGAAAACATGCTTTAATGTAAAGAATTACATGTAAGGGATAATACCTACTACTTCCAGGTCTTAAAACCCATCCTGTAAGCATGCAATTGACCTAATCAAATACTGCAGTTCAGTTTCTATCATGGGGGTGTATTTTAATGAATTAGTCCTATTAATAAACCATATTCGGGCATTTTACAAGTGTTGAGCAGCACCTTCCTCCAGATGAGTTGTGCACAAGGCTAGGGGATACCCCTGCAAGAGGTGGCCTGCAGCATTAAAGTCACCAGTTTTTGGAGCTCACCAGTAACGTGTGGACCAGAGCAGAGCTGGTCTGAAGTAACACCCTCAGACTGAGCACCCCGTTGACATTGGGTTTTCTGCATCAGCTCCTTCAATCTGCAGGTCTGCTCCTACCTGAAAATGGGGGCATAGCTTAAAGGTGGCAGGAGACACTGAGCCATTACTGCAAAGTGTCTACATTCAAAATAGTACATGTAGTTTTAACTCTAGCCCCTATGTGTCCCACGTTAATCTTCAACATCATGATTGCATACTGAGTTGGTTAGTGTGATTCCTTGCCTCATTCAGTGCATTGAGCTGACTTTTTCCATGGGGAAGGAGACAAATTCATTATTTCATTATCCATTTCAGGAGACAGTTAAAATTCACGTAAGTTTCTTGCAGGGTAGTGGCAAGCTGCCACTGGGCTGCCTGGTGCTGCCCTGTGCAGGAGGCTGCAGAAGTAGCCTACCTGTGTTCGCAGAGTGCTTAGCCTGGGCTAACTGGCCTGGCACGGTGTTTTTTGGTTGCCTCCTGACCTACTGGGTCTCTGCATGGTGCCGTGTTCAATCTGATTTTGCTCTCCCTCTGTTGTGACCCACTGTGTATCTATAACCCTGCAAATAAAAGACTGCATCAAAAGCTTGCCCAGATGACCAGCACCAAGTGACGCTGTGCACAGTGGGAGTATTTAAATAGTCATATGTACACCTGAAACTCCAGAAGTTGAATCTTGTGATAAATACTTGAACTTTTCTGTTGTAAAGTATAAGCTAGAAGAGCCCTTAAGAGAATTACTTGTTGGATATACATGGCAGATACTGGCCAGGGAAGGTATGATCCTTGAATGAAGTCAGGAAGGCTGAGGGAGTTGGCGGTAGGCAGAGAATTATTTTCCAAGACACTAGTATAATCTCGGATCACATAATATAGCAGCAACATGGTGGCTGATTTTTCTGAATCCTTGGCTGAGGGACAGAAGAGTTACCCCACAACAGGTTTTATTTCTTCCTGATATTTTTGTCAACAGCTGTCTCAGAAATTTAAATTAACAGTTTAAGATACTGTTTTGCTATAGAAACTGCTCTACTAGCATGTGAAAAAGCATAAACTTGCAGCAGCCTGCTCTGGAAATTTTCTGCTACCTTTCCTTAGCTACAGGGAGGAAATTAATGGATGCAACTGATAATTCCTACATATTATAATGGAAACTTAATTTTTATTTAAACTACACTTTAAGGGCCTCCTGCTTGCAGATAATATCTGAGTCATTAAGGAAGTGTGAACAGGGAGCTAATTTCAGAGACTTGACCTGAAGGAAGGAAAAAAAGTCCAGCCCTGGAAACTTACAGGTTGAGTGTTACAAGCAGAACTGCCGTTGATGTTTTAATGTCATTTCATGAGAGTCATGTTATAAAACAATGTTGTTCTCACTACAATGTCTCGAGGAGACGTTAGATGTTAGATACTACAAGGCTGCTCAGCTACCAGTGCTTCTACAAGTAGAGCAGATGTGTTTATAAAGACCTTTTTTAACAGGTGTAGTCTCCTATTCACAAACAAGCTCTATTGAAAAATACGCAGAAGGGGTGGAACAAGTTGTTGACTGAAATTGCTACTTATTGTGTTAGTTTCTGAGAAGTCATCACAGGCAATGAGCCTGCATCTTAGCTTTAAGATGAGTGTTTTGAGGCAAGTATCAAAAGATAACTCTGGAAACAGGCACTGACAGATCTCATTTATACTTGCCTTGGAGTGGCAAGATGTAGGTGCTCTGAGGATAGCAAACAAAGGAAAGCAGAAGAAAAGAGGGGAAGGTAAAACACATGGTTGTTAGGAAAAACTAAATAGGTATGGAAGAACACCTACCCAAATCTTGTGGTTCTAGTATAATACCACAAATATGAAGCTCTGAGCATTTGAAAGCCTTCACTGTAATTCTACACCATTTGCTGAATTGTCATTTCTCTGGTTGAGAGCCCTTGGAGTCATCAAACCGTGATCTATTTCACTTTTTTACCTTCAATATATGATGTATTTTGGGGGTATCTTTGCTTTTTATCACCCTGTGATGGTAGAGATACTGCTGGCAGAATACGTATGAGTTAACACAAGGTACTCTCAATCTCTATGGAAATTCCAGTCACTTGCAGCTTCTGCTGCAAAATAGTGGTGGAATCATTCAAATAACAACACGCAGGGCTGAATCTCTTTAAAACAATATCGCCTTCTGTTGAATCAATAAACAAAGAAAAAGTAAATATGCTTATATTTTTTTCTCATTGCTGTTAATTCTAGGATAATGTTAAGTTGTATATAAATAGGTAGAATAAATTTTCAGTGAAAGAGCAGAAAGAAAGTCTGTATGACTAAAATATTATAGTTCAAATTTGCTTTGAAAGTGTATGTAGTTAAAGAAAACCAAGTGTAACGTAAGTGTTCTAATCAGAGATTTGTGCTAGCTTCTCTGAGGATGTATGCTGTCTTCATGCTATTTAAAGCAGTGAAGCTGGGACTATTTATACTAGTGGAGCTTCAGCTTTTCTTTTGAAGTTTTAAGTATTCCTCTGTAACTACCCAGAAAAATAAAGCATTAGAATGCTTCTTGTTATTAAAGTTGTTATGGCATGGTAACTTTGGAAGTGCATCTCAAAAGAAAGCAGCAAGATAATGTGTAACGGGATAGCTTCAGAGCTTTCAAAACGAATACTGTATTTTGCTTGTGTTAGTGAACTGCAGTGCAGAAGTGTCAGCCACTGTGACCTTTTCTAGCTATAGTAATTAGTATAAAGACTAAGTAAGAAAGAAAGAGAGGACATGATCAGTCTTGTTTACTCAGTTAACCAAAAGCTGAAGGTCACACTAAAAGGGGTAAATAACAGGGTGATTAAAAATGGGGAGGCCTGGCTGTGGTTATTTGTTTAAATCTTCTGCTTTCAGGAGTCTTCTCATAAAAATATGTGAAATCCTAAAAACCTGGGTAACTTACCCTAGAAGTACGACAGAATAACAGTCCCTTTTTCCAGACAACTTACTATACTAATAGAGAACAGAGAGCAAGGGTTAAGGTGGAGTTGTTCTAATGCTCTGAGTGAATCCTCGAAGTATTAACATTTGTTTCTTTGGTTACGTGACAGGCTACATCAAATCCTGCATGGTTTCTTCAATCTGTTTTGTGACTACTCTTGAAAAACACAATATTAATCTTTCTCTAAACTACTTACCTGTAAAGTTAGAATAAATTCATCAAGGAGGATTCCTGAGGATAAGCTAAGGTTTGTAAGCCACTCTTTTTCTATATTACCAATATTTTTAGAAAGCTGTTCTCAGGGGGATTTGGCTGCAAAGTGCTGCTTGTTCTGAGAGCTTTAGTTTCTTAGCATTTGTTATCATGCGACTTTTCAGAATGCACTGCAAAGTCAGACAAGGGCAATTGTTCTTCCACTGTTGCTATTATCCTACCTGAGATTTCCCACTATGAAACTCTTTTAATTGTTGAAGGCTTATGTTGAAGACTTCAATTAGTGCCTGATTAGATTTGTCAAGTTTCATCTTCCAATGTATTTTGTGCCAGATTCAGATTTGAATACTTAAAGTATTAGAAGTTAATGTACGATACAATTGAAAGACTTGTTGTGTAATTACACTTCTCATTTTGTTTGTTACCCTAACAAGTACAGTAGGGCACGAATGAAAGGTTCTAATATCAGAGGATTTACTACATGATGTCATGTGCTGCATCCCTCCCAGAAGAATTCATGTTAATTGTCACACAGGCTTGCCAAAATCATGAGCAGTGTGCAGGAATGAAATCCTAATAGCAGACAGCTGGCTTTAAAGGCACATACTCAATGGCTTTAGAACTTTGCAAAGAAAAACATCTCCCCTGCAAGGACAGGCTCAGAGAACCCACACTTGTCCCATGCAAATGACAGAAGGGAAGGGGTGCCCGGCAGCTCTGCTGAGCCATGAGGCCTCTGCACATTCTTCATGTGGCAGGCAAGGGGCAGCGTGCACATCTCTCTCCCAGTTTCTCCCAATGCTTGACTGAGCCAGAGCCAAATGTCTGCCTCTGCTGAACTGCGTCACGTACTTCTAATTATCCCTTACCTTCAGTGCCCTCACAGATCTTCTATTTTCCCAGGCTCCAGCCCTGGGAACACCATTTTTTGATGCATGTTTATTTATTTATTTATAATTGGGTCATTTTCATGTGGCTTTGCCCTCTCCAGTTAGCTTCAAAACCCATGTTGCATGTGGAGGAGTCAATTTTCTACTTCATGTCAGACATACCCATTCCCTCTATTTCTTTGAGTGGGGAACTCTAAGGAAGTTCCCTGCTCCAAGTGTCCTCTTCGGTAAGAAATTCACTTGTGGATCTTAGTGAAATTCATGAGTGCAGCTTTCTGCTAGTCAGATTGTTCAGCTTCGTAGTTGATAGTCCTGGGCAAAGAGAAGTGGGGTTGAGACCTTGATTCTGGGATTCATTTCCACTCCACACCTCTACCACCACCCTCCACCCCACCCCCAAAAAATAGAGAAGAGGACAGCTTCTGATGCTTCAGGTCAATATTTGTTCTCAGGTTGTCATCCTGAATTCCCTTTGCATGATCCAAAACATTGTAGCATCCTAGTTCATCCACTGGTGTGTTCAGACTGCGGGAGGATGAACTGCAGGCAGGTGCATTTGGTGCTCTGAGCATCAGCTCATAGATCATCCACCACACATTGCCAAACAGCTGACTTCTTACCGCCTGGGTATTGATGGAGACTATCAGTTGACAATCTTTATTAGGATCTATAAGCAACAGTCCAGAATACACTTTGTGAAGATCCTTGTCTGTTTCTGCTTCTTGCACTTCTCATCTATTGATGTTTTTTGATTGCACCATGTAGAAGTCTAAACCTTGCACTTTCAACCCCCTGACGTGAGCTGTCCACCCAAGAAGAGTGACAGCTGTCACTGAAGGGTGAAGATTAAATGGAAAAGCATCTCAGTGCGTATATACACCAGCTGCATGCTTCTCCAGAAACAGAAACAGAACAAAGCTCTGGCAGAAAAATCATCTTTGAAACAGTAGGCCATATGAGTCTTCTGTCTGAACACTCACAAATGAAGGGCACAAATGGGCCTTGTAAGTGTGATGGGGATTTGTGGAGGCTGTTTTGCCATGGGGAGAAGCATGCTGCTGAAATCATAGGTGGGTGGTACTGGATAGAAGAGGCTCCCTGGCAATGAACAAGATTTCCCTAGGTCCATTAAAATATTTGGAGAACTATCGATAGATGTTTGGGAATATCTGAGGATCTTTTTTCAAATTTCTAAGAAGTAGGTGAGCATACTGCAGTGTTTATTTTGGACAAACAAATCTCATCTACACCTTGCATCCTAGGGAAACTTCAGCTGATCTAAGCTTTATGCATTTATATCTAGAAACTATTGGCTCCCTTTTGTTTTAGAAGCTGGGGAGTATTTCAGCTTTGAGTGATACAATGCTATGCAATTGTTTCCAGCCAGTGATGGCTTTAGAATTTTATGCTCTATAACAAGGTAGGCCATCACAGTTCTGGTTTTCATCAAGACAGTACAGTACACACTCAGTGTAATACAATGCTAAATCAGCTGAGCTGGATCTTTCTGTTACTTCTTACTCTCTACAACAAGCAGTACTGTAGACCTGCCATGTTGGGCACGTGCCTTAGCTACGCACATTGTCATATTTCACATTTTTCCTTTGTCATACTGATAAATGCTTAATGAAACCATATTTGAGCAGGGAACACAGAAAATTTTTAAATGAAAATGAAATCACTTTTAAAGAGAGATACCCTAAAGAAAATCAAGCAGCCACTCCACTGCCACAGGCTCTATCTGTGTGTAAACAGAAGTCAACACTAGACGCTCTTCTGCAATCTGTGGAGGAAGACAGTGGAGAGATTGTGCTGAATTTTTTTAAACATGGGACCACTGTAATAACTAAGAGCAGTATCCTAAAAGAATGAACATGTGTGTGAATAAAGGGACTGATTTTCAGGGAAGTGCATGATAAAATAATAGAAATGAACAATGTAGTTCATTCAGCAGTGGAGCTTAGCAGCCAATAAGTGGATATGTAGTGTAGAAAGGTGACTGCTTAATGGAATTAACTCCCTTTCCCCTTGTTTTGCTATCTATAGAGATAAATATAGATGTTAGGATGGAACTTGTATTCCCTGTGAAAGCTCAAAACAAATGTGGAAGTTGGACATGGGGAGGGGGGGAGGATCTGGTCCTTGAGGTCCTGCAGAATATTCATTAATTGAATGCTGCCAAAGCTGCTTTCCTGCTGTGTTGTGCTTTAATCCACTTAAACACAATGCCTGCACGTGTGGCTCCATTCAGTTCTCGTAGCTGTGCTGAAAATGTTCTGAATCTGATTTGAGGTAAAAGGTCTGTGTTTACATACTGAGGCACTGCGTGCTTGCTGTATGACAAACTCGCAATAATAGAGATGATTTCTTTTTTTTTCTTTTTGTTCTTTTTTGTTGTTGTTGTTAAAGAGAAGGGAGACCAACCACAGTGTCCAGTTTATAGTACCTGTGGAAAGAGGAAATTACAAAAAAATATTTAGGAAATTTAAGCAATGACAGTACAACAGTACTTTTCCTAGTATTTTTGCATTCAAATTAAATAATGCTTTTGACTATTTAATGTGAAGGATATCTTTTCTGCTTCCGTAGCTGCCCTTTAGTATCTTTGTATCTGTATAATTAGTGGTACTTTTGGTAGATGGGTGAATACACTTTCCAAATGTACTGTGATTCTACATCTGATGGCTGTGGGTTTAGAAGCCAAAGCAGGGGCTGGACAAATGAAACAAATAATTAGCTGGAGATGCAAACAGTGGAGAAGTCTCAGCTCTCCACCAGTCCTTGCAGTGCAATGTCCAGCTATGTCTGCCCATCTTCAGCCTTTAGGTGATGGCAAATGCAGGAAGCCAGTTCCATGTGCTGCAGTCCAAACAGTACCCTGCCTGTGCTGCTCATGAAATGCTAAGTCCAACTCATTTTTAAGGCCTTCAGAATAACTGAATGTGGGTAAATTCAAAGCCTTTTTTCTGTACACTTCCCACGGAGGTCACCGTGTTTTCAGTCATGTATTTATGCAGAGCAATTTTGTGACTTTTCCTTTGATCAGGTAGAAAGGTTGTCCTCATTGAAATGTCTAATGTTACAGAACAACCTTGCCACATGAGTTCAGGCATTAGTCTGAATCTCTTCTTCACTGTGGGCTGCAGCACATCCTTTTTCCTTAATAAACCAAACATCGCCACCTAGAATTGAAGGAGTGTTTCTAATCTCCCCACTGTTAGGAGATGGTGTAATGAGAGGGAACAGAAATGACCTCTGGAGTTCTGTGCAGCCTGATGAGCTTTCACGAGGCTTTCAAATGCCATGAGTTCCACACAGATGACTATAAATAATTGCCTAGGTTGGCCTGACCTCGGGTTGTCTGAGAAGATGATCTGATAATGGCACAAGTGACTCTGGTTCTGTTCTGAAGCTGAGATCCCATTTAGGATTATGCTTATTTGAACTCTCTGTAATTTAAGAAGAAAGCTTTCTGCATGCACCAGTACTGGAAACACATTCTGAACACAGAGGTCACTGATGTGGCAGTTGAAATCATCATGAAATGTAAGTCACTTGGGATATAAGTTTAAAAAATAAAAATAAAACTGAAAACTTACCTCCTGTTTGACAGTGAAATTTTCTTTCCCTGGTCTCTCAGCCCTGCTCAGAGTTGCCACGATTCATATCCCATCCTCTGTTCTGCAGCCTATGTAACAGGCAGATAGCTCTTCACAGGGCCATCAACGTGGAGCTCTGAACATTTTGGAGTAGGCATCAATCTGAGAGCAGCTTGCAGACAGGCACGTTGGGTACCACATCTTTGCTGTCAGGCATCCCTGCCTACTTTCCCTATCACTGGCAAGTGGTGAGTGGTAGTCTCCAAGAATTATTATCCCATGTCATAAAATGTGGTCCAAGAAAGAAGACACTATTAATCACAATCCTTTATCACAAGCTTGCTTAGTCACTCTTTTTTTTTCCTGATAAATTATGAACAAAGCTAACCATTTTTTTTCTTACATTACTGTCTTGCAGAATGCATAGCACGAAGAATAGTCCCATTATTTTCTGCCAGTCCACCCCAAAACTCTCCACCCCAGAACTCTCTGGATTTCTTCAGACATGATCTTGGTCTGTAACAATGAAAGCAAAACAAAATCTTCTGCTTGACCTGTTACAACGCTCATAGTCCCAACCAGAATTATGTGAAGCTTGTCTTTTTAATGAAACTGTCAGAATTTCTTAGTATTAACTTTGAAATAAATACTTTGAAATAAATAAATAAATAAAACTGTTTTCAAGGGAGACAGAAAATAGCATTAAAAGAATTGGCACCAGTTTCTCCGCACAGCCATGCCTGCTACTTGGTGTGCTATTGCTGCATTTTTTTCAGGTTTTACAGCAAACAGTAATTTCTAGATTGCTGCAGAATGCAACAGCTTAGATGATGTGGTGAGTGTTCAACTGGGAGGGGTGCAAACCACTTCAAAATGGGAACTGATGCTGCCAGTGAAGGTATTTGCTGTTGCTGATAGTTGTATGTGTGGCAGAAAAAGTTTGGGAACTCCCTGGCTTGGAATAAGTAACTCCCTGAAGGTAGATGGTCTGCACAGATTAACTGTGGCCTTATTAGGCCAGGCTGTTACTGTACTGTTCTGTTACTGGTACCAGCTGAAAATCTTTAAACCCCATACAGGATGAGAAGTAATCTCCAGAGAGGTGTATGAATTATTTATATATCTTATTTCTTGTCAACTGTCTATAAAAATAATTTAATATTACTGTTTTGAGCGATCTCCTAAGAAGTTAATGAAATCTACAATTCTTCAACACCAGTGCCTTTTCTGAAAGACTGAGTTTGCTATGCTGAAGTCAGAGCTCGGCTTATCCTTTCTCTCCTTAGCCAAGAGGAATCCATTCAGGGATGAAATGATGTATTCGGGGAAGCCTTAGGGCTGATTTCATGTTGGCTGTAGTAGTAATATGAATCATAAGTAAATCAGTTTGCAGAATCATAAACAGAACCATTTGGGAGGGATGCAGATTTAACGTGGAAGGCTGTGGGGACACCAGGGTGTTTATTGGTACGGGAAGGGTGACAGACAGGAAAAGGGCATTCCACAGCCCAAATTTCAGTTCTATTTACAGTGTGTTGTTAGCAGTAACTTGTAACCTATTAGCTAAGATTTTCAAAATACCAGTATGATTTAGTCATGACTTCCACTGAAGTGTAATGGACAATAAGTTTAAATACCATGTATTTAGAAAAAAAAAATAAATATTTTCAGTCATTACTGAAGCATGCTATAGTACATTTGTGTGAGGATAAAGAAAAGACAGGTGAGATCTACTGTGTGGGTAGGCAAGCTTCCAAGAGCATTAACGTTTTATTTTAAGAGATGAATAAAAGCCTCAAAATTGCTTTAGACTTGGCAGGTAAGGATTGTTATGCTTCATCTTGCCTCTTGGCCAGAAAGCTCAGTAAGTGGGAGCTTGCCAGATACGGCAGTCTTCCCCACTACCTGAATTTAATTTAAACCATTCTGTGCAGCCCTGATTTTAATCCTTTCATTTTGGTTTTGAGTTACCGCATATATGGCACAATGGAAATATTTTTTCAAACTTAAATTAGAAACATATTTTAGGAGACAAAAAAAAAAAAAAAAAAGTGCCTGTCTTCTGTGCAGAATGACACATCTTTAGCTGTTGGATGAAGAATAACCATAGTAACTTTTGACTTGAAGTGTTTGATTATCAGTAGAGAAACATGGATTTTCTGCGATGTGTGCTTTTTCCTTCTCATCACCCTGGCAGGTTGTACACGGCACAAAAACTTTCTTCACAACGGCCAAACTTTGTGATAGATAACAAAAAAAATAAGAAATAAAATAAGTGTTTCTAAAATAGCTTGAGATGGAAGTATGATGCGTCAAATGTAAAAATCAGTGTGGCATTCTTACTTCTTTGATAGGTGATTACAGAGGTCAGAATGCTGCTGCTCTGGCCAAATTGTCCGGGAAGAAGCATAACACAAACACCTTCTACACTTCATATCTGAAATACTGGTGGTTTGGTGTTGTGCATGTGTGTGTTTTTTTTTTAATTCTACTTAGAGTTTCTTTTATTCTCCAAAAAAGATGGCAACACTGTCACCTCCAAGAGCGTGTTTCCATGATACGCTTTATTCTTTTGCTCTAAACAGAGAACAGAACAGGAAGTATAAATGCTCCAAAAAGATGGAGTTGAGTAACAGTCGTGGAAAAAGGATGAGTTGCACGTTGATTTTAAATTTTGCAGTACAGGCTGGCCTTGTTCCTTCCACAAGGAAAAGTAGTAGGCCTTGAAGATAGAAAAGGAAGATTTTTTGCAATGTTTTCATAAGGCTTGGAATATCAGACCTTTATGGAACGACTACAGCACGTGTGTGGAAAGCATAGTGCAAACCTTCATTCCAGGAAGTCTCATCAGTGGTTTGTTGTCAAACAAAAGATTGTGTTGGGTGGACTATCACAGAGAGCCTTGGCATGGTGCTTTTTGACACATTCGTCAAAAACACAGTTGGAAAATTAGAGTTCGGGTTATGAAGGTGACAGTTATGAACTGGCATTTAAAAAAAGAAAAAAAAAAAGGATTTTGGTCAAGAGAGAAAAGTGTGAGGTGTGAGGTACTGTCACTTACGTTGCACTAAATGCATTTAATACATTACCCATGAAATAATCATTTTATTCCAGTAGCATTGGAAAACATCAGGCATAATGCATCCTAGTCTGGGCACTGCATCTCAGAGCAACTGAATACCAACGAGGAGAGTTCAGCACAGAGCACTGAAAATGCGCTGAGGTCTCGAAAAGTCTCTCAGGGTCTAAGTCACTGAGATGATACTTGTTGATTCCTTACAAATTACTAGAATTTGATTAAAATACCATTTTTTTGAAGATGGGTTTTAGCCTTTTAAACAGGCAAATCTTTCAGTAAATCAGGCATGTATCAATATAATTTCTGCACATGCTTCTTGTGCTTGCAAGTTGGCAGCAGAACAGGAAAATAGAAAGGAATAGCTGATATACAGTTGCAATTAAAGGAATGTGAAGACTTTGTTCTTCAAAAGACCATTTAGGGTCTACTTCTGATGACAAAAATGCCCGTACATCATGTCTGTGTGGACATAGCGTGATAATGTATTGGGACTGGGACTACTGGAATGTAGTCTTTAGTTAATCAGTTTGTTTATCTAGATGCCAAACTATTTGTTAATATGATTGTCTCACCAGGCTGTTGTCTGAAATCTGCCTTTTTCAGAAAAAATATAAGCAACTTTTGATAGAGCTTTAGAAAGATCACTTTGAGAAGTGTCTTGATGAATTATTACTGTAAATTGTCAATGAAATAGGCATCATTTATGGACTGGGTTGGTAAATGAATTTCACTTATTAGGTGATCTTACTAGTGCTGATTCGGGCAGGGGGTGTAATTATGTTAATGAGATCACTGGAAAAACTGCTTACTTCTGCTGTGCTTAGAAAACTGTGGAGTTATCTGTAGCTTCCCTGAGTGCTGGTATGTGGAGAAGGTCACTCTGTCACCCTTTGGTGTTGGCCGGGAGTCACAGCTGACATGATTGTTTCAAGACAAGGCAGATTGAAAGAGAGGAAGGGACCGGCAGGGTATCACCAGTGAGGAAAGCTTATCTGTGACATGCTAGCTACCCTGGCAAAGTGTAAAAAGGCCAATTAGCTCTCTGCTCGTCCTTCCCTTCCTGTTGTTCCCTGCCCAGCTGTGAGCCACTCACAACTTCTTCCTAAGGCTTTGAGCAATGAGTTGCTTTTTCTAAGGACTGGCAGGAAATCATTTAATAAACTGGGGGTAGGGAGAAGTTTCCTGTCCTAGTTACTCCCTAAATAATTCCTAAGCTAAGAAGAGAAGACAGTTCAGCAGGCCAGGCCACTAGCCCCACTATCCTTATCTGTGTTCCTCTGACAGTGAAGCTCTAGCCAAGCTGACCACATCCCTGTGGATTTGGCCTTCATTCCAACAGGGACTCCTAAAAACTTCAAATGCATTTTAAAAGCAAGTTGGGGTTTAAGTACCACGTTAACATAAAGGATGTGTTTCAAGGCCACAGCTGCGTGATCAGCTCTGTGTAAGTGGGCAGGGCTGCAACCTCAGGACCCTTGTGGGATCCTTACTGACATTTAACAATGAATGGATCTGTGTGAAGCTTATGTTGCAATACATGTGAAGAGTGTCATTGGGACTGATGAGGTATTTGTCTTGTCTTATACCATAAAGTATTAACACTTTACTACTTTGGTCTGTAAGTAAAAGAGCTCTATTACTTTTAATCCTAAAGAAGCTAAGAAAAGGTGATGAATTTCATTTTGTGTGTGAGAACAGCGCAGGCCTGTTACACCTAAGGCAGTGCAAATCCCCATAACCTGCTCCTGCCTGGTGGGGAGCTGCTCTTCACCTCCCAGCCCCGCACTTGTTGCTCACAGGAAGGCTGCAGGGAGTTTCCTTGTGCCCAGTCATGCTGGGGTAGAGGGGAGCAAGTGCAGATAAGGCTAGATCCTGCTCTAAAGGTCCACCATTATCAGATAGCTAAAATGCATAAGGCAGTTACATAAATCCTACCTACACTTTTGATGTGTTTATCTCCTGAATATTTCTTGTCTTATTCTCCATCCCAGTAAATTTGAAAAACACTTGCCTATTTGCTAAAGATGGTATGCACTTGTTTAAAGTTGTGTAAAAATTGTCATTTGAGTGTATGAATAATAGACTTGTAAATTCTGTAATAAGCACATAGCAAGTTCAGAGATTTAATACTTTAACAGTCCTACTTAAGAGCTGCACTGGAAGTGTAGTGTATTTAAAATAACACAAATTGAAAACTGCAGCAGTTTTGTAATGTCTGATAAGTTCTGTCAGATTCAATAAAGAATGTTTTCTAAGTAGCTGCCTATTTAAAGCACTATTGACTACATCTGTGCTGCTAATGAAAAAAAATAAGCCTTGCTGTGCTTCCAAGTATACAAACACTATTATTCAACACCTGAAGACAAATCATTTACTAAAGACATGACATTAGTTTTCTGAAAGAAGTGTGTATTTATTTTTTGAGCAGACATCCTCAGCACAGCTGAAAAACCTCTTGGAAAGCACAACACTGCAGAAGGGTCCTGAGGAAGGATACGACAATGTTCTGCGAGATGTGGAATCTGGTAGACTGCCTGCTTCCAGTGACATGGGGACCCTGCAGGTACAGCGATGAGTTCAGTTTTATCAAGGTCTATAGCAAACTTCAGGTAAATAGATTAAAATCTTGGATTGGAAGCTTTGTCCATACTGAGAGTTAACTTTTCTGTGTTGTAGTGGGCAGCACAGGAAACTTTAGTTCTGGTTTAATTTTCTAATTGTCACTTAATGTTGAAATATTGCAGTTTTCCTTTTATACCCAAAAGATAAGTTTAATATGCCAGGGATGTAGTGTATATCTTTGCACAGTGCTTGCACTCTACTTTTCAGGACAGTTATCATCAGCCTAGTCTCATCCTATTTCTAGCTGTAAATTTTATTGTAATTTTATTGCACTGTAATTTTATTGTCACGGTCTTACATGCCTACACTTCTATTTTACAGAATTAGCCACAAGTTTAAAGGTCCCCAAAAACGTGATATTCACCTTATTTCAATGTAACATTCTACTGTATTTTTATTAATTTTACTTTTTTTTTTTACTTTTAATTTTCATCTGAAGCTCCAAGAGCTAGAATCCCTCACCTTTTAAGCGAAATAGTTGAGGATTTGTAATGTAAAAGTTGTGGTCTTCTGTGCCTGCAGGAGGTTAGACTTTCTCAGAATTACTAGAAATTACTAAAACATAGAAAAACTGAGTTTAGTAAAGTTCTGGCTGGTTTCCTCTGGTAAGAATGGAACTGTTAGGCAATATGTGCAGAGTTGTTAAGGGGCTGTAGGAGAGTTCAAAAGAGGCTATAAGGTACAGCTGTGTGCTAATTGATCATTTGTTAAAAGCCAGTTCCAGTTTCACTGTTCTGACTATCCTCGTGTCAGCTACAGGAGAAACAACAGGGAGAATACATTTTTAAAAGCAGATATCTGCAACCTAACATAGAGAATAGAGATGGTTACACGTGCTGGATGGTTTTGTTTGGTATTATGTTTTGCTTATAATTGCTTTGAAAGTGAGTTAAAGGAAAGCAATGTTCTCTTGTTTCTGGTATTTTTTTCACAGATCATGATTTCTGCGTGGTTTTAGCTGCTTCTCCCTGTAATGGCATAGGCTTATAGTCACCCCTCAGCTCAATCTGAGAGGCTGAAATCAATCTGAAATTAAAATCTGCTAGTTGAAGGGAAAAGCATCTCAAAAAATCAAAATGTATCAGTTCAAGTGAAATCTTACTGAGCCTCTTTCTATTACCTTACTTTTATACACTGCCTTGAATATTCTGTTTGGAAGTGCTTTGTGATTTACCTGAAGTTATTCCAGTAAATTTTCTCCCCTGTTCTTTGTCATTGCTGAGCTACTTAAGCATGGGAAGGCTTCTTTGTTTGTTTGTTTGTTTCTTCAATGCTCTGCCTGGAATTTTAAAGTAAAAGAAAACTTATGCATATGTGCAAATGATAGAAACTTCAATTTCAGATAGCAAAAGTTTGAGTGGCTATTTCAGCAAAGGCATAATTATTAATAGTCATAAGGATGTATCAGTCTGCCAATAACTGGACTAGTGTGCAAGTTCTCAGGCAGGCACATTCATTGAATTGTCTGACCTGAGCTTTTGTATCCAGATCTAAGTTGTTGATTGTCTCTCGTGACACTGTCAAAATACATTTACTCTGAACATGCGTAACCTGTGTTTTTTCACCACACTTTCTGTGTTTTTTCCTGATCTGTACGCTTGTAGGCTGTTCTGTTCTCCATATAAACCCAGTTGGTCTGTCTTCCCCCTTTAGCCTGCAAGGATTTGGTCTGCGAGGGGGAAGTGTTTCAAATTAATTCCTGTTATGGTAGGACAGCCTGTATCCTTTCTATAGAGTAGCTGACATCAGACTTCTGAGTTCACAAAATAGTCAACAAAAGATCAGTAAAAGCATCTAAGGATTCTGAAGGACAAAGATTTTTTTCCTCTTCCCTTTAAAGGGAAAAGGGGATTTTTCAAATAGGAGTAGATTTTTGGACTTTGTGGAAGCCTGAATTACGCATACTTCTTTTTAGGAGACAAAAGTAGTAAAATGACATATCCTGAAGAACTACCCAACCTCTCAAAAGCTTTCCCTTTAAGAATACACACAGCTCTTCTGCAATACCTAGTTAAAATATAGATGGAACATTAAAGGGTCCTGCATGTGAGCCAAGGAGAGAAATCTCTCCTACTTTTTTTTCTGACTTAGTGTGAGAGACACAGACATATGCCAGCTCCTGGGAGGTGGGTGAGAGATGTATTTTGCTCTCTAGATCACAGTAAAGCTGGGGGAGGTGAAGAGATGCAACACAAGGCTGCAGATGGAAAAGGGAGTATGTGCCTCCAGGGAAAACCCAGTGACTGCCTGTGGCTACCAAATAACTTCCCAGTGTGGGAGGGCTTAAAGCAGGGGCCAAATTAGGAGATGCAAAATAAAGAGTGAAGAGGATTTGGGGGTACAGGCAGGAATCAGCTAAAATGGAGAGAGTGGTAAGTAACAGCCCTATGACTTGCTCCCCTCCCAGTACCAGCCATGCGCTGAGGCATTACTGCCACGCAGCAAGGAGACAGCAGGAGGCTGGGTGTCCCACTCAAAGTCACCTTGTGTGATTCTCACTGCAGCAGAAGGGATTTGAAGCAGGCATCTGAAGCACATGAATAAAAAGAGGCCAAATGGTAGAGCAGGATACTACCCTAGGCCTTGATTTGGTAGCCTTTGAAATTTCAAGGCAGAAATTCTTCAACGGACTAGAGCAGAGCATGAGCAAAGAGTACATACTCAGCATTTCATGGCTGGTCACCATGTTCAGCAGCACCAGGAATCCAGAATTCAGCAGCACCAGGAATGTTCAGGCAGGAATCACAACAAATGCTTGCATTTTAAAATGTTCACTTACTGCTGTGGTGCTACCAAGAGCTGGAAATGCTACAGTAAGGCAGGTTTTTCTCAATCCAATGTTTTGTGAACTTTTTAAAGGAAACTTTAAGAGGAGGTTTGGAGACTTCAGTAGCACTAATTGGAAAACAGCATGGACTGTTTATAAAAGTAATGATATTTTTAATGCATGCACATATAACTGGAAACCCATTTGTTAAGCTTTCTCACTCTCTCCTATCTAAGCCAGAACTTCTTATACACTGTTATCTGTTAGGAACAATATTTTATGCTCTCTGAATTTGTTGGGTCACTTCTGAAAGACTAAATGTTGAAATCATTTCCTTCACATACAAATTTAAATTGTTCTTTATCCTGGCATATAGGATTAAACGAGGAAAATAATACACACTTCTCAGTATTAGCTACATTCAGAGAGCCTTTCTCAGTACTACAAGCATATTATTTCCTCTGTTGAATGCCAGTAGGTAGTGCATTCACTCTGTTTATAGAATGTAAGTTCGTTGGGAAGCCCAGCGAAGGCACAGGCCCGTACAGAAATGTCTCACTGGGCTCCTCGTCCTGTTCCTCAGCTGCTGTTATCTCTCTGAAGAGATGGCCTCTCTTCAGGTCGTCTTCGCTGTTCCACTGATGCAACTCTCACTGTTTCACTGATGCCCCCTTCTGCCCTTCTTGCCTCATATCAGGGGAAAATCTTAGTTCATGGCTACGTAGAAGCTGCATGGCCTATGATGTTCAGTCTGGGTTTGAGTACTGCTGGTACGTCCTGGGACAGGCGCATCCCGATGGATAGTGAAGGAGTCGCACACAGAAGCAATTAATGCTTTCTGCAAGGTCCTTACGAAGGCACTGGAAACACACCGAAGGTAGATCTGTTAGGAGTCCTTATATATAAGCATGTGACCAAACCTACTCTAAAGAGCCTACTCAGCTACACACAGTTCTCCTAATGGTGTGCTCACCTGTGAAATTTTAGCTGACATATTGCATCTCAAATAAGCTCCTCTTTACAAAAAATGTCAGAGTATCTTTGAAAGATTAGGACCAATCTCTCTGGCTGTTCTTGCTCACATAGTCCTTTCCACTCCAAAAGAACCTTTAATGCAATGCAAGACTGCACATACCATTTTTCTTCATAGCTTTCATTTCCAGACCATTTTCCGTGTCACGCTGCTCCTGGGTCAGTCAGCAAAAGGAACAGTGTTCTGGCTCCCGGGTGCAGTTCTTCTTCCTGGCCAGAGACACCCAGGGAATTATGTGGGAACGACCCAGACCCACCTTCTGTGCTCACACAGCCCCAGGGGTTTGGTTCCAGTGGGTTGTGTTTAGGCACCCTGCACCTTGCTGAGAAGTATTGAAACTATAAGTTTCCACAAGTTTTTCTTCAGTTGATTTTGGGACATGACCATGGCGCTGAATGACTTCAAATCTGAAGGTTTGCCTGCCCTAGGAAATCTGAGGAATGGCTCTTTGCTGGGGGGTCCCTTTGTGGCTACTAATTGCGGGTGGCATACCAGGGAAGCTACTGGAACTGGTCAGGAACAGCCCTCGTGGGAACCACCCCCATACCAATCAGTCCTTGAGCTGCAAGGCCTGGCCTCCCAGGGGATGCCAGAAAGCTGGTTCTGGAGGAGAGGAGGCCTTAAAAGCTCAGAATTCTGAAAATTCACACAGTGTGGATACTTCTGTAACACAGACCCCAAGTCCAAAGAGTGCAGGTGCTGGGTGACCAAAAAACTCAGACTTTGTGAGAGATTTTGTCCATTAAAAATAGGGGTGAGAGGGTACAGGCTGCTTTAATTCAGAAAGAGAAAGAGCATGACCCTTTCTCCAAGCGGAATTTTTAGGGAAAAGATGACTGCAGCTTATGGAGTTTTCAAGTAAGTGCAAGGATTGTAATGCTGTTCCCAATACCAGTTGCAGTTCTGTCACGCTCCTGTGGAGAAAATTTCAGTCACTGTGCCATCTTTATTTTTAAAATATTAAATGTGGCTAACACTCAGCCCCCTGTTTGTGTTGCAATGATGGTCTGACATATAGCAACTTAATAGCTAAAACCAAAAACGGTGCCACGTTTCGGTCCTCACATCACGTTGGGTTCATGGCAATATCGGTGTCTTCAGAAATGAACCATTTAGAAATTTAAAAGCGGATATTTTTCAAAAATTCATTAAGATGAATTTTTCTCTTCCTCTTAAGGATCAGTTAATGCTGACATTTCAAGTGAAACTTGAGTTTCACAGAAAAAGAAAAAAAGCACACGCTTTTTAAGAAAAAAATCAAACAACATTTATGTAAAACGTTTGTGTCTTAAGCATTCTCCTACCTCCTGATATAGCTGTCCCTCAAATAAAACTCCTGTTTCTCACTGTAAACAGCAAACAACACGACCACGAGCGTGCCTTCCCTCCGCCTTCTGCTTGAGAGATGTTGACACACAAAAGTGGCAAAGAGGAAGGTGCAAACAGATGAAAATCCCAGCTGAATGAGTGGGTTTTTAATCTTCTTGCACCTGTTTCCAGGAGGGGAGTGTGACAGTGATAGGGTGCAGAAAGGAATGCCACAACCTGGGTAGCAGGATGTGGGTGGAGGCAGAGGTCCCCCGGGACTGGGGTGGGGGCGGGAGGGGCAGCAACTTGCATCATACCACAGACCTTGCATTTGGACCAGCTGTGGTAGTGAAGACAAAAATATAAATACAAATAAGTCAAATGATTTAAGAGCAGCATTTAGGTGTGGAGTTTACCTAGGGGAAGTAAGGTGTTTACCTGCACGAGGATCTCGCACAATATGAAAGTATGAGCTTTTGAAATCATCTCCAAAAGAGATTTTTCTGACACAATCATGATGGCTCTGCTGCGTGGATTTCATGCACAGCAGAATGCAATCCTATTCCCCGAGGTAAGTGCCTATGCACAAAGTGGGGTTCTAAGTGGTTAAAATTAGTGCACTGAAAATGCAAATTTTCCTGGAAGGAATTGCTGTTGGAGCTGAAGAGGACAGTGCAGCCTCTGCAGAGGGGTCTGCCCTGAAGAGCTGATGCTCTCTCAGATGCAGAGCAGGGAGTGTGGAAGGAGTTTCTGGAAGTCTTTTCAACACCATTTTATATATCTCCAGCAGTAAATCACTAACGTCCTCATGGTTAGCGAGCCTGAGCCCACACTTCGGAGAAGAGTCTAGTTGGAGTGCAGGAAGACAGGCAGGGTTTCCAGCTGCTCTTTCCCCAGCACTCCTATACATAAAAGTGATAGTTGGCTAAAGTATTATACTTTGCAATGTTTCTGTAAAGTTGCAAACCTGTCCCTTTGTAGCATGGAGCTGGATCCTGAGTCAGCTACTTTACTGCTAGGGACGGAGACTTAAGGCAGGTATGGCTTAGTTCTAGTCGAGTTGCATTTACAGTCCTTCAAAATGATGCAGACCTGAAATTAATTTCAAATGTTGTTTAAAATTCCATGTTGCTGCTATAAATCCTTGTTTTTTTCCCCGTTCACTCTTTTGGGTGGACTCCTAGCGAGTTTGACAGGAGCACAGGACATTTTTGATATATGGCATCAGGTCCGTTAGTTCAGAAACCTCACACAGAAGCTTGTTTTTAGAAAGAGAGAAAATAAGATTAAACAGGACAGGGAATGCTGTTATGAAGGAATGAAAATATTTTCATTACCAGAGTATTTGTATGTCAACAGCTGATAGGGAATGATGTGAGACATTCCCAGAAGGACTCCCAAAGATTTTTTCTTTTGCAGTAGACCAATTAGCAGAGCCCAGATTAAATGAGCAATGTCACAATGCCTCTTGCATTAAGAAGTGTGACATTCAGGCTCTTTATCTAGTAAATATTTGCTCTTCTTTATCCTTGTGACTTTCATTACACTCCTTTCAACAGCCCTCTGCTCCCAAGTAATACAAGGGAAAACACTAGCTTGTCCAACACAGCTTTAATACATACTGATTTTTTTTGTAGCGTGTATTTTAAAATTCTAAGGAGATGCTTGGTATGCTTACAGAGCATGCACACTTTAAAAGGAGGGAGAGATTAAAACTATGTTAACCCAGAAATAGTTATATTTCTAAGCTTACTTCGTGAGTTAATAAAGGAGGAAATGAGCAAATTCTGTTTCATACTCTGCCACCCAGTTCTCCTGATGCAGCCCTTGAACTGGCCCAAAAGAAATTATTTGAGTTACAGTTGTTTCTTTATGTGGTTTGGAGAGAATTTTTTTTCCTAGAACAAACAGCTGAATAATTAGATCAGAAGTAGTTGAAAAACTAGCACTATAAAAAAAAAAAAAAAAAAAAAAAAAAAAAAAAAAGTTTGTTTTAGCAGCTTATAGACTAGATTCCACTGCAGAAGTGGCTGTGTTCTGGTGACAGGACTGCTTACAGCTCTTCCCTGGCTCAGATTTTGTCCATTATTTTGTTTGAAGTGGCTAGAAGAAATTTGGCTACAGACTTAGAGCGTTAGCATTTCACTACATTTAGTTTTAAGATATCTTTCTTATTTCCGTATGTTTTAGAATTTGCACAACTTATTAGTCAATGGCTCCAATCTTTCTCAGATAACAGAAATAACTGCTCAAGGTCATAATTCACTATCAGATGGCTCGTTTGAAAGTGTTGTCTGCATGGCACACCAATTACTTGCATTCACTGGAAAAAAGGTAGAAACAGATTATATATTAGCATCTGAAGGACTTGCATTCCACAAGGCTGTTATCCATGTCATTTCACTTCTACATACTCATCTCCTGATGTTTTCACCTCATTTTTATATTCTGCCTTAAAATTGTTTTTCTGCTAATTGCCCTTTTTAAATGTGAAGCGTGAGACCTCTCTTTCTCGGGTTAGAGGAACACAGAGATGAACAGTTAATTCCACTGGTGATATTTATTAATATTACTGTAGTAAGCCCCAGAATGAGGCCAGGATCCTCCTGTCCAGGGCACTCTGTACACATTGCCATCCTTCCCCTGAAAAGCTTACAATACCATTGGGGCTGAGAATTTCAAAAGGGCCTAAGTGTTTTGGGGGTGGGATGCCAAGAGAAAGCAGATGAAATTGTGTCCCTCAGTTGTACATGCAACCTTGTTAATTCCTATCTAACTCTCTTCATACAAGTATCAATTGGTTAAGAGCTTACTGTTTGATAGGATCATCTGTCAGAACCAACTTTTTTTTTCTTTGATTTGCGTTTATTCTGTCCTCACACAAGCTCTGTGGGACCTTCGTTTGGAAATACCAAAGAGTGGCTTTTGGAGTAAATGTAATTCATTCTCCAAATGTTTTTTTCAGATTTTCTTCTGACATTCATGGATTTCTTTTTCAGTGTCACAAGTCCTGAGATTCTAGCTGACCCCTTTTCTGGAAGTTGAATTCTGTTTTGCTGAACCACTGGCTATGAGATTAGTGGGATGAAGGGAACTTCTACCTTCTGTGAAAAGAATCATAAAATGTGTATGTTAAAAGGGAGGATTGAAATATGTCAGAAGACATCGATTCCCTGCATTGTCAGCTCCTCCATATAGGCATTTGCTGCTCCTTTTGCTGGTCTGGGGGTGCAGATTTCAATGTGTGTTTCTTTTGCAGTTCTGTTGTGTGCATGCAAATAAATACATTTAGGAGAAAGCATTTTTCTTCCACTATTCTTAAAGTTTTTAGTTTGCTGTTTATGGAGATTACCTCTCTTTAGCACAAAGCTGAATATAATACAAATAGAAAAAGCAGAAAAATGTTACTGTTCCCCTTCCCTTTTCTACTCAAAAGATCCCAGAACATGAGGGTACTTTCCCAGAACTGAGCTAAAGCCCCTGATTATTGCTTCTGGCAGGGGAAAGGGAGCAGGCATGTCGCAGGTTGCTAATTAAATGACTGTTACTCTCCATAAGGAGGGATGAGTGTGAAAATAGAGAAGTTAAATCAGCATCTAATGTTGATTATCTAATAGGCAAGCTTGAGATGGGCTATTCCCACCCCTAACTACTGCTGGGGTCACTTGGAAGAGGAGCGACTGCAGGGATTACACTAAGGGTGGGGATGCACTAACAAGAATGCAATGAATAACTTGACAAAATTGTGCAGCGCTTTACCCATCGCAAAGAAGCCTTCACCTCTTGCTGGAGTTTTTTGGCATCGAGAAGAGCTTATCTTCAAGTAACATGCAGAGTGTAAGGTGAATTGCAAAAGAGGAATGCAGACAGCTTCTCATATCAGCACATTGTTTTGGTTAAGACTCTACTGGAGTTTTGTAAAATGCATTTGGGGGAGGGGAAACGAGACAAAGTCAGCATGTCCTCTGGATTTTCTTAGTTAATCAAACAACTTAACAAGAAATTAACACTTCTAAGCTTAGAAAACAATTGTCATGTTACTTCAGTTTTCATATGACTTCAAACATTCTACCAGGCTGTCTAAATAAGAACAGCCCAACAAAACAAAAGCTTTGTAGCTCTGGCTGTAAATACAAAGGTGAGGTGACAGATCCTGCTTCATCAGCAACTGTATAACAGGTTTATTTTGAGGTCTGTCTTGTTGGAGGTGGCTGTGGATCTTGCAGAACTCTGGATGTTGGCAAAAGCAAAATTCTTGGTAAAATCACCATTTCCATTAATTCTTCTCCTTTCTTTCTGGCTTGTCTGATAACATGCAAAAATATTAACTGCACTTTCCTGGCTTGTACATTTTAAGAACTGTCTACTCATAAGGCTAGGCATCTTGTACACCTCTTTCCTAACTAGATCGGTGGGACTCGTACAGGATCCCTACTCCAGAGAGCCTCCTTTTCCATGAACTGAAAATTCAAATATATTTTCAATATTTAATTAAAAAGTACTCATTTTCTTTTAGAAGAATTAAGAACAAAAACAAAAAAAAAATTAACGTGCCTGATGTGTTGGCTTTAAATGAACTGTTTCAGTGTTCCAGCACTGAAAATCCCTGTTAGCTTTGGGGATGCTGTCCTTTGCACTGGAGACACTGTACGTCTCCTGCCAGCATGGTGCTGCTGGTCTCTGCCCAGCATAGCTCCTCAGTAGTCACCTTAGTCTTTCTGTGGCCAGGCTTGCCACCTTTCTCTGTTGCTCTCTTCTTCCTCTTGCTTTGCTCTTGTCACTTCTCTCTCTTCTGTGATTTTTCCTTACCACCTTCTGACCCCCAGGAAGTACAGTGATTGCATTTCCTCAAATGATTTTTACTTTACACACTTAAAGGCCTTTATATTCTGTGGTTTTGCAGTTTCTTCTCCAAGAAGTAGGACCATATAGCACTTCTCAGGTAACTGAAGCAAGCCAAGTAAAGCCTCTAATTTAAAAATAATTTAAAGATGAGTTAAAATATAGGGTTTTGGTGATAAATCCCACACTTGAGGGTCCCACCCAGTCAGCTGGAGAGCTCAGTGTTCTGTGTACTTACCTGGTTCCTCAAAGAAGGGTGTGGACTGGGGAGGTTTCACTTTTTTCTTAAAGAATTGAGATTCTGAATAAGCAAAATAGCAAGTGTCAACACTGCTGGGGAAGGGGCTGTAGGTATTTGCACTGGTTCTTTGGTGTAGACATCACTGAGCACTTCTGTAAATGCTTGAATAAGGGGTTCCATGATCATACGGGCTCTTCCTTCCTCAGAAGGATCCCACCTGATCTGCCCTTTATCCATGGAGATGATCACAGGTGCCTTGTCTCAGTATTTATTCTCTTCTCTCGGGTGTTCGTACGGAAACAGGCTCGCAATGAAATGAGTGATTATCTACTGTGGTCCAGTGGCTTTAATGAAACTATTTGAATGAGTAAGGGATAGTGTGTGGGGTATGAGTCACCCTGGAACTGCATGTTCCCTCCAGGACAACCTTCGGGAGGAGGGGGCGGGCAACATCTGCAAGGATACTGGGGAGAAGGTTACTGCAGGCAGTCCTGGTTATTTGAGCACGGAGGTAAAGACAGGGAGACAAACTCTGAGCTCCGCAGACTGGCACTTCCTAAGCTGTATTTGGGCAGGTACATAGGTGATTATATCTGAGTAATACCAAGGACCATTGCAGTTGTTAACAAGATGAGATTTGCAAATTCCTTGTCAGCAAATGCCTTCAGGAAGTGTACAGCAGGAAATAAAGAAAGGAGTTGCTGTCTTGTAATCCACAGCCATTTCTGTGGTGCCTGAAGACCTTTCTTTTACCCCGTGCAGTTGAGAGACATTTTCTTAGTGTAAATGTTGCTTTTGGACTACTGCACCTGTGTCATTCTGAAATAACAGGAAAACAGATCTCAGTGTCATGTTGTAGGAATATATTTACTGTGCAGATTGTACCTATAGCTGTGAAACTCAGGGAGCTGCTAAGGCTAAAAATGTAAGTAAATACACAAAATATATACATATTTGACATATTTTTCATATAGGCATTATTCTAGGATAAGAGAACAGTGGAATTATCAGCAATGAAGTAAAAGCTTGTTTCCTACTCGCTGTTTTTAGTGTCCTTCCATATATACAAATGCATAACCCCATTCTCTCCCATCATGGATTTTTTCCTCCTGAAAATAGATTGTTTGCTAGTGAACCTCTCTTTTATGTATTGTAAGCAATGTGAATCTGTGCAGTTTACCAAGGAGCAATTGAAAAGCAACAGCTGAACAGAAGGAACATTGGGCTGAAGCGACGTTTGGTTACTCTCTGGAAAAGAGTAGATGTTTCTGATGCACGTTTAGAGGAGCTCCTGCGTGAATCTCATGTGATCAGACACATCCCTGTGGCAGCTGGTGATGCTGGATTCAGCTCCCTAACTTTTCTTTTTCTTACCAAAAATTATTTTTTTGTGTGTGAGAATTAACAGAAATTGCACTGTATGCCTCTACATTCAGAGTGAAAAAGGTTTCATTTCCCTTTATTTTGAGCTGTTAGCCAAAAGGAAGATATCTAGTGATTGGCTTTTTTGATGTCTTTTCAGCCCTGTACTAATCTCTCTGATAGTCATAATTTGCTATTTAAATAATAGTAATAATAACCTTCTGATTGAACTTCAGTTCTTCACAATGGACTGATCTTGGAGGGTCTCTAGACAGGACTAGATAGGTTGTCTTTATGCCAGTAATTAACAGCAAATAATTAGGGGGAGTTAACTAGCAATAGATAGAAAAGCTCCAGGAATGGCAAGCACTTTGCTCTATCTTTCTCTGTTTTCCCCACTTCTCTGCCCCTGATTTTTCTTTTTCTTTCATTTGATGGATCTAGTTAAGTGAGGCTATTAATTGGCTGGACTATTTTCCTAAATTTGTTCCTGACTAAATGAATCCTCCCTCTTTAAAGGCTAAATGAGAGTTCTGTGCAGGCAAAAGGAAAAGTACACTGGTCCCCCTCTGCTTCCCCATAATCACCTCTTCTAACTGCCCTGGCCAGTAGTACGTCCACTCCAGAAAGCTGCCCTTTTCCCTTAGCTGTAAACACTTGGCTGTTTTGCAAAAATTGATATTTCTAGAGTTTATCACCAGTTGGTACAGTGGCAAAAATGAGGCACAACTTAATGCCCAACACTTCTCAATTTCAGTTACAGTTTTGACTCATGTACATCTTCCTCATGCCTTTAGCAGACAGCAGCCGTGACTTTTGTTCTGACCACCACTCTATACATCTCTGCTGCCTTCCAGTGTGCCGCTGCCCACCCCTGTCCTCAGCTCCTGTGGGGCCAGGGCAGCGTGCAGCCCTACTTTGGTGAGTTCCAGCTGAGACACATTCAGGTGCCAAGGCTGGTACGCAGCAACACCCTTGGCAGAGGAACACCCCACAGCACCTGAATTCTGGCAGAGCAGCTTTCCAAATGAAGAGAGTGGTTTGCTGTCATGAAGGTCCTGAGGAATCCAAGAAAGATAATGGACACAGAGAATGTGCCAATGAACAATGAGAACTGGGTCAGCATAATAGTAGCAGTGCCTTCCAATTCAACTACTTTGACAAGGGGAACTATTCTAAGACACTGAAGATCTAACAATGCTACTCTTATCAGATCAGTTAAGCATCCCTCTTGCAAATCTATTTTCTTCCTCATCCTCTGAATAACCTGAGTTAGAACAGCTGGTTGTGGAACAAGTCCATCTTACAGATGTTGCAACTCAGATTATATTTTATTAAGCTGAAATGGGAGACACAGCAAACTCTCCCAGGGAGTTCAGAAGTTTCCACCCTTCTAGTAATTGCATACTGTACAGGAAATGGAGGTTAGAAAAAAAAAATTACAGAAAGTCATTTGGGGTATCTTCTAATAGAGTCATTACCTTGAAATAAGTTCTCATCTTGGAAATCCTCTGAAACGAGAGAATCAGGAGAGCCTCTGGCAGTTCTTGGTATTTGTCTCTAAATAAGAACAGAGGAGGACAGTGGCTGGTTCTGCTCTCCAGTGCTGCCTCTATTAGACTTCTACCCCTGTGGAGACTTGGTGTTGCATGCCTGTGTTTAAAGCTAAACTCTCTAGGCCTCTGCCTGCTCAAATTCCTTCACAGATGTATTGCTTTCTTCTGTTATCACAGCTACTTTCCCCCGTAGACACCTTCTTTTGAAAAGTGCAATATTCACTATTCCTACGAAGTCGAACTGAAAGTATTTCATACTGTTAATCATACATACAAACAGACGAGCATTATAAACGTGCTGCTTTCATCTCACTAGAGTGATGTAAGATAAAAACTCAGCACTTGCCTGAAACCAGAGATTCGAGTCACTCTTGAACATACCAAATCTTTCTTGCTCTGGGAGTACAGCTGTGCTAGATGCTTCAGTCCAGCCACCTGGACTCAAACTAAATCTTAAAGGGAGAGAAACTTTTTTCTCCTCCTCCCTCTGTCTCCAACAGCTTTAAAAAAAAAAAAAAAAAAAAAAAAAAAAAAAAAAAAA